>NC_091985.1:171516310-171877560 GCF_044704955.1 Pristiophorus japonicus
CATGTTACGAAATGGCCCTCTCCTCTTCCCATGTTACTGAAGGGCCCACTCCTGTTCCCATGTACCTGAATGGCCCAATCCTGTTCCTTTGTTACTGAATGGTCCACTCCTTTTCCCATGTTGCTGAATGGCCCACTCCTGTTCCCATGTTGCTGAATGACCCACTCCTGTTCCCATGTAACTGAATGGCCTACTCCTGTTCCCATTTTAGTGAATGGCCCACTCCTGTTCCCATGTTACTGAATGGCCCACTCCTGTTCCCATGTTACTGAATGGCCCACTCCTGTTCCCATGTTACTGAATGGCACACTCCTGTTCCCATATTATTGAATGGCCCACTCCTCTTCCCATGTTACTGAAAGGCCCACTCCTCTTCCCATGTTACTGAATGGCCTACTCCTGTTCCCATGTTACTGAATGGCCCACTCCTTTTCCCATGTTACCGAATGGTCGACTCCTGTTCCCATTTTACTGAATCGCCCACTGCTGTTCCCATGTTATGAAATGGCCCTCTCCTCTTCCCATGTTACTGAAGGGCCCACTCCTGTTCCCATGTACCTGAATTGCCCAATCCTGTTCCTTTGTTACTGAATGGTCCACTCCTTTTCCCATGTTGCTGAATGGCCCACTCCTGTTCCCATGTTGCTGAATGACCCACTCCTGTTCCCATGTAACTGAATGGCCCACTCCTGTTGCCATTTTGCTGAATGGCTCACTCCTGTTC
This sequence comes from Pristiophorus japonicus, assembly GCF_044704955.1. Classification (NCBI taxonomy): domain Eukaryota; kingdom Metazoa; phylum Chordata; class Chondrichthyes; family Pristiophoridae; genus Pristiophorus; species Pristiophorus japonicus. The sequence goes on from NC_091985.1 coordinate 171,517,035, forward strand.
CTTTGTTACTGAATGGCCTACTGCTGTTCCCATTTTAGTTAATGGTCCACTGCTGTTCCCATGTCAATAAATGGCCCTCTCCTGTTCCCATGTTACTGAATGGCTCACTCCTGTTGCCATGTTACTGAATATCTCACACCTGTTCCCATGTTATTGAATGGCTGACTCCTGTTCCCATCTTACTGAATGGCCCACTCCTGTTCACATGTTATTGAATGGCTCACTCCTTTTCCCATGTTACCGAATGGCCCACTCCTCTTCCCATGTTACTGAATGGCCTACACCTGTTCCCATGTTACTGAATGGCCCACTCCTGTTCCCATGTTACTGAATGGCACACGCCTGTTCCCATATTATTGAATGGCCTGCTCCTGTTCCCTTGTTACTTAATGGCTCACTCCTTTTCCCATGTTACTGAATGGCCTGCTCCTATGCACTTGTTTCTGAATCGCCTACTCCGGTTCCACTGTTACTGAATGGCCCACTCCTGTTCCCATGTTACCGAATGGTCGATTCCTGTTCCCATGTTATGGAATCGCCCACTTCTGCTCCCATGTTACTAAATGCCTGTCTCCTCTTCCCATGTTACTGAAGGGCCCACTCCTGTTCCCATGCTAATGAATGGCCCACTCCTGTTCCCATGTTACTGAATGGCCCACTCCTGTTCCCATGTTACTGGATGGCCCACTCCTGTTCCCATGTTACTGAATGGCCCACTCCTGTTCCTTTGTTACTGAGTGGTCCACTCCTTTTCCCATGTTACTGAATGGCTTACTCCTGTTCCCATGTTACTGAATGGCCCACTCCTGTTCCCACGTTACTGAATGGCCTCCTCTTGTTCCCATTTTGCTGAATGTTCCATTCCTGTTCCCATGTTACTGAATGGCTAACTCCTGTTCCCATTTTGCTGAATGGTCCACTCCTGTTCCCATGTTACTGAATGGCCCAGTCCAGTTCCCATGTTACTGAATGGCCCACTCCTCTTCCCATGTTACTGAATGGCCCACTCCTGTTCCCATGTTATTGAATGGCTCACTCCTGTTCCCATGTTACCGAATGGCCCACGCCTGTTCCCATATTATTAAATGGCCTGCTCCTGTACCCTTGTTACTTAATGGCCCACTCCTTTTCCCATGTTCCTGAATCGCCTACTCCTGTTCCCATGTTACTGAATGGCCCACTCCTGTTCCCATGTTACCGAATGGTCGACTCCTGTTCCCATGTTACGGAATTGCCCACTTCTGTTCCCATGTTACTAAATGCCTGTCTCCTCTTCCCATGTTACTGAAGGGCCCACTTCTGTTCCCATGTTAATGAATGGCCCACTCCTGTTCCCATGTTACTGAATGGCCCACTCCTGTTCCCATGTTACTGAATTGCCTACTCCTGTTCCCATTTTACTGAATGGCTCACACCTGTTCCCTTGTTACTGAATGGCCTACTCCTGTTCCCATGTTACTGAATGGCCCACTCCTGTTCCCATGTTACTGAATGGCCCACTCCTGTTCCCATGTTACTGAATGGCACACTCCTGTTCCCATATTATTGAATGGCCCACTCCTCTTCCCATGTTACTGAAAGGCCCACTCCTCTTCCCATGTTACTGAATGGCCTACTCCTGTTCCCATGTTACTGAATGGCCCACTCCTTTTCCCATGTTACTGAATGGCCTACTCCTGTTCTCATGTTACTGAATGGCCCACTCCTGTTACCATGTTACCGAATGGTCGACTCCTGTTCCCATGTTACGGAATCGCCCACTCCTGTTCCCATGTTACTAAATGCCCTTCCCCTCTTCCCATGTTACTGAAGGGCCCACTCCTGTTCCCATGTTACTGAATGGCCCACTCCTGTTCCCATGTTACTGAATGGCCCACTCCTGTTCCCATGTTACTGCATGGCCCACTCCTGTTCCCATGTTACTGAATGGCCCACTCCTGTTCCTTTGTTACTGAGTGGTCTACTCCTTTTCCCATGTTACTGAATGGCCTACTCCTGTTCGCATTTTACTGAATGGCACACTACTGTTCCCATGTTATTGAATGGGCGACTCCTGTACCCATGTTACTGAATGGCCCACTCCTGTTCCCATGTTATTGAATGGCCCACTCCTGTTCCCATGTTACTGAATGGCCCACTCCTGTTCCGATGTTACTGAATGGCCTACTCCTGTTCCAATGTTACTGAATGGCCCAATCCTGTTCCCATGTTATTGAATGGGCCACTTCTGTTCCCTTGTTACTGAATGGCCCACTCCTTTTCCCATGTTACTGAATGGCCTACTCCGATGCCCTTGTTTCTGAATCGCCTACTCCTGTTCCCATGTTACTGAATGGCCCACTTCTGTTCCCATGTTACCGAATGGTCGACTCCTGTTCCCATGTTACTGAATCGCCCACTGCTGTTCCCATGTTACTAAATGGCCCTCTCCTCTTCCCATGTTACTGAAGGGCCCACTCCTGTTCCCATGTACCTGAATGGCCCAATCCTGTTCCTTTGTTACTGAATGGTCCACTCCTTTTCCCATGTTGCTGAATGGCCCACTCCTGTTCCCATGTTGCTGAATGACCCACTCCTGTTCCCATGTTACTGAATGGCCCACTCCTGTTCCCATTTTGCTGAATGGCTCACTCCTGTTCCTTTGTTACTGAATGGCCTACTCCTGTTCCCATTTTAGTGAATGGTCCACTCCTGTTCCCATGTTACTGAATGGCCTACTGCTGTTCCCATTTTAGTTTATGGTCCACTGCTGTTCCCATGTCAATGAATGGCCCTCTCCTGTTCCCATGTTACTGAATGGCTCACTCCTGTTGCCATGTTACTGAATGGTCCACTCCTCTTCCCATGTTACTGAATGGCCTACTCCTGTTCCCATGTTACTGAATGGTCCACTCCTGTTCCCATGTTACTGAATGGCTCACTCCTGTTCACATGTCACTGAATGGTCCACTCCTGTTCCCATGTTACTGAATGGCCTACTCCTGTTCCCATGTTACTGAATGGCCTACTCCTGTTCCCATTTTACTGAATGGCCCATTCCTGTTCCCATGTTACTGAATGGCCCACTCCAGTTCCCATGTGACTGAATGGCCCACTCCTGTTCCCATGTTACTGAATGGCCCACTCCTGTTCCCATGTTACTGAATGGTCTACTCCTGTTCCCATGTTATTGAATGGCCTACTCCTGTTCCCATTTTACTGAATGGCTCACACCTGTTCAATTGTTACTGAATGGCCTACTCCTGTTCCCATGTTACTGAATGGCCCACGCCTGTTCCCATGTTATTGAATGGCTGACTCCTGTTCCCATGTTACTGAATGGCCCACTCCTGTTCCCATGTTATTGAATGGCTCACTCCTTTTCCCATGTTACCGAATGGCCCACTCCTCTTCCCATGTTACTGAATGGCCTACACCTGTTCCCATGTTACTGAATGGCCCACTCCTGTTCCCATGTTACTGAATGGCCCACGCCTGTTCCCATGTTATTGAATGGCTGACTCCTGTTCCCATGTTACTGAATGGCCTGCTCCTGTTCCCTTGTTACTTAATGGCCTACACCTGTTCCCATGTTATTGAATGGCTCACTCCTTTTCCCATGTTACTGAATGGCCTGCTCCTATGCACTTGTTTCTGAATCGCCTACTCCGGTTCCACTGTTACTGAATGGCCCACTCCTGTTCCCATGTTACTGAATGGCCCACTCCTCTTCCCATTTTACTGAATGGCTCACTCCTGTTCCTTTGTTACTGAATGGCCTACTCCTGTTCCCATTTTAGTGAATGGTCCACTCCTGTTCCCATGTCACTGAATGGCCTACTGCTGTTCCCATTTTAGTTTATGGTCCACTGCTGTTCCCATGTCAATGAATGGCCCTCTCCTGTTCCCATGTTACCGAATGGTCGATTCGTGTTCCAATGTTACGGAATCGCCCACTTCTGCTCCCATGTTACTAAATGCCTGTCTCCTCTTCCCATGTTACTGAAGGGCCCACTCCTGTTCCCAAGCTAATGAATGGCCCACTCCTGTTCCCATGTTACTGAATGGTCCACTCCTGTTCCCATGTTACTGAATGGCTCACTCCTGTTCACATGTCACTGAATGGTCCACTCCTGTTCCCATGTTACTGAATGGCCTACTCCTGTTCCCATGTTACTGAATGGCCTACTCCTGTTCCCATTTTACTGAATGGCCCATTCCTGTTCCCATGTTACTGAATGGCCCACTCCAGTTCCCATGTGACTGAATGGCCCACTCCTGTTCCCATGTTACTGAATGGCCCACTCCTGTTCCCATGTTACTGAATGGTCTACTCCTGTTCCCATGTTATTGAATGGCCTACTCCTGTTCCCATTTTACTGAATGGCTCACACCTGTTCAATTGTTACTGAATGGCCTACTCCTGTTCCCATGTTACTGAATGGCCCACGCCTGTTCCCATGTTATTGAATGGCTGACTCCTGTTCCCATGTTACTGAATGGCCCACTCCTGTTCCCATGTTATTGAATGGCTCACTCCTTTTCCCATGTTACCGAATGGCCCACTCCTCTTCCCATGTTACTGAATGGCCTACACCTGTTCCCATGTTACTGAATGGCCCACTCCTGTTCCCATGTTACTGAATGGCCCACGCCTGTTCCCATGTTATTGAATGGCTGACTCCTGTTCCCATGTTACTGAATGGCCTGCTCCTGTTCCCTTGTTACTTAATGGCTCACTCCTTTTCCCATGTTACTGAATGGCCTGCTCCTATGCACTTGTTTCTGAATCGCCTACTCCGGTTCCACTGTTACTGAATGGCCCACTCCTGTTCCCATGTTACTGAATGGCCCACTCCTCTTCCCATTTTACTGAATGGCTCACTCCTGTTCCTTTGTTACTGAATGGCCTACTCCTGTTCCCATTTTAGTGAATGGTCCACTCCTGTTCCCATGTTACTGAATGGCCTACTGCTGTTCCCATTTTAGTTTATGGTCCACTGCTGTTCCCATGTCAATGAATGGCCCTCTCCTGTTCCCATGTTACCGAATGGTCGATTCGTGTTCCAATGTTACGGAATCGCCCACTTCTGCTCCCATGTTACTAAATGCCTGTCTCCTCTTCCCATGTTACTGAAGGGCCCACTCCTGTTCCCAAGCTAATGAATGGCCCACTCCTGTTCCCATGTTACTGGATGGCCCACTCCTGTTCCCATGTTACTGAATGGCCCACTCCTGTTCCTTTGTTACTGAGTGGTCCACTCCTTTTCCCATGTTACTGAATGGCTTACTCCTGTTCCCATGTTACTGAATGGCCCACTCCTGTTCCCATGTTACTGAATGGCCTACTCTTGTTCCCATTTTGCTGAATGTTCCACTCCTGTTCCCATGTTACTGAATGGCCCACTCCTGTTCCCATTTTACTGAATGGCTCACTCCTGTTCCCATTTTGCTGAATGGTCCACTCCTGTTCTCATGTTACTGAATGGCCCACTCCAGTTCCCATTTTACTGAATGGCTCACACCTGTTCCCTTGTTACTGAATGGCCTACTCCTGTTCCCATGTGACTGAATGGCCCACTCCTGTTCCCGTGTTACTGAATGGCCCACTCCTGAACCCATGTTACTGAATGGCACAGTTCTGTTCCCATATTATTGAATCGGCTGCTCCATTTCCCATGTAATTGAATGGCCCACTCTGGTTCGCATGTTACTGAATGGCCCACTCCTGTTCCCATGTTATTGAATGGCTCACTCCTGTTCCCATGTTACCGAATGGCCCCATCCTGTTCCTTTGTTACTGAGTGGCCCACTCCTTTTCCCATGTTACTGAATGGCTTACTCCTGTTCCCATGTTACTGAATGGCCCACTCCTGTTCCCATGTTACTGAATGGCCTACTCTTGTTCCCATTTTGCTGAATGTTCCACTCCTGTTCCCATGTTACTGAATGGCCCACTCCTGTTCCCATTTTACTGAATGGCTCACTCCTGTTCCCATTTTGCTGAATGGCCCACTCCTGTTCCTTTGTTACTGAGTGGTCCACTCCTTTTCCCATGTTACTGAATGGCCTACTCCTGTTCGCATTTTACTGAATGGCACACTACTGTTCCCATGTTATTGAATGGGCGACTCCTGTACCCATGTTACTGAATGGCCAACTCCTGTTCCCATGTTATTGAATGGCCGACTCCTGTTCCCATGTTACTGAATGGCCCACTCCTGTTCCCATGTTATTGAATGGCCTACTCCTGTTCCCATGTTACTGAATGGCCCACTCCTGTTCCCATGTTATTGAAGGGCCCACTCCTGCTCCCTTGTTACTGAATGGCCCACTCCTTTTCCCATGTTACTGAATGGCCTACTCCGATGCCCTTGTTTCTGAATCGCCTACTCCTGTTCCCATGTTACTGAATGGCCCACTTCTGTTCCCATGTTACCGAATGGTCGACTCCTGTTCCCATGTTACTGAATCGCCCACTGCTGTTCCCATGTTACGAAATGGCCCTCTCCTCTTCCCATGTTACTGAAGGGCCCACTCCTGTTCCCATGTACCTGAATGGCCCAATCCTGTTCCTTTGTTACTGAATGGTCCACTCCTTTTCCCATGTTGCTGAATGGCCCACTCCTGTTCCCATGTTGCTGAATGACCCACTCCTGTTCCCATGTAACTGAATGGCCTACTCCTGTTCCCATTTTAGTGAATGGCCCACTCCTGTTCCCATGTTACTGAATGGCCCACTCCTGTTCCCATGTTACTGAATGGCCCACTCCTGTTCCCATGTTACTGAATGGCACACTCCTGTTCCCATATTATTGAATGGCCCACTCCTCTTCCCATGTTACTGAAAGGCCCACTCCTCTTCCCATGTTACTGAATGGCCTACTCCTGTTCCCATGTTACTGAATGGCCCACTCCTTTTCCCATGTTACCGAATGGTCGACTCCTGTTCCCATTTTACTGAATCGCCCACTGCTGTTCCCATGTTATGAAATGGCCCTCTCCTCTTCCCATGTTACTGAAGGGCCCACTCCTGTTCCCATGTACCTGAATTGCCCAATCCTGTTCCTTTGTTACTGAATGGTCCACTCCTTTTCCCATGTTGCTGAATGGCCCACTCCTGTTCCCATGTTGCTGAATGACCCACTCCTGTTCCCATGTAACTGAATGGCCCACTCCTGTTGCCATTTTGCTGAATGGTCCACTCCTCTTCCCATGTTACTGAATGGCCTACTCCTGTTCCCATGTTACTGAATGGTCCACTCCTGTTCCCATGTTACTGAATGGCTCACTCCTGTTCACATGTCACTGAATGGTCCACTCCTGTTCCCATGTTACTGAATGGCCTACTCCTGTTCCCATGTTACTGAATGGCCTACTCCTGTTCCCATTTTACTGAATGGCCCATTCCTGTTCCCATGTTACTGAATGGCCCACTCCAGTTCCCATGTGACTGAATGGCCCACTCCTGTTCCCATGTTACTGAATGGTCTACTCCTGTTCCCATGTTATTGAATGGCCTACTCCTGTTCCCATTTTACTGAATGGCTCACACCTGTTCAATTGTTACTGAATGGCCTACTCCTGTTCCCATGTTACTGAATGGCCCACGCCTGTTCCCATGTTATTGAATGGCTGACTCCTGTTCCCATGTTACTGAATGGCCCACTCCTGTTCCCATGTTATTGAATGGCTCACTCCTTTTCCCATGTTACCGAATGGCCCACTCCTCTTCCCATGTTACTGAATGGCCTACACCTGTTCCCATGTTACTGAATGGCCCACTCCTGTTCCCATGTTACTGAATGGCCCACGCCTGTTCCCATGTTATTGAATGGCTGACTCCTGTTCCCATGTTACTGAATGGCCTGCTCCTGTTCCCTTGTTACTTAATGGCTCACTCCTTTTCCCATGTTACTGAATGGCCTGCTCCTATGCACTTGTTTCTGAATCGCCTACTCCGGTTCCACTGTTACTGAATGGCCCACTCCTGTTCCCATGTTACCGAATGGTCGATTCGTGTTCCAATGTTACGGAATCGCCCACTTCTGCTCCCATGTTACTAAATGCCTGTCTCCTCTTCCCATGTTACTGAAGGGCCCACTCCTGTTCCCATGCTAATGAATGGCCCACTCCTGTTCCCATGTTACTGAATGGCCCCATCCTGTTCCTTTGTTACTGAGTGGTCCACTCCTTTTCCCATGTTACTGAATGGCTTACTCCTGTTCCCATGTTACTGAATGGCCTACTCTTGTTCCCATTTTGCTGAATGTTCCACTCCTGTTCCCATGTTACTGAATGGCCCACTCCTGTTCCCATTTTACTGAATGGCTCACTCCTGTTCCCATTTTGCTGAATGGTCCACTCCTGTTCTCATGTTACTGAATGGCCCACTCCAGTTCCCATTTTACTGAATGGCTCACACCTGTTCCCTTGTTACTGAATGGCCTACTCCTGTTCCCATGTGACTGAATGGCCCACTCCTGTTCCCGTGTTACTGAATGGCCCACTCCTGAACCCATGTTACTGAATGGCACAGTTCTGTTCCCATATTATTGAATCGGCTGCTCCTTTTCCCATGTAATTGAATGGCCCACTCTGGTTCGCATGTTACTGAATGGCCCACTCCTGTTCCCATGTTATTGAATGGCTCACTCCTATTCCCATGTTACCGAATGGCCCCATCCTGTTCCTTTGTTACTGAGTGGTCCACTCCTTTTCCCATGTTACTGAATGGCTTACTCCTGTTCCCATGTTACTGAATGGCCCACTCCTGTTCCCATGTTACTGAATGGCCTACTCTTGTTCCCATTTTGCTGAATGTTCCACTCCTGTTCCCATGTTACTGAATGGCCCACTCCTGTTCCCATTTTACTGAATGGCTCACTCCTGTTCCCATTTTGCTGAATGTTCCACTCCTGTTCCCATGTTACTGAATCGCCCACTGCTGTTCCCATGTTACTAAATGGCCCTCTCCTCTTCCCATGTTACTGAAGGGCCCACTCCTGTTCCCATGTACCTGAATGGCCCAATCCTGTTCCTTTGTTACTGAATGGTCCACTCCTGTTCCTTTGTTACTGAATGGCCTACTCCTGTTCCCATTTTAGTGAATGGTCCACTCCTGTTCCCATGTTACTGAATGGCCTACTGCTGTTCCCATTTTAGTTTATGGTCCACTGCTGTTCCCATGTCAATGAATGGCCCTCTCCTGTTCCCATGTTACTGAATGGCTCACTCCTGTTGCCATGTTACTGAATGGTCCACTCCTCTTCCCATGTTACTGAATGGCCTACTCCTGTTCCCATGTTACTGAATGGTCCACTCCTGTTCCCATGTTACTGAATGGCTCACTCCTGTTCACATGTCACTGAATGGTCCACTCCTGTTCCCATGTTACTGAATGGCCTACTCCTGTTCCCATGTTACTGAATGGCCTACTCCTGTTCCCATTTTACTGAATGGCCCATTCCTGTTCCCATGTTACTGAATGGCCCACTCCAGTTCCCATGTGACTGAATGGCCCACTCCTGTTCCCATGTTACTGAATGGCCCACTCCTGTTCCCATGTTACTGAATGGTCTACTCCTGTTCCCATGTTATTGAATGGCCTACTCCTGTTCCCATTTTACTGAATGGCTCACACCTGTTCAATTGTTACTGAATGGCCTACTCCTGTTCCCATGTTACTGAATGGCCCACGCCTGTTCCCATGTTATTGAATGGCTGACTCCTGTTCCCATGTTACTGAATGGCCCACTCCTGTTCCCATGTTATTGAAAGACTCACTCATTTTCCCATGTTACCGAATGGCCCACTCCTCTTCCCATGTTACTGAATGGCCTACACCTGTTCCCATGTTACTGAATGGCCCACTCCTGTTCCCATGTTACTGTATGGCCTGCTCCTATGCACTTGTTTCTGAATCGCCTACTCCGGTTCCACTGTTACTGAATGGCCCACTCATGTTCCCATGTTACCGAATGGTCGATTCGTGTTCCAATGTTACGGAATCACCCACTTCTGCTCCCATGTTACTAAATGCCTGTCTCCTCTTCCCATGTTACTGAAGGGCCCACTCCTGTTCCCATGCTAATGAATGGCCCACTCCTGTTCCCATGTTACTGAATGGCCCACTCCTGTTCCCATGTTACTGAATGGCCCACTCCTGTTCCTTTGTTACTGAGTGGTCCACTCCTTTTCCCATGTTACTGAATGGCTTACTCCTGTTCCCATGTTACTGAATGGCCCACTCCTGTTCCCATGTTACTGAATGGCCTACTCTTGTTCCCATTTTGCTGAATGGTCCACTCCTGTTCTCATGTTACTGAATGGCCCACTCCAGTTCCCATTTTACTGAATGGCTCACACCTGTTCCCTTGTTACTGAATGGACTACTCCTGTTCCCATGTGACTGAATGGCCCACTCCTGTTCCCGTGTTACTGAATGGCCCACTCCTGAACCCATGTTACTGAATGGCACAGTTCTGTTCCCATATTATTGAATCGGCTGCTCCTTTTCCCATGCAATTGAATGGCCCACTCCGGTTCGCATGTTACTGAATGGCCCACTCCTGTTCCCATGTTATTGAATGGCTCACTCCTGTTCCCATGTTACCGAATGGCCCACTCCTCTTCCCATGTTACTGAATGGTCTACTCCTGTTCCCATGTTACTGAATGGCCCACTCCTGTTCCCATGTTTGTGAATGGGCGACTCCTGTTCTCTTGTTACTGAATGGCCCAATTCATTTCCCATTTTACTGAATGGCCTACTCCTGTTCCCATGTTACTGAATGGCCCACTCCTGTTCCCATGTTATTGAAGGGCCGACTCCTGTTCCCATGTACCTGAATGGCCCACTCCTGTTCCTTTGTTACTGAATGGTCCACTCCTGTTCCCATGTTACTGAATGGCCCACTCCTGTTCCCATTTTACTGAATGGCTCACTCCTGTTCCCATGTTGCTGAATGGCCGACTGCTGTTCCCATTTTAGTTAATGGTCCACTGCTGTTCCCATGTCAATGAATGGCCCTCTCCTTTTCATATGTTACTGAATGGCTCATCCTGTTCCCATGTTACTGAGTGGCCTACTCCTGTTCCCATTTTGCTGAATGGTCCACTCCTGTTCCCATGTTACTGAATGGCCCACTCCAGTTCCCAGTTTACTGAATGGCTCACATCTGTTCCCTTGTTACTGAATGGCCAACTCCTGTTCCCATGTTACTGAATGGTCTACTCCTGTTCCCATGTTATTGAATGGCCTGCTCCTGTTCCCATTTTACTGAATGGCTCACACCTGTTCAATTGTAACTGAATGGCCTACTCCTGTTCCCATGTTACTGAATGGCCCACGCCTGTTCCCATGTTATTGAATGGCTGACTCCTGTTCCCATGTTAGTGAATGGCCCACTCCTGTTCCCATGTTATTGAATGGCTCACTCCTGTTCCCATGTTACCGAATGGTCCACTCCTCTTCCCATGTTACTGAATGGCCCACTCCTGTTCCCATGTTACTGAATGGCCCACTCCTGTTCCCATGTTACTGAATGGCACATGCCTGTTCCCATATTATTGAATGGCCTGCACCTGTTCCCTTGTTACTGAATAGCCCACTCCTTTTCCCATGTTACTGAATGGCCTGCTCCTATGCACTTGTTTCTGAATCGCCTACTCCGGTTCCACTGTTACTGAATCGCCCACTCCTGTTCCCATGTTACCGAATGGTCGATTCCTGTTCCAATGTTACGGAATCGCCCACTTGTGCTCCCATGTTACTAAATGCCTGTCTCCTCTTCCCATGTTACTGAAGGGCCCACTCCTTTTCCCACGCTAATGAATGGCCCACTCCTGTTCCCATGTTACTGAATGGCCCACTCCTGTTCCCATGTTACTGGATGGCCCACTCCTGTTCCCATGTTACTGAATGGCCCACTCCTGTTGCTATGTTACTGAGTGGTCCACTCCTTTTCCCATGTTACTGAATGGCTGACTCCTGTTCCCATGTTACTGAATGGCCCACTCCTGTTCCCATGTTACTGAATGGCCTACTCTTGTTCCCATTTTGCTGAATGGTCCACTCCTGTTCCCATGTTACTGAATGGCCCACTCCTGTTCCCATTTTACGGAATGGCTCACTCCTGTTCCCATTTTGCTGAATGGTCCACTCCTGTTCCCATGTTACTGAATGGCCCACTCCAGTTCCCATTTTACTGAATGGCTCACACCTGTTCCCTTGTTACTGAATGGCCAACTCCTGTTCCCATGTGACTGAATGGCCCACTCCGGTTCGCATGTTACTGAATGGCCCACTCCTGTTCCCATGTTATTGAATGGCTCACTCCTGTTCCCATGTTACCGAATGGCCCACTCCTCTTCCCATGTTATTGAATGGGCGACTCCTGTTCCCATGTTACTGAATGGCCCACTCCTGTTCCCATGTTACCGAATGGCCCACTCCTCTTCCCATGTTACTGAATGGCCCACTCCTGTTCCCATGTTACTGAATGGCACACGCCTGTTCCCATATTATTGAATGTCCTGCTCCTGTACCCTTGTTACTTAATGGCCCACTCCTTTTCCCATGTTACTAAATGCCTGTCTCCTCTTCCCATGTTACTGAAGGGCCCACTCCTGTTCCCATGTTAATGAATGGCCCACTCCTGTTCCCATGTTACTGAATGGCCCACTCCTCTTCCCATGTTACTGAATGGCCCACCCCTGTTCCCATGTTACTGAATGGCCCACTCCTGTTCCTTTGTTACTGAGTGGTCCACTCCTTTTCCCATGTTACTGAAAGGCTTACTCCTGTTCCCATGTTACTGAATGGCACACTGCTGTTCCCATGTTAGTGAATGGGCGACTCCTGTTCCCTTGTTACTGAATGGCCCAATTCTTTTCCCATTTTACTGAATGGCCTACTCCTGTTCCCATGTTACTGAATGGCCCACTCCTGTTCCCATGTTATTGAAGGGCCGACTCCTGTTCCCATGTACCTGAATGGCCCACTCCTGTTCCTTTGTTACTGAATGGTCCACTCCTATTCCCATGTTACTGAATGGCCCACTCCTGTTCCCATTTTACTGAATGGCTCACTCCTGTTCCCATGTTACTGAATGGCTGACTGCTGTTCCCATTTTAGTTAATGGTCCACTGCTGTTCCCATGTCAATGAATGGCCCTCTCCTTTTCACATGTTACTGAATGGCTCATCCTGTTCCCATGTTACTGAGTGGCCTACTCCTGTTCCCATTTTGCTGAATGGCTCACACCTGTTCCCTTGTTACTGAATGGCCAACTCCTGTTCCCATGTTACTGAATGGCCCACTCCTGTTCCCCTGTTACTGAATGGCCCACTCCTGAACCTATGTTACTGAATGGCACACTCCTGTTCTCATGTTACTGAATGGTCTACTCCTGTTCCCATGTTATTGAATGGCCTACTCCTGTTCCCATTTTACTGAATGGCTCACACCTGTTCAATTGTTACTGAATGGCATACTCCTGTTCCCATGTTACTGAATGGCCCACGCCTGTTCCCATGTTATTGAATGGCTGACTCCTGTTTCCATGTTACTGAATGGCCCACTCCTGTTCCCATGTTATTGAATGGCTCACTCCTGTTCCCATGTTACCGAATGGCCCACTCCCTTCCCATGTTACTGAATGGCCTACGACTGTTCCCATATTACTGAATGGCCCACTCCTGTTCCCATGTTACTGAATGGCACACGCCTGTTCCCATATTATTGAATGGCTTGCTCCTGTTCCCTTGTTACTTAATGGCCCACTCCTTTTCCCATGTTACTGAATGGCCTGCTCCTATGCACTTGTATCTGAATCGCCTACTCTGGTTCCACTGTTACTGAATAGCCCACTCCTGTTCCCATGTTACCGAATGGTCGATTCCTGTTCCAATGTTACGGAATCGCCCACTTCTGCTCCCATGTTACTAACTGCCTGTCTCCTCTTCCCATGTTTCTGAAGGGCCCACTCCTGTTCCCACGCTAATGAATGGCCCACTCCTGTTCCCATGTTACTGAATATCCCACTCCTGTTCCCATGTTACTGGATGGCCCACTCCTGTTCCCATGTTACTGAATGGCCCACTCCTGTTCCTTTGTTACTGAGTGGTCCACTCCTTTTCCCATGTTACTGAATGGCTTACTCCTGTTCCCATGTTACTGAATGGCCCACTCCTGTTCCCATGTTACTGAATGGCCTACTCTTGTTCCCATTTTGCTGAATGGTCCACTCCTGTTCCCATGTTACTGAATGGCCCACTCCTGTTCCCATTTTACTGAATGGCTCACTCCTGTTCCCATTTTGCCGAATGGTCCACTCCTGTTCCCATTTTACTGAATGGCTCACACCTGTTCCCTTGTTACTGAATGGCCTACTCCTGTTCCCATGTGACTGAATGGCCCACTCCTGTTCCCGTGTTACTGAATGGCCCACTCCTGAACCCATGTTACTGAATGGCACACTTCTATTCCCATATTATTGAATCGCCTGCAACTTTTCCCATGTCATTGAATGGCCCACTCCGTTCGCATGTTACTGAATGGCCCACTCCTGTTCCCATGTTATTGAATGGCTCAATCCTGTTCCCATGTTACCGAATGGCCCACTCCTCTTCCCATGTTACTGAATGCCCCACTCCTCTTCCCATGTTACTGAATGGCCCACCCCTGTTCCTATGTTACTGAATTTCCCACTCCTGTTCCTTTGTTACTGAGTGGTCCACTCCTTTTCCCATGTTACTGAATGGCACACTCCTGTTCCCTTGTTACTGAATGGCCCAATTCTTTTCCCATTTTACTGAATGGCCTACTCCTGTTCCCATGTTACTGAATGGCCCACTCCTGTTCCCATGTTGCTGAATGGCCGACTGCTGTTCCCATTTTAGTTAATGGTCCACTGCTGTTCCCATGTCAATGAATGGCCCTCTCCTGTTCCCATGTTACTGGATGGCCCACTCCTGTTCCCATGTTACTGAATGGCCCACTCCTGTTCCTTTGTTACTGAGTGGTCCACTCCTTTTCCCATGTTACTGAATGGCTTACTCCTGTTCCCATGTTACTGAATGGCCCACTCCTGTTCCCATGTTACTGAATGGCCTACTCTTGTTCCCATTTTGCTGAATGGTCCACTCCTGTTCCCATGTTACTGAATGGCCCACTCCTGTTCCCATTTTACTGAATGGCTCACTCCTGTTCCCATTTTGCTGAATGGTCCACTCCTGTTCCCATGTTACTGAATGGCCCACTCCAGTTCCCATTTTACTGAATGGCTCACACCTGTTCCCTTGTTACTGAATGGCCCACTCCTGAACCCATGTTACTGAATGGCACACTCCTGTTCCTTTGTTACTGAGTGGTCCACTCCTTTTCCCATGTTACTGAATGACACACTCCTGTTCCCATGTTAGTGAATGGGCGACTCCTGTTCCCATGTTACCGAATGGCCCACTCCTCTTCCCATGTTACTGAATGGTCTACTCCTGTTCCCATGTTACTGAATAGCCCACTCCTGTTCCCATGTTACCGAATGGCCCACTCCTCTTCCCATGTTACTGAATGGCCCACTCCTGTTCCCATGTTACTGAATGGCACACGCCTGTTCCCATATTATTGAATGGCCTGCTCCTGTACCCTTGTTACTTAATGGCCCTCTCCTTTTCCCATGTGACTAAATGCCTGTCTCCTCTTCCCATGTTACTGAAGGGCCCACTCCTGTTCCCATGTTAATGAATGGCCCACTCCTGTTCCCATGTTACTGAATGGCCCACTCCTCTTCCCATGTTACTGAATGGCCCACCCCTGTTCCCATGTTACTGAATTTCCCACTCCTGTTCCTTTGTTACTGAGTGGTCCACTCCTTTTCCCATGTTACTGAATGACACACTCCTGTTCCCATGTTAGTGAATGGGCGACTCCTGTTCCCTTGTTACTGAATGGCCCAATTCTTTTCCCATTTTACTGAATGGCCTACTCCTGTTCCCATGTTACTGAATGGCCCACTCCTGTTCCCATGTTATTGAAGGGCCGACTCCTGTTCCCATGTACCTGAATGGCCCACTCCTGTTCCTTTGTTACTGAATGGTCCACTCCTGTTCCCATGTTACTGAATGGCTCACTCCTGTTCCCATGTTACCGAATGGCCCACTCCTCTTCCCATGTTACTGAATGGTCTACTCCTCTTCCCATGTTACTGAATGGCCCACTCCTGTTCCCATTTTACTGAATGGCACACGCCTGTTCCCATATTATTGAATGTCCTGCTCCTTTACCCTTGTTACTTAATGGCCCACTACTTTTCCCATGTTACTAAATGCCTGTCTCCTCTTCCCATGTTACTGAAGGGCCCACTCCTGTTCCCATGTTAATGAATGGCCCACTCCTGTTCCCATGTTACTGAATGGCCCACTCCTCTTCCCATGTTACTGAATGGCCCACCCCTGTTCCCATGTTACTGAATGGCCCACCCCTGTTCCCATGTTACTGAATTTCCCACTGCTGTTCCTTTGTTACTGAGTGGTCCACTCCTTTTCCCATGTTACTGAATGGCACACTCCTGCTCCCATGTTATTGAAGGGCCGACTCCTGTTCCCATGTACCTGAATGGCCCACTCCTGTTCCTTTGTTACTGAATGGTCCACTCCTGTTCCCATGTTACTGAATGGCTCACTCCTGTTCCCATGTTACCGAATGGCCCACTCCTCTTCCCATGTTACTGAATGGTCTACTCCTGTTCCCATGTTACTGAATGGCCCACTCCTGTTCCCATGTTACCGAATGGCCCACTCCTCTTCCCATGTTACTGAATGGCCCACTCCTGTTCCCATGTTACTGAATGGCACACGCCTGTTCCCATATTATTGAATGTCCTGCTCCTGTACCCTTGTTACTTAATGGCCCACTCCTTTTCCCATGTTACTAAATGCCTGTCTCCTCTTCCCATGTTACTGAAGGGCCCACTCCTGTTCCCATGTTAATGAATGGCCCACTCCTCTTCCCATGTTACTGAATGGCCCACTCCTCTTCCCATGTTACTGAATGGCCCACCCCTGTTCCCATGTTACTGAATGGCCCGCTCCTGTTCCTTTGTTACTGAATGGTCCACTCCTTTTCCCATGTTACTGAAAGGCTTACTCCTGTTCCCATGTTACTCAATGGCACACTCCTGTTCCTATGTTACTGAATGGCCCTCTCCTTTTCACATGTTACTGAATGGCTCATCCTGTTCCCATGTTACTGAGTGGCCTACTCCTGTTCCCATTTTGCTGAATGGTCCACTCCTGTTCCCATGTTAATGAATGGCCCACTCCTGTTCCCATTTTACTGAATGGCTCACTCCTGTTCCCATGTTACTGAATGGCCGACTGCTGTTCCCATTTTAGTTAATGGTCCACTGCTGTTCCCATGTCAATGAATGGCCCTCTCCTTTTCACATGTTACTGAATGGCTCATCCTGTTCCCCTGTTAATGAATGGCCCACTCCTGAACCCATGTTACTGAATGGCACACTCCTGTTCCCATGTTACTGAATGGTCTACTCCTGTTCCCATGTTATTGAATGGCCTACTCCTGTTCCCATGTTACTGAATGGCCCACGCCTGTTCCCATGTTATTGAATGGCTGACTCCTGTTCCCATGTTACTGAATGGCCCACTCCTGTTCCCATGTTATTGAATGGCTCACGTCTGTTCCCATGTTACCGAATGGCCCACTCCTCTTCCCATGTTACTGAATGGCCTACACCTGTTCCCATGTTACTGAATGGCCCACTCCTTTTCCCATGTTACTGAATGGCACACGCCTGTTCCCATATTATTGAATGGCCTGCTCCTGTTCCCTTGTCACTTAATGACCCACTCCTTTTCCCATGTTACTGAATGGCCTGCTCCTGTGCACTTGTTTCTGAGTCGCCTACTCCGATTCCACTGTTACTGAATCGCCCACTCCTGTTCCCATGTTACCGAATGGTCGATTCCTGTTCCAATGTTACGGAATCGCCCACTTCTGTTCCCATGTTACTAAATGCCTGTCTCCTCTTCCCATGTTACTGAAGGGCCCACTCCTGTTCCCACGCTAATGAATGGCCCACTCCTGTTCCCATGTTACTGAATGGCCCACTCCTGTTCCCATGTTACTGGATGGCCCACTCCTGTCCCCATGTTACTGAATGGCTTACTCCTGTTCCCATGTTACTGAATGGCCCACTCCTGTTCCCATGTTACTGAATGGCCTACTCTTGTTCCCATTTTCCTGAATGGTCCACTCCTGTTCCCATGTTACTGAATGGCCCACTCCTGTTCCCATTTTACTGAATGGTCCACTCCTGTTCCCATGTTACTGAATGGCCCACTCCAGTTCCCATTATACTGAATGGCTCACACCTGTTCCCTTGTTACTGAATGGCCTACTCCTGTTCCCATGTGACTGAATGGCCTACTCCTGTTCCCGTGTTACTGAATGGCCCACTCCTGAACCCATGTTACTGAATGGCACAGTTCTGTTCCCATATTATTGAATCGGCTGCTCCTTTTCCCATGTAATTGAATGGCCCACTCCGGTTCGCATGTTACTGAATGGCCCACTCCTGTTCCCATGTTATTGACTGGCTCACTCCTGTTCCCATGTTACCGAATGGCCCACTCCTCTTCCCATGTTACTGAATGGTCTACTCCTGTTCCCATGTTACTGAATGGCCCACTCCTGTTCCCATGTTTGTGAATGGGTGACTCCTGTTCCCTTGTTACTGAATGGCCCAATTCTTTTCCCATTTTACTGAATGGCCTACTCCTGTTCCCATGTTACTGAATGGCCCACTCCTGTTCCCATGTTATTGAAGGGCCGACTCCTGTTCCCATGTACCTGAATGGCCCACTCCTGTTCCTTTGTTACTGAATGGTCCACTCCTGTTCCCATGTTACTGAGTGGCCTACTCCTGTTCCCATTTTGCTGAATGGTACACTCCTGTTCCCATGTTACTGAATGGACCACTCCAGTTCCCAGTTTACTGAATGGCTCACATCTGTTCCCTTGTTACTGAATGGCCAACTCCTGTTCCCATGTTACTGAATGGCCCACTCCTGTTCCCCTGTTACTGAATGGCCCACTCCTGAACCCATGTTACTGAATGGCACACTCCTCTTCCCATGTAACTGAATGGTCTACTCCTGTTCCCATGTTATTGAATGGCCTACTCCTGTTCCCATTTTACTGAATGGCTCACACCTGTTCAATTGTAACTGAATGGCCTACTCCTGTTCCCATGTTACTGAATGGCCCACGCCTGTTCCCATGTTATTGAATGGCTGACTCCTGTTCCCATGTTACTGAATGGCCCACTCCTGTTCCCATGTTACTGAATCGTCCACTCCTGTTTCTTTGTTACTGAGTGGTCCACTCCTTTTCCCATGTTACTGAATGGCCTACACCTGTTCCCATGTTACTGAATGGCCCACTCCTGTTCCCATGTTACTGAATGGCACATGCCTGTTCCCATATTATTGAATGGCCTGCACCTGTTCCCTTGTTACTTAATGGCCCACTCCTTTTCCCATGTTACTGAATGGCCTGCTCCTATGCACTTGTTTCTGAATCGCCTACTCCGGTTCCACTGTTACTGAATCGCACACTCCTGTTCCCATGTTACCGAATGGTCGATTCCTGTTCCAATGTTACGGAATCGCCCACTTCTGCTCCCATGTTACTAAATGCCTGTCTCCTCTTCCCATGTTACTGAAGGGCCCACTCCTGTTCCCACGCTAATGAATGGCCCACTCCTGTTCCCATGTTACTGAATGGCCCACTCCTGTTCCCATGTTACTGGATGGCCCACTCCTGTTCCCATGTTACTGAATGGCCCACTCCTGTTCCTATGTTACTGAGTGGTCCACTCCTTTTCCCATGTTACTGAATGGCTTACTCCTGTTCCCATGTTACTGAATGGCCCACTCCTGTTTCCATGTTACTGAATGGCCTACTCTTGTTACCATTTTGCTGAATGGTCCACTCCTGTTCCCATGTTACTGAATGGCCCACTCCTGTTCCCATTTTACTGAATGGCTCACTCATGTTCCCATTTTGCTGAATGGTCCACTCCTGTTCCCTTGTTACTGAATGGCCAACTCCTGTTCCCATGTTACTGAATGGCCCACTCCTGTTCCCCTGTTAATGAATGGCCCACTCCTGAACCCATGTTACTGAATGGCTCACTCCAGTTCCCATTTTACTGAATGGCTCACACCTGTTCCCTTGTTACTGAATGGCCAACTCCTGTTCCCATGTGACTGAATGGCCCACTCCGGTTCGCATGTTACTGAATGGCCCACTCCTGTTCCCATGTTATTGAATGGCTCACTCCTGTTCCCATGTTACCGAATGGCCCACTCCTCTTCCCATGTTACTGAATGGTCTACTCCTGTTCCCATGTTACTGAATGGCCCACTCCTGTTCCCATGTTACCGAATGGCCCACTCCTCTTCCCATGTTACTAAATGCCTGTCTCCTCTTCCCATGTTACTGAAGGGCCCCCTCCTCTTCCCATGTTACTGAAGGGCCCACTCCTGTTCCCATGTTAATGAATGGCCCACTCCTGTTCCCATGTTACTGAATGGCCCACTCCTCTTCCCATGTTACTGAATGGCCCACCCCTGTTCCCATGTTACTGAATGGCCCACTCCTGTTCCTTTGTTACTGAGTGGTCCACTCCTTTTCCCATGTTACTGAAAGGCTTACTCCTGTTCCCATGTTACTGAATGGCACACTCCTGTTCCCATGTTAGTGAATGGGCGACTCCTGTTCCCTTGTTACTGAATGGCCCAATTCTTTTCCCATTTTACTGAATGGCCTACTCCTATTCCCATGTTACTGAATGGCCCACTCCTGTTCCCATGTTATTGAAGGGCCGACTCCTGTTCCCATGTACCTGAATGGCCCACTCCTGTTCCTTTGTTACTAAATGGTCCACTCCTGTTCCCATGTTACTGAATGGCCCACTCCTGTTCCCATTTTACTGAATGGCTCACTCCTGTTCCCATGTTACTGAATGGCCGACTGCTGTTCCCATTTTAGTTAATGGTCCACTGCTGTTCCCATGTCAATGAATGGCCCTCTCCTTTTCACATGTTACTGAATGGCTCATCCTGTTCCCATGTTACTGAATGGCCCACTCCTGTTCCCATTTTGCTGAATGGCTCACACCTGTTCCCTTGTTACTGAATGGCCAACTCCTGTTCCCATGTTACTGAATGGCCCACTCCTGTTCCCCTGTTACTGAATGGCCCACTCCTGAACCTATGTTACTGAATGGCACACTGCTGTTCTCATGTTACTGAATGGTCTACTCCTGTTCCCATGTTATTGAATGGCCTACTCCTGTTCCCATTTTACTGAATGGCTCACACCTGTTCAATTGTTACTGAATGGCATACTCCTGATCCCATGTTACTGAATGGCCCACGCCTGTTCCCATGTTATTGAATGGCTGACTCCTGTTTCCATGTTACTGAATGGCCCACTCCTGTTCCCATGTTATTGAATGGCTCACTCCTGTTCCCATGTTTCCGAATGGCCCACTCCTCTTCCCATGTTACTGAATGGCCTACACCTGTTCCCATGTTACTGAATGGCCCACTCCTGTTCCCATGTTACTGAATGGCACACGCCTGTTCCCATATTATTGAATGGCCTGCTCCTGTTCCCTTGTTACTTAATGGCCCACTCCTTTTCCCATGTTACTGAATGGCCTGCTCCTATGCACTTGTATCTTAATCGCCTACTCTGGTTCCACTGTTACTGAATCGCCCACTCCTGTTCCCATGTTACCGAATGGTCGATTCCTGTTCCAATGTTACGGAATCGCCCACTTCTGCTCCCATGTTACTAACTGCCTGTCTCCTCTTCCCATGTTACTGAAGGGCCCACTCCTGTTCCCACGCTAATGAATGGCCCACTCCTGTTCCCATGTTACTGAATGGCCCACTCCTGTTCCCATGTTACTGGATGGCCCACTCCTGTTCCCATGTTACTGAATGGCCCACTCCTGTTCCTTTGTTACTGAGTGGTCCACTCCTTTTCCCATGTTACTGAATGGCTTACTCCGTTCGCATGTTACTGAATGGCCCACTCCTGTTCCCATGTTATTGAATGGATCACTCCTGTTCCTTTGTTACTGAGTGGTCCACTCCTTTTCCCATGTAATTGAATGGCCCACTCCATTCGCATGTTACTGAATGGCCCACTCCTGTTCCCATGTTATTGAATGGCTCACTCCTGTTCCCATGTTACCGAATGGCCCACTCCTCTTCCCATGTTACTGAATGCTCTACTCCTGTTCCCATGTTACTGAATGGCCCACTCCTGTTCCCATGTTACCGAATGGCCCACTCCTCTTCCCATGTTACTGAATGGCCCACTCCTGTTCCCATGTTACTGAATGGCACACGCCTGTTCCCATATTATTGAATGGCCTGCTCCTGTACCCTTGTTACTTAATGGCCCACTCCTTTTCCCATGTTACTAAATGCCTGTCTCCTCTTCCCATGTTACTGAAGGGCCCACTCCTGTTCCCATGTTAATGAATGGCCCACTCCTGTTCCCATGTTACTGAATTTCCCACTCCTGTTCCTTTGTTACTGAGTGGTCCACTCCTTTTCCCATGTTACTGAATGGCACACTCCTGTTCCCATGTTAGTGAATGGGCGACTCCTGTTCCCTTGTTACTGAATGGCCCAATTCTTTTCCCATTTTACTGAATGGCCTACTCCTGTTCCCATGTTACTGAATGGCCCACTCCTGTTCCCATGTTATTGAAGGGCCGACTCCTGTTCCCATGTTACTGAATGGCACACTCCTGTTCCCATGTACCTGAATGGCCCACTCCTGTTCCTTTGTTACTGAATGGTCCACTCCTGTTCCCATGTTACTGAATGGCCCACTCCTCTTCCCATGTTACTGAATGGCCCACTCCTGTTCCCATGTTACTGAATGGCACACGCCTGTTCCCATATTATTGAATGTCCTGCTCCTGTACCCTTGTTACTTAATGGCCCACTCCTTTTCCCATGTTACTAAATGCCTGTCTCCTCTTCCCATGTTACTGAAGGGCCCACTCCTGTTCCCATGTTAATGAATGGCCCACTCCTGTTCCCATGTTACTGAATGGCCCACTCCTCTTCCCATGTTACTGAATGGCCCACCCCTGTTCCCATGTTACTGAATGGCCCACCCCTGTTCCCATGTTACTGAATTTCCCACTCCTGTTCCTTTGTTACTGAGTGGTCCACTCCTTTTCCCATGTTACTGAATATCACACTCCTGTTCCCATGTTAGTGAATGGGCGACTCCTGTTCCCTTGTTACTGAATGGCCCAATTCTTTTCCCATTTTACTGAATGGCCTACTCCTGTTCCCATGTTACTGAATGGCCCACTCCTGTTCCCATGTTATTGAAGGGCCGACTCCTGTTCCCATGTACCTGAATGGCCCACTCCTGTTCCCATGTTATTGAAGGGCCGACTCCTGTTCCCATGTACCTGAATGGCCCACTCCTGTTCCTTTGTTACTGAATGGTCCACTCCTGTTCCCATGTTACTGAATGGCTCACTCCTGTTCCCATGTTACCGAATGGCCCACTCCTCTTCCCATGTTACTGAATGGTCTACTCCTGTTCCCATGTTACTGAATGGCCCACTCCTGATCCCATGTTACCGAATGGCCCACTCCTCTTCCCATGTTACTGAATGGCTCACTCCTGTTCCCATGCTACTGAATGGCACACGCCTGTTCCCATATTATTGAATGTCCTGCTCCTGTACCCTTGTTACTTAATGGCCCACTCCTTTTCCCATGTTACTAAATGCCTGTCCCCTCTTCCCATGTTACTGAAGGGCCCACTCCTGTTCCCATGTTAATGAATGGCCCACTCCTGTTCCCATGTTACTGAATGGCCCACTCCTCTTCCCATGTTACTGAATGGCCCACCCCTGTTCCCATGTTACTGAATGGCCCACTCCTGTTCCTTTGTTACTGAATGGTCCACTCCTTTTCCCATGTTACTGAAAGGCTTACTCCTGTTCCCATGTTACTGAATGGCACACTCCTGTTCCCATGTTAGTGAATGGGCGACTCCTGTTCCCATGTTATTGAATGGCCTACTCCTGTTCCCATTTTACTGAATGGCTCACACCTGTTCAATTGTTACTGAATGGCCTACTCCTGTTCCCATGTTACTGAATGGCCCACTCCTGTTCCCATGTTACTGAATGGCCCAATTCTTTTCCCATTTTACTGAATGGCCTACCCCTGTTCCCATGTTACTGAATGGCCCACTCCTGTTCCCATGTTATTGAAGGGCCGACTCCTGTTCCCATGTACCTGAATGGCCCACTCCTGTTCCTTTGATACTGAATGGTCCACTCCTGTTCCTATGTTACTGAATGGACCTCTCCTTTTCACATGTTACTGAATGGCTCATCCTGTTCCCATGTTACTGAGTGGCCTACTCCTGTTCCCATTTTGCTGAATGGTCCACTCCTGTTCCCATGTTAATGAATGGCCCACTCCAGTTCCCAGTTTACTGAATGGCTCACACCTGTTCCCTTGTTCCTGAATGGCCAACTCCTGTTCCCATGTTACTGAATGGCCCACTCCTGTTCCCCTGTTAATGAATGGCCCACTCCTGAACCCATGTTACTGAATGGCACACTCCTGTTCCCATGTTACTGAATGGTCTACTCCTGTTCCCATGTTATTGAATGGCCTACTCCTGTTCCCATTTTACTGAATGGCTCACACCTGTTCAATTGTTACTGAATGGCCTACTCCTGTTCCCATGTTACTGAATGGCCCACGCCTGTTCCCATGTTATTGAATGGCTGACTCCTGTTCCCATGTTACTGAATGGCCCACTCCTGTTCCCATGTTATTGAATGGCTCACTCCTGTTCCCATGTTACCGAATGGCCCACTCCTCTTCCCATGTTACTGAATGGCCTACACCTGTTCCCATGTTACTGAATGGCCCACTCCTTTTCCCATGTTACTGAATGGCACACGCCTGTTCCCATATTATTGAATGGCCTGCTCCTGTTCCCTTGTTACTTAATGACCCACTCCTTTTCCCATGTTACTGAATGGCCTGCTCCTATGCACTTGGTTCTGAATCGCCTACTCCGATTCCACTGTTACTGAATCGCCCACTCCTGTTCCCATGTTACCGAATGGTCGATTCCTGTTCCAATGTTACGGAATCGCCCACTTCTGTTCCCATGTTACGAAATGCCTGTCTCCTCTTCCCATGTTACTGAAGGGCCCACTCCTGTTCCCACGCTAATGAATGGCCCACTCCTGTTCCCATGTTACTGAATGGCCCACTCATGTTCCCATGTTACTGGATGGCCCACTCCTGTTCCCATGTTACTGAATCGCCCACTCCTGTTCCTTTGTTACTGAGTGGTCCACTCCTTTTCCCATGTTACTGAATGGCTTACTCCTGTTCCCATGTTACTGAATGGCCCACTCCTGTTCCCATGTTACTGAATGGCCTACACTTGTTACCATTTTGCTGAATGGCTCACACCTGTTCCCTTGTTACTGAATGGCCAACTCCTGTTCCCATGTTACTGAATGGCCCACTCCTGTTCCCCTGTTACTGAATGGCCCACTCCTGAACCTATGTTACTGAATGGCACACTCCTGTTCTCATGTTACTGAATGGTCTACTCCTGTTCCCATGTTATTGAATGGCCTACTCCTGTTCCCATTTTACTGAATGGCTCACACCTGTTCAATTGTTACTGAATGGCATACTCCTGTTCCCATGTTACTGAATGGCCCACGCCTGTTCCCATGTTATTGAATGGCTGACTCCTGTTTCCATGTTACTGAATGGCCCACTCCTGTTCCCATGTTATTGAATGGCTCACTCCTGTTCCCATGTTACTGAATGGCCTACACCTGTTCCCATGTTACTGAATGGCCCACTCCTGTTCCCATGTTACTGAATGGCACACGCCTGTTCCCATATTATTGAATGGCCTGCTCCTGTTCCCTTGTTACTTAATGGCCCACTCCTTTTCCCATGTTACTGAATGGCCTGCTCCTATGCACTTGTATCTTAATCGCCTACTCTGGTTCCACTGTTACTGAATCGCCCACTCCTGTTCCCATGTTACCGAATGGTCGATTCCTGTTCCAATGTTACGGAATCGCCCACTTCTGCTCCCATGTTACTAACTGCCTGTCTCCTCTTCCCATGTTACTGAAGGGCCCACTCCTGTTCCCACGCTAATGAATGGCCCACTCCTGTTCCCATGTTACTGAATGGCCCACTCCTGTTCCCATGTTACTGGATGGCCCACTCCTGTTCCCATGTTACTGAATGGCCCACTCCTGTTCCTTTGTTACTGAGTGGTCCACTCCTTTTCCCATGTTACTGAATGGCTTACTCCGTTCGCATGTTACTGAATGGCTTACTCCTGTTCCCATGTTATTGAATGGCTCACTCCTGTTCCTTTGTTACTGAGTGGTCCACTCCTTTTCCCATGTAATTGAATGGCCCACTCCGTTCGCATGTTACTGAATGGCCCACTCCTGTTCCCATGTTATTGAATGGCTCACTCCTGTTCCCATGTTACCGAATGGCCCACTCCTCTTCCCATGTTACTGAATGCTCTACTCCTGTTCCCATGTTACTGAATGGCCCACTCCTGTTCCCATGTTACCGAATGGCCCACTCCTCTTCCCATGTTACTGAATGGCCCACTCCTGTTCCCATGTTACTGAATGGCACACGCCTGTTCCCATATTATTGAATGGCCTGCTCCTGTACCCTTGTTACTTAATGGCCCACTCCTTTTCCCATGTTACTAAATGCCTGTCTCCTCTTCCCATGTTACTGAAGGGCCCACTCCTGTTCCCATGTTAATGAATGGCCCACTCCTGTTCCCATGTTACTGAATTTCCCACTCCTGTTCCTTTGTTACTGAGTGGTCCACTCCTTTTCCCATGTTACTGAATGGCACACTCCTGTTTCCATGTTAGTGAATGGGCGACTGCTGTTCCCTTGTTACTGAATGGCCCAATTCTTTTCCCATTTTACTGAATGGCCTACTCCTGTTCCCATGTTACTGAATGGCCCACTCCTGTTCCCATGTTATTGAAGGGCCGACTCCTGTTCCCATGTACCTGAATGGCCCACTCCTGTTCCTTTGTTACTGAATGGTCCACTCCTGTTCCCATGTTACTGAATGGCCCACTCCTCTTCCCATGTTACTGAATGGGCCACTCCTGTTCCCATGTTACTGAATGGCACACGCCTGTTCCCATATTATTGAATGTCCTGCTCCTGTACCCTTGTTACTTAATGGCCCACTCCTTTTCCCATGTTACTAAATGCCTGTCTCCTCTTCCCATGTTACTGAAGGGCCCACTCCTGTTCCCATGTTAATGAATGGCCCACTCCTGTTCCCATGTTACTGAATGGCCCACTCCTCTTCCCATGTTACTGAATGGCCCACCCCTGTTCCCATGTTACTGAATGGCCCACCCCTGTTCCCATGTTACTGAATTTCCCACTCCTGTTCCTTTGTTACTGAGTGGTCCACTCCTTTTCCCATGTTACTGAATAGCACACTCCTGTTCCCATGTTAGTGAATGGGCGACTCCTGTTCCCATGTTACTGAATGGCCCAATTCTTTTCCCATTTTACTGAATGGCCTACTCCTGTTCCCATGTTACTGAATGGCCCACTCCTGTTCCCATGTTATTGAAGGGCCGACTCCTGTTCCCATGTACCTGAATGGCCCACTCCTGTTCCTTTGTTACTGAATGGTCCACTCCTGTTCCCATGTTACTGAATGGCTCACTCCTGTTCCCATGTTACCGAATGGCCCACTCCTCTTCCCATGTTACTGAATGGTCTACTCCTGTTCCCATGTTACTGAATGGCCCACTCCTGATCCCATGTTACCGAATGGCCCACTCCTCTTCCCATGTTACTGAATGGCTCACTCCTGTTCCCATGTTACTGAATGGCACACGCCTGTTCCCATATTATTGAATGTCCTGCTCCTGTACCCTTGTTACTTAATGGCCCACTCCTTTTCCCATGTTACTAAATGCCTGTCTCCTCTTCCCATGTTACTGAAGGGCCCACTCCTGTTCCCATGTTAATGAATGGCCCACTCCTGTTCCCATGTTACTGAATGGCCCACTCCTCTTCCCATGTTACTGAATGGCCCACCCCTGTTCCCATGTTACTGAATGGCCCACTCCTGTTCCTTTGTTACTGAATGGTCCACTCCTTTTCCCATGTTACTGAAAGGCTCACTCCTGTTCCCATGTTACTGAATGGCACACTCCTGTTCCCATGTTAGTGAATGGGCGACTCCTGTTCCCTTGTTACTGAATGGCCCAATTCTTTTCCCATTTTACTGAATGGCCTACCCCTGTTCCCATGTTACTGAATGGCCCACTCCTGTTCCCATGTTATTGAAGGGCCGACTCCTGTTCCCATGTACCTGAATGGCCCACTCCTGTTCCTTTGATACTGAATGGTCCACTCCTGTTCCTATGTTACTGAATGGACCTCTCCTTTTCACATGTTACTGAATGGCTCATCCTGTTCCCATGTTACTGAGTGGCCTACTCCTGTTCCCATTTTGCTGAATGGTCCACTCCTGTTCCCATGTTAATGAATGGCCCACTCCTGAACCCATGTTACTGAATGGCACACTCCTGTTCCCATGTTACTGAATGGTCTACTCCTGTTCCCATGTTATTGAATGGCCTACTCCTGTTCCCATTTTACTGAATGGCTCACACCTGTTCAATTGTTACTGAATGGCCTACTCCTGTTCCCATGTTACTGAATGGCCCACGCCTGTTCCCATGTTATTGAATGGCTGACTCCTGTTCCCATGTTACTGAATGGCCCACTCCTGTTCCCATGTTATTGAATGGCTCACTCCTGTTCCCATGTTACCGAATGGCCCACTCCTCTTCCCATGTTACTGAATGGCCTACACCTGTTCCCATGTTACTGAATGGCCCACTCCTTTTCCCATGTTACTGAATGGCACACGCCTGTTCCCATATTATTGAATGGCCTGCTCCTGTTCCCTTGTTACTTAATGACCCACTCCTTTTCCCATGTTACTGAATGGCCTGCTCCTATGCACTTGTTTCTGAATCGCCTACTCCGATTCCACTGTTACTGAATCGCCCACTCCTGTTCCCATGTTACCGAATGGTCGATTCCTGTTCCAATGTTACGGAATCGCCCACTTCTGTTCCCATGTTACTAAATGCCTGTCTCCTCTTCCCATGTTACTGAAGGGCCCACTCCTGTTCCCACGCTAATGAATGGCCCACTCCTGTTCCCATGTTACTGAATGGCCCACTCCTGTTCCCATGTTACTGGATGGCCCACTCCTGTTCCCATGTTACTGAATCGCCCACTCCTGTTCCTTTGTTACTGAGTGGTCCACTCCTTTTCCCATGTTACTGAATGGCTTACTCCTGTTCCCATGTTACTGAATGGCCCACTCCTGTTCCCATGTTACTGAATGGCCTACTCTTGTTCCCATTTTCCTGAATGGTCCACTCCTGTTCCCATGTTACTGAATGGCCCACTCCTGTTCCCATTTTACTGAATGGCTCACTCCTGTTCCCATTTTGCTGAATGGTCCACTCCTGTTCCCATGTTACTGAATGGCCCACTCCAGTTCCCATTTTACTGAATGGCTCACACCTGTTCCCTTGTTACTGAATGGCCTACTCCTGTTCCCATGTGACTGAATGGCCCACTCCTGTTCCCGTGTTACTGAATGGCCCACTCCTGAACCCATGTTACTGAATGGCACAGTTCTGTTCCCATATTATTGAATCGG
Organism: Pristiophorus japonicus; assembly: GCF_044704955.1. Lineage (NCBI taxonomy): Eukaryota > Metazoa > Chordata > Chondrichthyes > Pristiophoridae > Pristiophorus > Pristiophorus japonicus. The sequence goes on from NC_091985.1 coordinate 171,546,909, forward strand.
CTGCTCCTTTTCCCATGTAATTGAATGGCCCACTCCGGTTCGCATGTTACTGAATGGCCCACTCCTGTTCCCATGTTATTGAATGGCTCACTCCTGTTCCCATGTTACCGAATGGCCCTCTCCTCTTCCCATGTTACTGAATGGTCTACTCCTGTTCCCATGTTACTGAATGGCCCACTCCTGTTCCCATGTTTGTGAATGGGTGACTCCTGTTCCCTTGTTACTGAATGGCCCAATTCTTTTCCCATTTTACTGAATGGCCTACTCCTGTTCCCATGTTACTGAATGGCCCACTCCTGTTCCCATGTTATTGAAGGGCCGACTCCTGTTCCCATGTACCTGAATGGCCCACTCCTGTTCCTTTGTTACTGAATGGTCCACTCCTGTTCCCATGTTACTGAATGGCCCACTCCTGTTCCCATTTTACTGAATGGCTCACTCCTGTTCCCATGTTGCTGAATGGCCGACTGCTGTTCCCATTTTAGTTAATGGTCCACTGCTGTTCCCATGTCAATGAATGGCCCTCTCCTTTTCACATGTTACTGAATGGCTCATCCTGTTCCCATGTTACTGAGTGGCCTACTCCTGTTCCCATTTTGCTGAATGGTCCACTCCTGTTCCCATGTTACTGAATGGCCCACTCCAGTTTCCCAGTTTACTGAATGGCTCACATCTGTTCCCTTGTTACTGAATGGCCAACTCCTGTTCCCATGTTACTGAATGGCCCACTCCTGTTCCCCTGTTACTGAATGGCCCACTCCTGAACCCATGTTACTGAATGGCACACTCCTCTTCCCATGTAACTGAATGGTCTACTCCTGTTCCCATGTTATTGAATGGCCTACTCCTGTTCCCATTTTACTGAATGGCTCACACCTGTTCAATTGTAACTGAATGTCCTACTCCTGTTCCCATGTTACTGAATGGCCCACGCCTGTTCCCATGTTATTGAATGGCTGACTCCTGTTCCCATGTTACTGAATGGCCCACTCCTGTTCCCATGTTATTGAATGGCTCACTCCTGTTCCCATGTTACCGAATAGCCCACTCCTCTTCCCATGTTACTGAATGGCCTACACCTGTTCCCATTTAACTGAATGGCCCACTCCTGTTCCCATGTTACTGAATGGCACATGCCTGTTCCCATATTATTGAATGGCCTGCACCTGTTCCCTTGTTACTTAATGGCCCACTCCTTTTCCCATGTTACTGAATGGCCTGCTCCTATGCACTTGTTTCTGAATCGCCTACTCCGGTTCCACTGTTACTGAATCGCACACTCCTGTTCCCATGTTACCGAATGGTCGATTCCTGTTCCAATGTTACGGAATCGCCCACTTCTGCTCCCATGTTACTAAATGCCTGTCTCCTCTTCCCATGTTACTGAAGGGCCCACTCCTGTTCCCACGCTAATGAATGGCCCACTCCTGTTCCCATGTTACTGAATGGCCCACTCCTGTTCCCATGTTACTGAATGGCCCACTCCTGTTCCCATGTTACTGAATGGCCTACACCTGTTCCCATGTTACTGAATGGCCCACTCCTGTTCCCATGTTACTGAATGGCACACGCCTGTTCCCATATTATTGAATGGCCTGCTCCTGTTCCCTTGTTACTTAATGGCCCACTCCTTTTCCCATGTTACTGAATGGCCTGCTCCTATGCACTTGTTTCTGAATCGCCTACTCCGGTTCCACTGTTACTGAATGGCCCACGCCTGTTCCCATGTTATTGAATGGCTGACTCCTGTTTCCATGTTACTGAAGGGCCCACTCCTGTTCCCACGCTAATGAATGGCCCACTCCTGTTCCCATGTTACTGAATGGCCCACTCCTGTTCCCATGTTACTGAATGGCCTACACCTGTTCCCATGTTACTGAATGGCCCACTCCTGTTCCCATGTTACTGAATGGCACACGCCTGTTCCCATATTATTGAATGGCCTGCTCCTGTTCCCTTGTTACTTAATGGCCCACTCCTTTTCCCATGTTACTGAATGGCCTGCTCCTATGCACTTGTATCTGAATCGCCTACTCTGGTTCCACTGTTACTGAATCGCCCACTCCTGTTCCCATGTTACCGAATGGTCGATTCCTGTTCCAATGTTACGGAATCGCCCACTTCTGCTCCCATGTTACTAACTGCCTGTCTCCTCTTCCCATGTTACTGAAGGGCCCACTCCTGTTCCCACGCTAATGAATGGCCCACTCCTGTTCCCATGTTACTGAATGGCCCACTCCTGATCCCATGTTACTGGATGGCCCACTCCTGTTCCCATGTTACTGAATGGCCCACTCCTGTTCCTTTGTTACTGAGTGGTCCACTCCTTTTCCCATGTTACTGAATGGCTTACTCCTGTTCCCATGTTACTGAATGGCCCACTCCTGTTCCCATGTTACTGAATGGCCTACTCTTGTTCCCATTTTGCTGAATGGTCCACTCCTGTTCCCATGTTACTGAATGGCCCACTCCTGTTCCCATTTTACTGAATGGCTCACTCCTGTTCCCATTTTGCTGAATGGTCCACTCCTGTTCCCATGTTACTGAATGGCCCACTCCAGTTCCCATTTTACTGAATGGCTCACACCTGTTCCCTTGTTACTGAATGGCCTACTCCTGTTCCCATGTGACTGAATGGCCCACTCCGGTTCGCATGTTACTGAATGGCCCACTCCTGTTCCCATGTTATTGAATGGCTCACTCCTGTTCCCATGTTACCGAATGGCCCACTCCTCTTCCCATGTTACTGAATGGTCTACTCCTGTTCCCATGTTACTGAATGGCCCACTCCTGTTCCCATGTTACCGAATGGCCCACTCCTCTTCCCATGTTACTGAATGGCCCACTCCTGTTCCCATGTTACTGAATGGCACACGCCTGTTCCCATATTATTGAATGTCCTGCTCCTGTACCCTTGTTACTTAATGGCCCACTCCTTTTCCCATGTTACTAAATGCCTGTCTCCTCTTCCCAAGTTACTGAAGGGCCCACTCCTGTTCCGATGTTAATGAATGGCCCACTCCTGTTCCCATGTTACTGAATGGCCCACTCCTCTTCCCATGTTACTGAATGGCCCACCCCTGTTCCCATGTTACTGAGTGGTCCACTCCTTTCCCCATGTTACTGAAAGGCTTACTCCTGTTCCCATGTTACTGAATGGCACACTCCTGTTCTCATGTTACTGAATGGTCTACTCCTGTTCCCATGTTATTGAATGGCCTACTCCTGTTCCTTTGTTACTGAGTGGTCCACTCCTTTTCCCATGTTACTGAATGGCTTACTCCTGTTCCCATGTTACTGAATGGCCCACTCCTGTTCCCATGTTACTGAATGGCCTACTCTTGTTCCCATTTTCCTGAATGGTCCACTCCTGTTCCCATGTTACTGAATGGCCCACTCCTGTTCCCATTTTACTGAATGGCTCACTCCTGTTCCCATTTTGCTGAATGGTCCACTCCTGTTCCCATGTTACTGAATGGCCCACTCCAGTTCCCATTTTACTGAATGGCTCACACCTGTTCCCTTGTTACTGAATGGCCTACTCCTGTTCCCATGTGACTGAATGGCCCACTCCTGTTCCCGTGTTACTGAATGGCCCACTCCTGAACCCATGTTACTGAATGGCACAGTTCTGTTCCCATATTATTGAATCGGCTGCTCCTTTTCCCATGTAATTGAATGGCCCACTCCGGTTCGCATGTTACTGAATGGCCCACTCCTGTTCCCATGTTATTGAATGGCTCACTCCTGTTCCCATGTTACCGAATGGCCCTCTCCTCTTCCCATGTTACTGAATGGCCTACACCTGTTCCCATGTTACTGAATGGCCCACTCCAGTTCCCATTTTACTGAATGGCTCACACCTGTTCCCTTGTTACTGAATGGCCTACTCCTGTTCCCATGTGACTGAATGGCCCACTCCTGTTCCCATGTTACTGAGTGGCCTACTCCTGTTCCCATTTTGCTGAATGGATCACACCTGTTCCCTTGTTACTGAATGGCCAACTCCTGTTCCCATGTTACTGAATGGCCCACTCCTGTTCCCCTGTTACTAAATGGCCCACTCCTGAACCTTTGTTACTGAATGGCACACTCCTGTTCTCATGTTACTGAATGGTCTACTCCTGTTCCCATGTTATTGAATGGCCTACTCCTGTTCCAATTTTACTGAATGGCTCACACCTGTTCAATTGTTACTGAATGGCATACTCCTGTTCCCATGCTACTGAATGGCCCACGCCTGTTCCCATGTTATTGAATGGCTGACTCCTGTTTCCATGTTACTGAATGGCCCACTCCTGTTCCCATGTTATTGAATGGCTCACTCCTGTTCCCATGTTACCGAATGGCCCACTCCTCTTCCCATGTTACTGAATGGCCTACACCTGTTCCCATGTTACTGAATGGCCCACTCCTGTTCCCATGTTACTGAATGGCACACGCCTGTTCCCATATTATTGAATGGCCTGCTCCTGTTCCCTTGTTACTTAATGGCCCACTCCTTTTCCCATGTTACTGAATGGCCTGCTCCTATGCACTTGTATCTGAATCGCCTACTCTGGTTCCACTGTTACTGAATCGCCCACTCCTGTTCCCATGTTACCGAATGGTCGATTCCTGTTCCAATGTTACGGAATCGCCCACTTCTGCTCCCATGTTACTAACTGCCTGTCTCCTCTTCCCATGTTACTGAAGGGCCCACTCCTGTTCCCACGCTAATGAATGGCCCACTCCTGTTCCCATGTTACTGAATGGCCCACTCCTGATCCCATGTTACTGGATGGCCCACTCCTGTTCCCATGTTACTGAATGGCCCACTCCTGTTCCTTTGTTACTGAGTGGTCCACTCCTTTTCCCATGTTACTGAATGGCTTACTCCTGTTCCCATGTTACTGAATGGCCCACTCCTGTTCCCATGTTACTGAATGGCCTACTCTTGTTCCCATTTTGCTGAATGGTCCACTCCTGTTCCCATGTTACTGAATGGCCCACTCCTGTTCCCATTTTACTGAATGGCTCACTCCTGTTCCCATTTTGCTGAATGGTCCACTCCTGTTCCCATGTTACTGAATGGCCCACTCCAGTTCCCATTTTACTGAATGGCTCACACCTGTTCCCTTGTTACTGAATGGCCTACTCCTGTTCCCATGTGACTGAATGGCCCACTCCGGTTCGCATGTTACTGAATGGCCCACTCCTGTTCCCATGTTATTGAATGGCTCACTCCTGTTCCCATGTTACCGAATGGCCCACTCCTCTTCCCATGTTACTGAATGGTCTACTCCTGTTCCCATGTTACTGAATGGCCCACTCCTGTTCCCATGTTACCGAATGGCCCACTCCTCTTCCCATGTTACTGAATGGCCCACTCCTGTTCCCATGTTACTGAATGGCACACGCCTGTTCCCATATTATTGAATGTCCTGCTCCTGTACCCTTGTTACTTAATGGCCCACTCCTTTTCCCATGTTACTAAATGCCTGTCTCCTCTTCCCAAGTTACTGAAGGGCCCACTCCTGTTCCGATGTTAATGAATGGCCCACTCCTGTTCCCATGTTACTGAATGGCCCACTCCTCTTCCCATGTTACTGAATGGCCCACCCCTGTTCCCATGTTACTGAGTGGTCCACTCCTTTCCCCATGTTACTGAAAGGCTTACTCCTGTTCCCATGTTACTGAATGGCACACTCCTGTTCTCATGTTACTGAATGGTCTACTCCTGTTCCCATGTTATTGAATGGCCTACTCCTGTTCCTTTGTTACTGAGTGGTCCACTCCTTTTCCCATGTTACTGAATGGCTTACTCCTGTTCCCATGTTACTGAATGGCCCACTCCTGTTCCCATGTTACTGAATGGCCTACTCTTGTTCCCATTTTCCTGAATGGTCCACTCCTGTTCCCATGTTACTGAATGGCCCACTCCTGTTCCCATTTTACTGAATGGCTCACTCCTGTTCCCATTTTGCTGAATGGTCCACTCCTGTTCCCATGTTACTGAATGGCCCACTCCAGTTCCCATTTTACTGAATGGCTCACACCTGTTCCCTTGTTACTGAATGGCCTACTCCTGTTCCCATGTGACTGAATGGCCCACTCCTGTTCCCGTGTTACTGAATGGCCCACTCCTGAACCCATGTTACTGAATGGCACAGTTCTGTTCCCATATTATTGAATCGGCTGCTCCTTTTCCCATGTAATTGAATGGCCCACTCCGGTTCGCATGTTACTGAATGGCCCACTCCTGTTCCCATGTTATTGAATGGCTCACTCCTGTTCCCATGTTACCGAATGGCCCTCTCCTCTTCCCATGTTACTGAATGGTCTACTCCTGTTCCCATGTTACTGAATGGCCCACTCCTGTTCCCATGTTTGTGAATGGGTGACTCCTGTTCCCTTGTTACTGAATGGCCCAATTCTTTTCCCATTTTACTGAATGGCCTACTCCTGTTCCCATGTTACTGAATGGCCCACTCCTGTTCCCATGTTATTGAAGGGCCGACTCCTGTTCCCATGTACCTGAATGGCCCACTCCTGTTCCTTTGTTACTGAATGGTCCACTCCTGTTCCCATGTTACTGAATGGCCCACTCCTGTTCCCATTTTACTGAATGGCTCACTCCTGTTCCCATGTTGCTGAATGGCCGACTGCTGTTCCCATTTTAGTTAATGGTCCACTGCTGTTCCCATGTCAATGAATGGCCCTCTCCTTTTCACATGTTACTGAATGGCTCATCCTGTTCCCATGTTACTGAGTGGCCTACTCCTGTTCCCATTTTGCTGAATGGTCCACTCCTGTTCCCATGTTACTGAATGGCCCACTCCAGTTCCCAGTTTACTGAATGGCTCACATCTGTTCCCTTGTTACTGAATGGCCAACTCCTGTTCCCATGTTACTGAATGGCCCACTCCTGTTCCCCTGTTACTGAATGGCCCACTCCTGAACCCATGTTACTGAATGGCACACTCCTCTTCCCATGTAACTGAATGGTCTACTCCTGTTCCCATGTTATTGAATGGCCTACTCCTGTTCCCATTTTACTGAATGGCTCACACCTGTTCAATTGTAACTGAATGTCCTACTCCTGTTCCCATGTTACTGAATGGCCCACGCCTGTTCCCATGTTATTGAATGGCTGACTCCTGTTCCCATGTTACTGAATGGCCCACTCCTGTTCCCATGTTATTGAATGGCTCACTCCTGTTCCCATGTTACCGAATAGCCCACTCCTCTTCCCATGTTACTGAATGGCCTACATCTGTTCCCATTTAACTGAATGGCCCACTCCTGTTCCCATGTTACTGAATGGCACATGCCTGTTCCCATATTATTGAAAGGCCTGCACCTGTTCCCTTGTTACTTAATGGCCCACTCCTTTTCCCATGTTACTGAATGGCCTGCTCCTATGCACTTGTTTCTGAATCGCCTACTCCGGTTCCACTGTTACTGAATCGCACACTCCTGTTCCCATGTTACCGAATGGTCGATTCCTGTTCCAATGTTACGGAATCGCCCACTTCTGCTCCCATGTTACTAAATGCCTGTCTCCTCTTCCCATGTTACTGAAGGGCCCACTCCTGTTCCCACGCTAATGAATGGCCCACTCCTGTTCCCATGTTACTGAATGGCCCACTCCTGTTCCCATGTTACTGGATGGCCCACTCCTGTTCCCATGTTACTGAATGGCCCACTCCTGTTCCTATGTTACTGAGTGGTCCACTCTTTTCCCATGTTACTGAATGGCTTACTCCTGTTCCCATGTTACTGAATGGCCCACTCCTGTTCCCATGTTACTGAATGGCCTACTCTTGTTCCCATTTTGCTGAATGGTCCACTCCTGTTCCTATGTTACTGAATGGCCCACTCCTGTTCCCATTTTACTGAATGGCTCACTCCTGTTCCCATTTTGCTGAATGGTCCACTCCTGTTCCCATGTTACTGAATGGCCCACTCCAGTTCCCATTTTACTGAATGGCTCACACCTGTTCCCTTGTTACTGAATGGCCAACTCCTGTTCCCATGTGACTGAATGGCCCACTCCGGTTCGCATGTTACTGAATGGCCCACTCCTGTTCCCATGTTATTGAATGGCTCACTCCTGTTCCCATGTTACCGAATGGCCCACTCCTCTTCCCATGTTACTGAATGGTCTACTCCTCTTCCCATGTTACTGAATGGCCCACTCCTGTTCCCATGTTACCGAATGGCCCACTCCTCTTCCCATGTTACTGAATGGCCCACTCCTGTTCCCATGTTACTGAATGGCACACGCCTGTTCCCATATTATTGAATGTCCTGCTCCTGTAGCCTTGTTACTTAATGGCCCACTCCTTTTCCCATGTTACTAAATGCCTGTCTCCTCTTCCCATGTTACTGAAGGGCCCACTCCTGTTCCCATGTTAATGAATGGCCCACTCCTGTTCCCATGTTACTGAATGGCCCACTCCTCTTCCCATGTTACTGAATGGCCCACCCCTGTTCCCATGTTACTGAATGGCCCACCCCTGTTCCCATGTTACTGAATTTCCCACTCCTGTTCCTTTGTTACTGAGTGGTCCACTCCTTTTCCCATGTTACTGAATGGCACACTCCTGTTCCCATGTTAGTGAATGGGCGACTCCTGTTCCCTTGTTACTGAATGGCCCAATTCTTTTCCCATTTTACTGAATGGCCTACTCCTGTTCCCATGTTACTGAATGGCCCACTCCTGTTCCCATGTTATTGAAGGGCCGACTCCTGTTCCCATGTACCTGAATGGCCCACTCCTGTTCCTTTGTTACTGAATGGTCCACTCCTGTTCGCATGTTACTGAATGGCTCACTCCTGTTCCCATGTTACCGAATGGCCCACTCCTCTTCCCATGTTACTGAATGGTCTACTCCTGTTCCCATGTTACTGAATGGCCCACTCCTGATCCCATGTTACCGAATGGCCCACTCCTCTTCCCATGTTACTGAATGGCTCACTCCTGTTCCCATGTTACTGAATGGCACACGCCTGTTCCCATATTATTGAATGTCCTGCTCCTGTACCCTTGTTACTTAATGGCCCACTCCTTTTCCCATGTTGCTAAATGAATGTCTCCTCTTCCCATGTTACTGAAGGGCCCCCTCCTGTTCCCATGTTACTGAATGGCCCACTCCTGTTCCCATGTTACTGAATGGCCCACTCCTCTTCCCATGTTACTGAATGGCCCACCCCTGTTCCCATGTTACTGAATGGCCCACTCCTGTTCCTTTGTTACTGAGTGGTCCACTCCTTTTCCCATGTTACTGAAAGGCTTACTCCTGTTCCCATGTTACTGAATGGCACACTCCTGTTCCCATGTTAGTGAATGGGCGACTCCTGTTCCCTTGTTACTGAATGGCCCAATTCTTTTCCCATTTTACTGAATGGCCTACTCCTGTTCCCATGTTACTGAATGGCCCACTCCTGTTCCCATGTTATTGAAGGGCCGACTCCTGTTCCCATGTACCTGAATGGCCCACTCCTGTTCCTTTGTTACTGAATGGTCCACTCCTGTTCCCATGTTACTGAATGGCTCATCCTGTTCCCATGTTACTGAGTGGCCTACTCCTGTTCCCATTTTGCTGAATGGCTCACACCTGTTTCCTTGTTACTGAATGGCCAACTCCTGTTCCCATGTTACTGAATGGCCCACTCCTGTTCCCCTGTTACTAAATGGCCCACTCCTGAACCTTTGTTACTGAATGGCACACTCCTGTTCTCATGTTACTGAATGGTCTACTCCTGTTCCCATGTTATTGAATGGCCTACTCCTGTTCCCATTTTACTGAATGGCTCACACCTGTTCAATTGTTACTGAATGGCATACTCCTGTTCCCATGCTACTGAATGGCCCACGCCTGTTCCCATGTTATTGAATGGCTGACTCCTGTTTCCATGTTACTGAATGGCCCACTCCTGTTCCCATGTTATTGAATGGCTCACTCCTGTTCCCATGTTACCGAATGGCCCACTCCTCTTCCCATGTTACTGAATGGCCTACACCTGTTCCCATGTTACTGAATGGCCCACTCCTGTTCCCATGTTACTGAATGGCACACGCCTGTTCCCATATTATTGAATGGCCTGCTCCTGTTCCCTTGTTACTTAATGGCCCACTCCTTTTCCCATGTTACTGAATGGCCTGCTCCTATGCACTTGTATCTGAATCGCCTACTCTGGTTCCACTGTTACTGAATCGCCCACTCCTGTTCCCATGTTACCGAATGGTCGATTCCTGTTCCAATGTTACGGAATCGCCCACTTCTGCTCCCATGTTACTAACTGCCTGTCTCCTCTTCCCATGTTACTGAAGGGCCCACTCCTGTTCCCACGCTAATGAATGGCCCACTCCTGTTCCCATGTTACTGAATGGCCCACTCCTGATCCCATGTTACTGGATGGCCCACTCCTGTTCCCATGTTACTGAATGGCCCACTCCTGTTCCTTTGTTACTGAGTGGTCCACTCCTTTTCCCATGTTACTGAATGGCTTACTCCTGTTCCCATGTTACTGAATGGCCCACTCCTGTTCCCATGTTACTGAATGGCCTACTCTTGTTCCCATTTTGCTGAATGGTCCACTCCTGTTCCCATGTTACTGAATGGCCCACTCCTGTTCCCATTTTACTGAATGGCTCACTCCTGTTCCCATTTTGCTGAATGGTCCACTCCTGTTCCCATGTTACTGAATGGCCCACTCCAGTTCCCATTTTACTGAATGGCTCACACCTGTTCCCTTGTTACTGAATGGCCTACTCCTGTTCCCATGTGACTGAATGGCCCACTCCGGTTCGCATGTTACTGAATGGCCCACTCCTGTTCCCATGTTATTGAATGGCTCACTCCTGTTCCCATGTTACCGAATGGCCCACTCCTCTTCCCATGTTACTGAATGGTCTACTCCTGTTCCCATGTTACTGAATGGCCCACTCCTGTTCCCATGTTACCGAATGGCCCACTCCTCTTCCCATGTTACTGAATGGCACACGCCTGTTCCCATATTATTGAATGTCCTGCTCCTGTACCCTTGTTACTTAATGGCCCACTCCTTTTCCCATGTTACTAAATGCCTGTCTCCTCTTCCCAAGTTACTGAAGGGCCCACTCCTGTTCCGATGTTAATGAATGGCCCACTCCTGTTCCCATGTTACTGAATGGCCCACTCCTCTTCCCATGTTACTGAATGGCCCACCCCTGTTCCCATGTTACTGAGTGGTCCACTCCTTTCCCCATGTTACTGAAAGGCTTACTCCTGTTCCCATGTTACTGAATGGCACACTCCTGTTCTCATGTTACTGAATGGTCTACTCCTGTTCCCATGTTATTGAATGGCCTACTCCTGTTCCCATTTTACTGAATGGCTCACACCTGTTCAATTGTTACTGAATGGCATACTCCTGTTCCCATGTTACTGAATGGCCCACGCCTGTTCCCATGTTATTGAATGGCTCACTCCTGTTCCCATGTTACCGAATGGCCTACTCCTCTTCCCATGTTACTGAATGGCCCACCCCTGTTCCCATGTTACTGAGTGGTCCACTCCTTTCCCCATGTTACTGAAAGGCTTACTCCTGTTCCCATGTTACTGAATGGCACACTCCTGTTCCCATGTTAGTGAATGGGCAACTCCTGTTCCCTTGTTACTGAATGGCCCAATTCTTTTCCCATTTTACTGAATGGCCTACTCCTGTTCCCATGTTACTGAATGGCCCACTCCTGTTCCCATGTTATTGAAGGGCCGACTCCTGTTCCCATGTACCTGAATGGCCCACTCCTGTTCCTTTGTTACTGAACGGTCCACTCCTGTTCCCATGTTACTGAATGGCCCACTCCTGTTCCCATGTTACTGAATGGCTCACTCCTGTTGCCATGTTACTGAATGGCCGACTGCTGTTCCCATTTTAGTTAATGGTCCACTGCTGTTCCCATGTCAATGAATGGCCCTCTCCTTTTCACATGTTACTGAATGGCTCATCTTGTTCCCATGTTATGAGTGGCCTACTCCTGTTCCCATTTTGCTGAATGGCTCACACCTGTTCCCTTGTTACTGAATGGCCAACTCCTGTTCCCAAGTTACTGAATGGCCCACTCCTGTTCCCCTGTTACTGAATGGCCCACTCCTGAACCTATGTTACTGAGTGGCACACTCCTGTTCTCATGTTACTGAATGGTCTACTCCTGTTCCCATGTTATTGAATGGCCTACTCCTGTTCCCATTTTACTGAATGGCTCACGCCTGTTCAATTGTTACTGAATGGCATACTCCTGTTCCCATGTTACTGAATGGCCCACGCCTGTTCCCATGTTATTGAATGGCTCACTCCTGTTCCCATGTTACCGAATGGCCCACTCCTCTTCCCATGTTACTGAATGGCCTACACCTGTTCCCATGTTACTGAATGGCACACGCCTGTTCCCATATTATTGAATGGCCTGCTCCTTTTCCCATGTTACTGAATGGCCTGCTCCTATGCACTTGTATCTGAATCGCCTACTCTGGTTCCACTGTTACTGAATCGCCCACTCCTGTTCCCATGTTACCGAATGGTCGATTCCTGTTCCAATGTTACGGAATCACCCACTTCTGCTCCCATGTTACTAACTGCCTGTCTCCTCTTCCCATGTTACTGAAGGGCCCACTCCTGTTCCCACGCTAATGAATGGCCCACTCCTGTTCTCATGTTACTGAATGGCCCACTCCTGTTCCCATGTTACTGGATGGCCCACTCCTGTTCCCATGTTACTGAATGGCCCACTCCTGTTCCTTTGTTACTGAGTGGTCCACTCCTTTTCCCATGTTACTGAATGGCTTACTCCTGTTCCCATGTTACTGAATGGCCCACTCCTGTTCCCATGTTACTGAATGGCCTACTCTTGTTCCCATTTTGCTGAATGGTCCACTCCTGTTCCCATGTTACTGAATGGCCCACTCCTGTTCCCATTTTACTGAATGGCTCACTCCTGTTCCCATTTTGCTGAATGGTCCACTCCTGTTCCCATGTTACTGAATGGCCCACTCCAGTTCCCATTTTACTGAATGGCTCACACCTGTTCCCTTGTTACTGAATGGCCTACTCCTGTTCCCATGTGACTGAATGGCCCACTCCTGTTGCCGTGTTACTGAATGGCCCACTCCTGAACCCATGTTACTGAATGGCACACTTCTATTCCCATATTATTGAATCGCCTGCTCCTTTTCCCATGTAATTGAATGGCCCACTCCGTTCGCATGTTACTGAATGGCCCACTCCTGTTCCCATGTTATTGAATGGCTCACTCCTGTTCCCATGTTACCGAATGGCCCACTCCTCTTCCCATGTTACAGAATGGTCTACTCCTGTTCCCATGTTACTGAATGGCCCACTCCTGTTCCCATGTTACCGAATGGCCCACTCCTCTTCCCATGTTACTGAATGGCCCACTCCTGTTCCCATGTTACTGAATGGCACACGCCTGTTCCCATATTATTGAATTGCCTGCTCCTGTACACTTGTTACTTAATGGCCCACTCCTTTTCCCATGTTACTGAAGGGCCCACTCCTGTTCCCATGTTAATGAATGGCCCACTCCTGTTCCCATGTTACTGAATGGCCCACTCCTCTTCCCATGTTACTGAATGGCCCACCCCTGTTCCCATGTTACTGAATTTCCCACTCCTGTTCCTTTGTTACTGAGTGGTCCACTCCTTTTCCCATGTTACTGAATGGCACACTCCTGTTCCCATGTTAGTGAATGGACGACTCCTGTTCCCTTGTTACTGAATGGCCCAATTCTTTTCCCATTTTACTGAATGGCCTACTCCTGTTCCCATGTTACTGAATGGCCCACTCCTGTTCCCATGTTATTGAAGGGCCGACTCCTGTTCCCATGTACCTGAATGGCCCACTCCTGTTCCTTTGTTACTGAATGGTCCACTCCTGTTCCCATGTTACTGAATGGCTCACTCCTGTTCCCATGTTACCGAATGGCCCACTCCTCTTCCCATGTTACTGAATGGTCTACTCCTGTTCCCATGTTACTGAATGGCCCACTCCTGTTCCCATGTTACCGAATGGCCCACTCCTCTTCCCATGTTACTGAATGGCCCACTCCTGTTCCCATGTTACTGAATGGCACACGCCTGTTCCCATATTATTGAATGTCCTGGTCCTGTACCCTTGTTACTTAATGGCCCACTCCTTTTCCCATGTTACTAAATGCCTGTCTCCTCTTCCCATGTTACTGAAGGGCCCACTCCTGTTCCCATGTTACTGAATTGCCCACTCCTGTTCCCATGTTACTGAATGGACCACTCCTCTTCCCATGTTACTGAATGGTCCACCCCTGTTCCCATGTTACTGAATGGCCCACTCCTGTTCCTTTGTTACTGAATGGTCCACTCCTTTTCCCATGTTACTGAAAGGCTTACTCCTGTTCCCATGTTACTGAATGGCACACTCCTGTTCCCATGTTAGTGAATGGGCGACTCCTGTTCCCTTGTTACTGAATGGCCCAATTCTTTTCCCATTTTACTGAATGGCCTACTCCTGTTCCCATGTTACTGAATGGCCCACTCCTGTTCCCATGTTATTGAAGGGCCGACTCCTGTTCCCATGTACCTGAATGGCCCACTCCTGTTCCTTTGATACTGAATGGTCCACTCCTGTTCCCATTTTACTGAATGGCCTACTACTGTTCCCATGTTACTGAATGGCCCACTCCTGTTCCCATGTTATTGAAGGGCCGACTCCTGTTCCCATGTACCTGAATGGCCCACTCCTGTTCCTTTGTTACTGAATGGTCCACTCCTGTTCCCATGTTACTGAATGGCTCACTCCTGTTCCCATGTTACCGAATGGCCCACTCCTCTTCCCATGTTACTGAATGGTCTACTCCTGTTCCCATGTTACTGAATGGCCCACTCCTGTTCCCATGTTACCGAATGGCCCACTCCTCTTCCCATGTTACTGAATGGCCCACTCCTGTTCCCATGTTACTGAATGGCACACGCCTGTTCCCATATTATTGAATGTCCTGCTCCTGTACCCTTGTTACTTAATGGCCCACTCCTTTTCCCATGTTACTAAATGCCTGTCTCCTCTTCCCATGTTACTGAAGGGCCCACTCCTGTTCCCATGTTACTGAATGGCCCACTCCTGTTCCCATGTTACTGAATGGCCCACTCCTCTTCCCATGTTACTGAATGGTCCACCCCTGTTCCCATGTTACTGAATGGCCCACTCCTGTTCCTTTGTTACTGAATGGTCCACTCCTTTTCCCATGTTACTGACAGGCTTACTCCTGTTCCCATGTTACTGAATGGCACACTCCTGTTCCCATGTTAGTGAATGGGCGACTCCTGTTCCCTTGTTACTGAATGGCCCAATTCTTTTCCCATTTTACTGAATGGCCTACTCCTGTTCCCATGTTACTGAATGGCCCACTCCTGTTCCCATGTTATTGAAGGGCCGACTCCTGTTCCCATGTACCTGAATGGCCCACTCCTGTTCCTTTCATACTGAATGGTCCACTCCTGTTCCCATGTTACTGAATGGCCCTCTCCTTTTCACATGTTACTGAATGGCTCATCCTGTTCCCATGTTACTGAGTGGCCTACTCCTGTTCCCATTTTGCTGAATGGTCCACTCCTGTTCCCATGTTAATGAATGGCCCACTCCGGTTCCCAGTTTACTGAATGGCTCACACCTGTTCCCTTGTTACTGAATGGCCAACTCCTGTTCCCATGTTACTGAATGGCCCACTCCTGTTCCCCTGTTAATGAATGGCCCACTCCTGAACCCATGTTACTGAATGGCACACTCCTGTTCCCATGTTACTGAATGGTCTACTCCTGTTCCCATTTTACTGAATGGCTCACACCTGTTCACTTGTTACTGAATGGCCTACTCCTGTTCCCATGTTACTGAATGGCCCACGCCTGTTCCCATGTTATTGAATGGCTGACTCCTGTTCCCATGTTACTGAATGGCCCACTCCTGTTCCCATGTTATTGAATGGCTTACTCCTGTTCCCATGTTACCGAATGGCCCACTCCTCTTCCCATGTTACTGAATGGCCTACACCTGTTCCCATGTTACTGAATGGCCCACTCCTTTTCCCATGTTACTGAATGGCACACGCCTGTTCCCATATTATTGAATGGCCTGCTCCTGTTCCCTTGTTACTTAATGACCCACTCCTTTTCCCATGTTACTGAATGGCCTGCTCCTATGCACTTGTTTCTGAATCGCCAACTCCGATTCCACTGTTACTGAATCGCCCACTCCTGTTCCCATGTTACCGAATGGTCGATTCGTGTTCCAATGTTACGGAATCGCCCACTTCTGCTCCCATGTTACTAACTGCCTGTCTCCTCTTCCCATGTTACTGAAGGGCCCACTCCTGTTCCCACGCTAATGAATGGCCCACTCCTGTTCCCATGTTACTGAATGGCCCACTCCTGTTCCCATGTTACTGGATGGCCCACTCCTGTTCCCATGTTACTGAATGGCCCACTCCTGTTCCTTTGTTACTGAGTGGTCCACTCCTTTTCCCATGTTACTAAATGGCTTACTCCTGTTCCCATGTTACTGAATGGCCCACTCCTGTTCCCATGTTACTGAATGGCCTACTCTTGTTCCCATTTTCCTGAATGGTCCACTCCTGTTCCCATGTTACTGAATGGCCCACTCCTGTTCCCATTTTACTGAATGGCTCACTCCTGTTCCCATGTTACTGAATGGCCCACTCCAGTTCCCATTTTACTGAATGGCTCACACCTGTTCCCTTGTTACTGAATGGCCTACTCCTGTTCCCATGTGACTGAATGGCCCACTCCTGTTCCCGTGTTACTGAATGGCCCACTCCTGAACCCATGTTACTGAATGGCACAGTTCTGTTCCCATATTATTGAATCGCCTGCTCCTTTTCCCATGTAATTGAATGGCCGACTCCGGTTCCCATGTTACTGAATGGCCCACTCCTGTTCCCATGTTATTGAATGGCTCAATCCTGTTCGAATGTTACCGAATGGCCCACTCCTCTTCCCATGTTACTGAATGGTCTACTCCTGTTCCCATGTTACTGAATGGCCCACTCCTGTTCCCATGTTACCGAATGGCCCACTCCTCTTCCCATGTTACTTAATGGCCCACTCCTTTTCCCATGTTACTAAATGCCTGTCTCCTCTTCCCATGTTACTGAAGGGCACACTCCTTTTCCCATGTTAATGAATGGCCCACTCCTGTTCCCATGTTAGTGAATGGACGACTCCTGTTCCCTTGTTACTGAATGGCCCAATTCTTTTCCCATTTTACTGAATGGCCTACTCCTGTTCCCATGTTACTGAATGGCCCACTCCTGTTCCCATGTTATTGAAGGGCCGACTCCTGTTCCCATGTACCTGAATGGCCCACTCCTGTTCCTTTGTTACAGAATGGTCCACTCCTGTTCCCATGTGACTGAATGGTCCACTCCTGTTCCCGTGTTACTGAATGGCCCACTCCAGAACCCATGTTACTGAATGGCACACTTCTGTTCCCATATTATTGAATCGACTGCTCCTTTTCCCATGTAATTGAATGGCCCACTCCGGTTCGCATGTTACTGAATGGCCCACTCCTGTTCCCATGTTATTGAATGGCTCACTCCTGTTCCCATGTTTCAGAATGGCCCAATCCTCTTCCCATGTTACTGAATGGTCTACTCCTGTTCCCATGTTACTGAATGGCCCACTCCTGTTCCCATGTTACCGAATGGCCCACTCCTGTTCCTTTGTGACTGAATGGTCCACTCCTGTTCCCATGTTACTGAATGGCGCACTCCTGTTCCCATTTTGCTGAATGGCTCACTCCTGTTCCCATGTTACTGAATGGCCGACTGCTGTTCCCATTTTAGTTAATGGTCCACTGCTTTTCCCATGTCAATGAATGGCCCTCTCCTTTTCACATGTTACTGAATGGCTCATCCTGTTCCCATGTTACTGAGTGGCCTACTCCTGTTCCCATTTTGCTGAATGATCCACTCCTGTTCCCATGTTACTGAATGGCCCACTCCAGTTCCCAGTTTACTGAATGGCTCACACCTGTTCCCTTGTTACTGAATGGCCAACTCCTGTTCCCATGTTACTGAATGGCCCACTCCTGTTCCCCTGTTACTGAATGGCCCACTCCTGAACCCATGTTACTGAATGGCACACTTCTGTTCCCATATTATTGAATGGCCTGCTCCTGTTCCCATGTAACTGAATGGCCCACTCCGGTTCCCATGTTACTGAATGGCCCACTCCTGTTCCCATGTTGTTGAATGACCGACTTCTGTTCCCATGTTACTGAATGGCCCACTCCTGTTCCCATGTTATTGAATGGCCCACTCCTGTTCCCATGTTACTGAATGGCCCACTCCTGTTCCCATGTTACTGAATGGCCCAATCCTGTTCCCATGTTATTGAATGGGCCACTCTTGTTCCCTTGTTACTGAATGGCCCAATTCTTTTCCTATTTTACTGAATGCCCTACTCATTTTCCCATGTTACTGAATGGCCCACTCCTGTTCCCATGTTATTGAAGGGCCCACTCCTGTTCCCTTGTTACTGAATGGCCCACTCCTTTGCCCATGTTACTGAATGGCCTACTCCTGTTCCCATGTTACTGAATGGCCCACTTCTGTTCCCATGTTACCGAATGGTCGACTCCTGTTCCCATGTTACTGAATCGCCCACTCCTGTTCCCATGTTACTAAATGGCCCTCTACCTCTTCCCATGTTACTAAAGGGCCCACTCCTGTTCCCATGTACCTGAATGGCCCACTCCTGTTCCTTTGTTACTGAATGGTACACTCCTTTTCCCATGTTACTGAATCGCCTACTCCTGTTCCCATGTTACTGAATGGCACACTCCTGTTCCCATGTTATTGAATGGGCAACTCCTGTTCCCATTTTAGTGAATGGTCCATTCCTGTTCCCATGTTACTGAATGGCCTAATGATGTTCCCATTTTAGTTAATGGTCAACTGCTGTTCCCATGTCAATGAATGGCCCTCTCCTGTTCACATGTTACTGAATGGCTCACTCCTGTTGCGATGTTACTGAATGGTCTACTCCTCTTCCCATGTTACTGAATGGCCTACTCCTGTTCCCATGTTACTGAATGGTCCACTCCTGTTCCCATGTTACTGAATGGCTCACTCCTGTTCACATGTCACTGAATGGTCTACGCCTGTTCCATGTTACTGAATGGCCTTCTCCTGTTCCCATGTTACTGAATGTCCTACACCTGTTCCCATTTTACTGAATGGCCCATTCCTGTTCCCATGTTACTGAATGACCTACTCCAATTCCCATTTTACTGAATCGCCTCCTCCTGTTCCCATTTTACTGAATGGCCCATTCCTGTTCCCATGTTACTGATTAACCCACTCCTGTTCCCATGTGACTGAATGTCCCTCTCCTGTTCCCATGTGACTGAATGGCCCACTCCTGTTCCCATGTTACTGAATGGCCCACTCCTGTTCCCATGTTACTGAATGGCCTACTCCTGTTCCCATTTTACTGAATTTCCCACTCCTGTTCCTTTGTTACTGAGTGGTCCACTCCTTTTCCCATGTTACTAAATGGCTTACTCCTGTTCCCATGTTACTGAATGGCCCACTCCTGTTCCCATGTTACTGAATGGCCTACTCTTGTTCCCATTTTCCTGAATGGTCCACTCCTGTTCCCATGTTACTGAATGGCCCACTCCTGTTCCCATTTTACTGAATGGCTCACTCCTGTTCCCATGTTACTGAATGGCCCACTCCAGTTCCCATTTTACTGAATGGCTCACACCTGTTCCCTTGTTACTGAATGGCCTACTCCTGTTCCCATGTGACTGAAGGGCCCACTCCTGTTCCCGTGTTACTGAATGGCCCACTCCTGAACCCATGTTACTGAATGGCACAGTTCTGTTCCCATATTATTGAATCGCCTGCTCCTTTTCCCATGTAATTGAATGGCCGACTCCGGTTCCCATGTTACTGAATGGCCCACTCCTGTTCCCATGTTATTGAATGGCTCAATCCTGTTCGAATGTTACCGAATGGCCCACTCCTCTTCCCATGTTACTGAATGGTCTACTCCTGTTCCCATGTTCCTGAATGGCCCACTCCTGTTCCCATGTTACCGAATGGCCCACTCCTCTTCCCATGTTACTTAATGGCCCACTCCTTTTCCCATGTTACTAAATGCCTGTCTCCTCTTCCCATGTTACTGAAGGGCACACTCCTTTTCCCATGTTAATGAATGGCCCACTCCTGTTCCCATGTTAGTGAATGGACGACTCCTGTTCCCTTGTTACTGAATGGCCCAATTCTTTTCCCATTTTACTGAATGGCCTACTCCTGTTCCCATGTTACTGAATGGCCCACTCCTGTTCCCATGTTATTGAAGGGCCGACTCCTGTTCCCATGTACCTGAATGGCCCACTCCTGTTCCTTTGTTACAGAATGGTCCACTCCTGTTCCCATGTGACTGAATGGTCCACTCCTGTTCCCGTGTTACTGAATGGCCCACTCCAGAACCCATGTTACTGAATGGCACACTTCTGTTCCCATATTATTGAATCGACTGCTCCTTTTCCCATGTAATTGAATGGCCCACTCCGGTTCGCATGTTACTGAATGGCCCACTCCTGTTCCCATGTTATTGAATGGCTCACTCATGTTCCCATGTTTCAGAATGGCCCAATCCTCTTCCCATGTTACTGAATGGTCTACTCCTGTTCCCATGTTACTGAATGGCCCACTCCTGTTCCCATGTTACCGAATGGCCCACTCCTGTTCCTTTGTGACTGAATGGTCCACTCCTGTTCCCATGTTACTGAATGGCGCACTCCTGTTCCCATTTTGCTGAATGGCTCACTCCTGTTCCCATGTTACTGAATGGCCGACTGCTGTTCCCATTTTAGTTAATGGTCCACTGCTTTTCCCATGTCAATGAATGGCCCTCTCCTTTTCACATGTTACTGAATGGCTCATCCTGTTCCCATGTTACTGAGTGGCCTACTCCTGTTCCCATTTTGCTGAATGATCCACTCCTGTTCCCATGTTACTGAATGGCCCACTCCAGTTCCCAGTTTACTGAATGGCTCACACCTGTTCCCTTGTTACTGAATGGCCAACTCCTGTTCCCATGTTACTGAATGGCCCACTCCTGTTCCCCTGTTACTGAATGGCCCACTCCTGAACCCATGTTACTGAATGGCACACTTCTGTTCCCATATTATTGAATGGCCTGCTCCTGTTCCCATGTAACTGAATGGCCCACTCCGGTTCCCATGTTACTGAATGGCCCACTCCTGTTCCCATGTTGTTGAATGACCGACTTCTGTTCCCATGTTACTGAATGGCCCACTCCTGTTCCCATGTTATTGAATGGCCCACTCCTGTTCCCATGTTACTGAATGGCCCACTCCTGTTCCCATGTTACTGAATGGCCCAATCCTGTTCCCATGTTATTGAATGGGCCACTCTTGTTCCCTTGTTACTGAATGGCCCAATTCTTTTCCTATTTTACTGAATGCCCTACTCATTTTCCCATGTTACTGAATGGCCCACTCCTGTTCCCATGTTATTGAAGGGCCCACTCCTGTTCCCTTGTTACTGAATGGCCCACTCCTTTGCCCATGTTACTGAATGGCCTACTCCTGTTCCCATGTTACTGAATGGCCCACTTCTGTTCCCATGTTACCGAATGGTCGACTCCTGTTCCCATGTTACTGAATCGCCCACTCCTGTTCCCATGTTACTAAATGGCCCTCTACCTCTTCCCATGTTACTAAAGGGCCCACTCCTGTTCCCATGTACCTGAATGGCCCACTCCTGTTCCTTTGTTACTGAATGGTACACTCCTTTTCCCATGTTACTGAATCGCCTACTCCTGTTCCCATGTTACTGAATGGCACACTCCTGTTCCCATGTTATTGAATGGGCAACTCCTGTTCCCATTTTAGTGAATGGTCCATTCCTGTTCCCATGTTACTGAATGGCCTAATGATGTTCCCATTTTAGTTAATGGTCAACTGCTGTTCCCATGTCAATGAATGGCCCTCTCCTGTTCACATGTTACTGAATGGCTCACTCCTGTTGCGATGTTACTGAATGGTCTACTCCTCTTCCCATGTTACTGAATGGCCTACTCCTGTTCCCATGTTACTGAATGGTCCACTCCTGTTCCCATGTTACTGAATGGCTCACTCCTGTTCACATGTCACTGAATGGTCTACGCCTGTTCCATGTTACTGAATGGCCTTCTCCTGTTCCCATGTTACTGAATGTCCTACACCTGTTCCCATTTTACTGAATGGCCCATTCCTGTTCCCATGTTACTGAATGACCTACTCCAATTCCCATTTTACTGAATCGCCTCCTCCTGTTCCCATTTTACTGAATGGCCCATTCCTGTTCCCATGTTACTGATTAACCCACTCCTGTTCCCATGTGACTGAATGTCCCTCTCCTGTTCCCATGTGACTGAATGGCCCACTCCTGTTCCCATGTTACTGAATGGCCCACTCCTGTTCCCATGTTACTGAATGGCCTACTCCTGTTCCCATTTTACTGAATGGCTCACACCTGTTCCCTTGTTGCAGAATGGCTCACTGCTGTTCCCATGTTACTGAATGGTCTACTCCTGTTCCCATGTTACTGAATGGCCTACTCCTGTTCCCATGTTACTGAATGGCACACTCCTGTTCCCATATTATTGAATGGCCTGCTCCTGTTCCCATGTTATTGAATGGCCCACTCCGGTTCCCATGTTACTGAATGGCCCACGCCTGTTCCCATGTTATTGAATGGCCGAATCCTGTTCCCATGTTACTGAATGGCCCACTCCTGTTCCCCTGTTATTGAATGGCTCACTCCTGTTCCCATGTTACTGAATTGCCTGCTCCTGTTCCCATGTTACTGAATGGTCCACTCCTTTTCCCATGTTACTGAATCGCCTACTCCTGTTCCCATGTTACTGAATGGCACACTCCTGTTCCCATGTTATTGAATGGACAACTCCTGTTCCCATTTTAGTGAATGGTCCATTCCTGTTCCCATGTTACTGAATGGCCTAATGATGTTCCCATTTTAGTTAATGGTCCACTGCTGTTCCCATGTCAATGAATGGCCCTCTCCTGTTCACATGTTACTGAATGGCTCACTCCTGTTGCGATGTTACTGAATGGTCTACTCCTCTTCCCATGTTACTGAATGGCCTACTCCTGTTCCCATGTTACTGAATGGTCCACTCCTGTTCCCATGTTACTGAATGGCTCACTCCTGTTCACATGTCACTGAATGGTCTACGCCTGTTCCATGTTACTGAATGGCCTTCTCCTGTTCCCATGTTACTAAATGTCCTACACCTGTTCCCATTTTACTGAATGGCCCATTCCTGTTCCCATGTTACTGAATGACCTACTCCAATTCCCATTTTACTGAATCGCCTACTCCTGTTCCCATTTTACTGAATGGCCCATTCCTGTTCCCATGTTACTGATTAACCCACTCCTGTTCCCATGTGACTGAATGTCCCTCTCCTGTTCCCATGTGACTGAATGGCCCACTCCTGTTCCCATGTTACTGAATGGCCCACTCCTGTTCCCATGTTACTGAATGGCCTACTCCTGTTCCCATTTTACTGAATGGCTCACACCTGTTCCCTTGTTACTGAATGGCTCACTGCTGTTCCCATGTTACTGAATGGTCTACTCCTGTTCCCATGTTACTGAATGGCCTACACCTGTTCCCATGTTACTGAATGGCACACTCCTGTTCCCATATTATTGAATGGCCTGCTCCTGTTCCCATGTTATTGAATGGCCCACTCCGGTTCCCATGTTACTGAATGGCCCACGCCTGTTCCCATGTTATTGAATGGCCGAATCCTGTTCCCATGTTACTGAATGGCCCACTCCTGTTCCCATGTTATTGAATGGCTCACTCCTGTTCCCATGTTACCGAATGGCCCACTGCTCTTCCCATGTTACTGAATGGCCTGCTCCTGTTCCCATGTTACTGAATGGCCCACTCCTGTTCCCATGTTACTGAATGGCACACGCCTGTTCCCATATTATTGAATGGCATGCTCCTGTTCCCTTGTTACTTAATGGCCCACTCCTTTTCCCATGTTACTGAATGGCCTGCTCCTATGCCCTTGTTTTTGAATCGCCTACTCCTGTTCCCATGTTACTAACGGCCCACTCCTGTTCCCATGTTACCGAATGGCCGACTCCTGTTCCCATGTTACTAAATGCCTGTCTCCTCTTCCCATGTTACTGATGGGCCCATTCCTGTTCCCATGTTAATGAATGGCCCACTCCTGTTCCCATGTTACTGAATGGCCCACTCCTGTTCCCATGTTACTGCATCGCCCACTCCTGTTCCTTTGTTACTGAGTGGTCCACTCCTTTTCCCATGTTACTGAATGGCCTACTCATGTTCCAATTTTGCTGAATGGTCCACTCCTGTTCCCATGTTACTGAATGGCCCACTCCTGTTCCCATTTTACTGAATGGCTCACTCCGGTTCGCATGTTACTGAATGGCCCACTCCTGTTCCCTTGTTACTGAATGGCCCACTCCTTTTCCCATGTTACTAATGGCCTACTCCGATGCCCTTGTTTCTGAATCGCCTACTCCTGTTCCCATGTTACTGAATGGCCCACTCCTGCTCCCTTGTTACCGAATGGCCTACTCCTGTTCCCATGTTACTGAATGGCCCACTCCTGTTCCCATGTTACCGAATGGTCGACTCCTGTTCCCATGTTACGGAATCGCCCACTTCTGTTCCCATGTTACTAAATGCCTGTCTCCTCTTCCCATGTTACTGAAGGGCCCACTCCTGTTCCCATATTAATGAATGGCCCACTCCTGTTCCCATGTTACTGAATGGCCCACTCCTGTTCCCATGTTACTGAATGGCCCACTCCTGTTCCCATGTTACTGAATCGTCCACTCCTGTTTCTTTGTTACTGAGTGGTCCACTCCTTTTCCCATGTTACTGAATGGCCTACTCCTGTTCCCATGTTACCGAATGGCCTACTCATGTTCCCATTTTGCTGAATGGTGCACTCCTTTTCCCATGTTACTGAATGGCTCATCCTGTTCCCATGTTACTGAGTGGCCTACTCCTGTTCCCATTTTGCTGAATGGTCCACTCCTGTTCCCATGTTACTGAATGGCCCACTCCAGTTCCCAGTTTACTGAATGGCTCACACCTGTTCCCTTGTTACTGAATGGCCAACTCCTGTTCCCATGTTACTGAATGGCCCACTCCTGTTCCCCTGTTACTGAATGGCCCACTCCTGTTCCCATGTTATTGAATGGCCGACTCCTGTTCCCATGTTACTGAATGGCCCACTCCTGTTCCCATGTTATTGAATGGCCCACTCCTGTTCCCATGTTACTGAATGGCCCACTCCTGTTCCCATGTTACTGAATGGCCCAATCCTGTTCCCATGTTATTGAATGGGCCACTCCTGTTCCCATGTTACTGAATGGCACACTCCTGTTCCCATGTTATTGAATGGGCGACTGCTGTTCCCATTTTAGTTAATGGTCCACTGCTGTTCCCATGTCAATGAATGGCCCTCTCCTGTTCACATGTTACTGAATGGCTCACTCCTGTTTCTATGTTACTGAATGGTCTACTCCTCTTCCCATGTTACTGAATGGCCTACTCCTGTTCCCATGTTACTGAATGGTCCACTCCTGTTCCCATGTTACTGAATGGCTCACTCCTGTTCACATGTCACTGAATGGTCTACTCCTGTTCCATGTTACTGAATGGCCTACTCCTGTTCCCATGTTACTGAATGGCCTACTCCTGTTCCCATTTTACTGAATGGCCCATTCCTGTTCCCATGTTACTGAATGACCTACTCCAGTTCCCATTTTACTAAATCGCCAACTCCTGTTCCCATTTTACTGAATGGCCCATTCCCGTTCCCATGTTACTGATTAACCCACTCCTGTTCCCATGTTACTGAATGTCCCTCTCCTGTTCCCATGTGACTGAATGGCCCACTCCTGTTCCCATGTTACTGAATGGCCCACTCCTGTTCCCATGTTACTGAATGGCCTACTCCTGTTCCCATTTTACTGAATGGCTCACACCTGTTCCCTTGTTACTCAATGGCCTACTCCTGTTCCCATGTTACTGAATGGCCTACTCCTGTTCCCATGTTACTGAATGGCACATTCCTGTTCCCATATTATTGAATGGCCTGCTCCTGTTCCCATGTTATTGAATGGCCCACTCCGGTTCCCATGTTACTGAATGGCCCACGCCTGTTCCCATGTTATTGAATGGCCGACTCCTGTTCCCATGTTACTGAATGGCCCACTCCTGTTCCCATGTTATTGAATGGCTCACTCCTGTTCCCATGTTACCGAATGGCCGACTCCTCTTCCCATGTTACTGAATGGCCTACTCCTGTTCCCATGTTATTGAATGGCCCACTCCTGTTCCCATGTTACTGAATGGCATACGCCTGTTCCCATATTATTGAATGGCCTGCTCCTGTTCCCTTGTTACTTAATGGCCCACTCCTTTTCCCATGTTACTGAATGGCCTGCTCCTATGCCCTTGTTTTGAATCGCCTACTCCTCTTCCCATGTTACTAACGGCCCACTCCTGTTCCCATGTTACTGAATGGCTCACTCCTGTTCCCATGTTACTGAATGGCCCACTCCTTTTCCCATGTTACCGAATGGTCGACTCCTGTTCCCATGTTACTGAATCGCCCACTACTGTTCCCATGTTACTAAATGGCCCACTCCTGTTCCCATTTTATTGAATGGCCTACTTCTGTTCCCATGTTACTGAATGGTCCACTCCTGTTCCCATGTTATTGAATGGCACATGCCTGTTCCCATATTATTCAATGGCCTGCTCCTGTTCCCTTGTTACTTAATGGCCCACTCCTTTTCTCATGTTACTGATTGGCCTGCTCCTATGCCCTTGTTTCTGAATCGCCTACTCCTGTTCCCATGTTACTGAATGGCCCACTCCTGTTCCCATGTTACCGAATGGTCGACTCCTGTTCCCATGTTACGGAATCGCCCACTTCTGTTCCCATGTTACTAAATGCCTGTCTCCTCTTCACATGTTACTGAAGGGCCCACTCCTGTTCCCATATTAATGAATGGCCCACTCCTGTTCCCATGTTACTGAATGGCCCACTCCTGTTCCCATGTTACTGAATCGTCCACTCCTGTTCCTTTGTTACTGAGTGGTCCACTCCTTTTCCCATGTTACTGAATGGCCTACTCCTGTTCCCATGTTACTGAATGGCCTACTCATGTTCCCATTTTGCTGAATGGTCCACTCCTGTTCCCATGTTACTGAATGGCCCACTCCTGTTCCCATGTTACTGAATGGCTCACTCCTGTTCCCATTTTGCTGAATGGTCCACTCCTGTTCCCATGTTACTGAATGGCCCACTCCAGTTCCCATTTTACTGAATGGCTCACACTTGTTCCCTTGCTACTGAATGGCCTACTCCTGTTCCCATGTTACTGAATGGCCCACTCCTGTTCCCCTGTTACTGAATGGCCCACTGCTGAATCCATGTTACTGAATGGCACACTTCTGTTCCCATATAATTGAATCGCCTGCTCCTGTTATCATGTAATTGAATGGCCCACTCCGATTCGCATGTTACTGAATGGCCCACTCCTGTTCCCATGTTATTGAATGTCCCACTCCTGTTCCCATGTTATTGAATGTCCCAATCCTGTTCCCATGTTATTGAATGGGCCACTCCTGCTCCCTTGTTACTGAATGGCCCAATCCTTTTCCCATTTTACTGAATGGCCTACTCCTGTTCCCATGTTACTGAATGGCCCACTCCTGTTCCCATGTTATTGAAAGGCCCACTCCTGTTCCCTTGTTACTGAATGGCCCACTCCTTTTCCCATGTTGCTGAATGGCCTACTCCGATGCCGTTGTTTCTGAATCGCCTACTCCTGTTCCCATGTTACTGAATGGCCCACTCCTGCTCCCATGTTACCGAATGGTCGAGTCCTGTTCCCATGTTACTGAATCTCCCACTCCTTTTCCCATGTTACTGAATGGCCCACTCTTGTTCCCATATACCTGAATGGCCCACTCCTGTTCCTTTGTTACTGAATGGTCCACTCCTTTTCCCATGTTACTGAATGGCCTACTCCTGTTCCCATGTTACTGAATGGCACACTCCTGTTCCCATGTTATTGAATGGGCAACTCCTGTTCCGAAGTTACTGAATGGCCCACTCCTGTTCCCATGTTGCTGAATGCCCCACTCCTGTTCCCATTTTACTGAATGGCCTACTCCTGTTCCCATGTTACTGAATGGCCCACTCCTGTTCCCATGTTACTGAATGGCACATGCCTTTTCCCATATTATTAAATGGCCCGCTCCTGTTCCCTTGTTACTTAATGGCCCACTCCTTTTCCCATGATACTGAATGGCCTGCTCCTATCCCCTTGTTTCTGAATCGCCTACTCCTGTTCCCATGTTACTGAATGGCCCACTCCTGTTCCCATGTTACCGAATGGTCGACTCCTGTTGCCATGTTACAGAATCGCCCACTTCTGTTCCCATGTTACTAAATGCCTGTCTCCTCTTCCCATGTTACTGAAGGGCCCACTCCTGTTCCCATGTTAATGAATGGCCCACTCCTGTTCCCATGTTACTGAATGGCCCACTCCTGTTCCCATGTTACTGAATGGCCCACTCCTGTTCCCATGTTTCTGAATGGCCTACTCCTGTTCCTATGTTACTGAATGGCCCACTCCTGTTCCCATGTTACTGAATGGTCCACTCCTTTTCCCATGTTACTGAATGGCCTGATCCTATACACTTGTTTCTGAATCGCCTACTCCGGTTCCACTGTTACTAAATCGCCCACTCCTGTTCCCATGTTACCGAATGGTCGATTCCTGTTCCAATGTTACGGAATCGCCCACTTCTGCTCCCATGTTACGAAATGCCTGTCTCCTCTTCCCATGTTACTGAAGGGCCCACTCCTGTTCCCATGCTAATGAATGGCCCACTCCTGTTCCCATGTGACTGAACGGCCCACTCCTGTTCCCATGTTACTGGATGGCCTACTCCTGTTCCCATGTTACTGAATGGCCCACTCCTGTTCCTTTGTTACTGAGTGGTCCACTCCTTTTCCCATGTTACTGAATGGCTTACTCCTGTTCCCATGTTACTGAATGGCCCACTCCTGTTCCCATGTTACTGAATGGCCTACTCATGTTCCCATTTTGCTGAATGGTCCACTCCTGTTCCCATGTTACTGAATGGCCCACTCCTGTTCCCATTTTACTGAATGGCTCACTCCTGTTCCCATTTTGCTGAATGGTCCACTCCTGTTCCCATGTTACTGAATGGCCCACTCCAGTTCCCATTTACTGAATGGCTCACACCTGTTCCCTTGTTACTGAATGGCCTACTCCTGTTCCCATGTGACTGAATGGCCCACTCCTGAACCCATGTTACTGAATGGCACACTTCTGTTCCCATATTATTGAATCGCCTGCTCCTTTTCCCATGTAATTGAATGGCCCACTCCGGTTCGCATGTTACTGGATGGCCTACTCCTGTTCCCATGTTACTGAATGGCCCACTCCTGTTCCCGTGTTACTCAATGGCCCACTCCTGTTCCCATGTTATTGAATGGCTCACTCCTGTTCCCATGTTACCGAATGGCCCACTCCTCTTGCCATGTTACTGAATGGCCCACTCCTGTTCCCATGTTACTGAATGGCACACGCATGTTCCCATATTATTGAATGGCCTGCTCCTGTACCCTTGTTACTTAATGGCCCACTCCTTTTCCCATGTTACTAAATGCCTGTCTCCTCTTCCCATGTTACTGAAGGGCTCACTCCTGTTCCCATGTTAATGAATGGCCCACTCCTGTTCCCATGTCACTGAATGGCCCACTCCTCTTCCCATGTTACTGAATGGCACACTCCTGTTCCCATGTTAGTGAATGCACGACTCCTGTTCCCATGTACCTGAATGGCCCACTCTTGTCCGTTTGTTACTGAATGGTCCACTCCTGTTCCCATGTTACTGAATGGCCCACTCCTGTTCCCATTTTACTGAATGGCTCACTCCTGTTCCCATGTTACTGAATGGCCGACTGCTGTTCCCATTTTAGTTAATGGTCCACTGCTGTTCCCATGTCCGAATGGCCCTCTCCTTTTCACATGTTACTGAATGGCTCATCCTGTTCCCATGTTACTGAGTGGCCTACTCCTGTTCCCATTTTGCTGAATGGTCCACTCCTGTTCCCATGTTACTGAATGGCCCACTCCAGTTCCCAGTTTACTGAATGGCTCACACCTGTTCCCTTGTTACTGAATGGCCAACTCCTGTTCCCATGTTACTGAATGGCCCACTCCTGTTCCCATGTTACTGAATGGCCCAATCCTGTTCCCATATTATTGAATGGGCCACTCCTGTTCCCTTGTTACTGAATGGCCCAATTCTTTTCCTATTTTACTGAATGGCCTACTCCTTTTCCCATGTAACTGAATGGCCCACTCCTGTTCCCATGTTATTGAAGGGCCCACTCCTGTTCCCTTGTTACTGAATGGCCCACTCCTTTTCCCATGTTACTGAATGGCCTACTCCGATGCCCATGTTTCTGAATCGCCTACTCCTGTTCCCATGTTACTGAATGGCCCACTTCTGTTCCCATGTTACCGAATGGTCGACTCCTGTTCCCATGTTACTGAATTGCCCACTCCTGTTCCCATGTTACTAAATGGCCCTCTACCTCTTCCCATGTTACTGAAGGGCCCACTCCTGTTCCCATGTACCTGAATGGCCCACTCCTGTTCCTTTGTTACTGAATGGTCCACTCCTTTTCCCATGTTACTGAATCGCCTACTCCTGTTCCCATGTTACTGAATGGCACACTACTGTTCTCATGTTATTGAATGGGCGACTCCTGTTGCGATGTTACTGAATGGCCCACTCCTGTTCCCATGTTGCTGAATGATCCACTCCTGTTCCCATGTTACTGAATGGATCACTCCTGTTCCCATTTTACTGAATGGCTCACTCCTGTTCCATTGTTACTGAATGGCCTACTCCTGTTCCCATTTTAGTGAATGGTCCACTCCTGTTCCCATGTTACTGAATGGCCTACTGCTGTTCCCATTTTAGTTAATGATCCACTGCTGTTCCCATGTCAATGAATGGCCCTCTCCTATTCACATGTTACTGAATGGCTCACTCCTGTTGCTATGTTACTGAATGGTCTACTCCTCTTCCCATGTTACTGAATGGCCTACTCCTGTTCCCATGTTACTGAATGGCCTACTCCTGTTCCCATTTTACTGAATGGCCCATTCCTGTTCCCATGTTACTGAATGACCTACTCCAGTTCCCATTTTACTGAATGGCCCATTCCTGTTCCCATGTTACTGATTAACCCACTCCTGTTCCCATGTTACTGAATGTCCCTCTCCTGTTCCCATGTTACCGAATGGTCGACTCCTGTTCCCATGTTACTGAATCGCCCACTACTGTTCCCATGTTACTAAATGGCCCACTCCTGTTCCCATTTTATTGAATGGCCTACTTCTGTTCCCATGTTACTGAATGGTCCACTCCTGTTCCCATGTTATTGAATGGCACATGCCTGTTCCCATATTATTCAATGGCCTGCTCCTGTTCCCTTGTTACTTAATGGCCCACTCCTTTTCTCATGTTACTGAATGGCCTGCTCCTATGCCCTTGTTTCTGAATCGCCTACTCCTGTTCCCATGTTACTGAATGGCCCACTCCTGTTCCCATGTTACCGAATGGTCGACTCCTGTTCCCATGTTACGGAATCGTCCACTTCTGTTCCCATGTTACTAAATGCCTGTCTCCTCTTCACATGTTACTGAAGGGCCCACTCCTGTTCCCATATTAATGAATGGCCCACTCCTGTTCCCATGTTACTGAATGGCCCACTCCTGTTCCCATGTTACTGAATCGTCCACTCCTGTTCCTTTGTTACTGAGTGGTCCACTCCTTTTCCCATGTTACTGAATGGTCTACTCCTCTTCCCATGTTACTGAATGGCCTACTCCTGTTCCCATGTTACTGAATGGCCTACTCCTGTTCCCATTTTACTGAATGGCCCATTCCTGTTCCCATGTTACTGAATGACCTACTCCAGTTCCCATTTTACTGAATGGCCCATTCCTGTTCCCATGTTACTGATTAACCCACTCCTGTTCCCATGTTACTGAATGTCCCTCTCCTGTTCCCATGTTACCGAATGGTCGACTCCTGTTCCCATGTTACTGAATCGCCCACTACTGTTCCCATGTTACTAAATGGCCCACTCCTGTTCCCATTTTATTGAATGGCCTACTTCTGTTCCCATGTTACTGAATGGTCCACTCCTGTTCCCATGTTATTGAATGGCACATGCCTGTTCCCATATTATTCAATGGCCTGCTCCTGTTCCCTTGTTACTTAATGGCCCACTCCTTTTCTCATGTTACTGAATGGCCTGCTCCTATGCCCTTGTTTCTGAATCGCCTACTCCTGTTCCCATGTTACTGAATGGCCCACTCCTGTTCCCATGTTACCGAATGGTCGACTCCTGTTCCCATGTTACGGAATCGTCCACTTCTGTTCCCATGTTACTAAATGCCTGTCTCCTCTTCACATGTTACTGAAGGGCCCACTCCTGTTCCCATATTAATGAATGGCCCACTCCTGTTCCCATGTTACTGAATGGCCCACTCCTGTTCCCATGTTACTGAATCGTCCACTCCTGTTCCTTTGTTACTGAGTGGTCCACTCCTTTTCCCATGTTACTGAATGGCCTACTCCTGTTCCCATGTTACTGAATGGCCTACTCATGTTCCCATTTTGCTGAATGGTCCACTCCTGTTCCCATGTTACTGAATGGCCCACTCCTGTTCCCATGTTACTGAATGGCTCACTCCTGTTCCCATTTTGCTGAATGGTCCAATCCTGTTCCCATGTTACTGAATGGCCCACTCCTGTTCCCATGTTACTGAATGGCCCACTCCTGTTCCCCTGTTACTGAATGGCCCACTGCTGAATCCATGTTACTGAATGGCACACTTCTGTTCCCATATAATTGAATCGCCTGCTCCTGTTATCATGTAATTGAATGGCCCACTCCGATTCGCATGTTACTGAATGGCCCACTCCTGTTCCCATGTTATTGAATGTCCCACTCCTGTTCCCATGTTATTGAATGTCCCAATCCTGTTCCCATGTTATTGAATGGGCCACTCCTGCTCCCTTGTTACTGAATGGCCCAATCCTTTTCCCATTTTACTGAATGGCCTACTCCTGTTCCCATGTTACTGAATGGCCCACTCCTGTTCCCATGTTATTGAAAGGCCCACTCCTGTTCCCTTGTTACTGAATGGCCCACTCCTTTTCCCATGTTGCTGAATGGCCTACTCCGATGCCGTTGTTTCTGAATCGCCTACTCCTGTTCCCATGTTACTGAATGGCCCACTCCTGCTCCCATGTTACCGAATGGTCGAGTCCTGTTCCCATGTTACTGAATCTCCCACTCCTTTTCCCATGTTACTGAATGGCCCACTCTTGTTCCCATATACCTGAATGGCCCACTCCTGTTCCTTTGTTACTGAATGGTCCACTCCTTTTCCCATGTTACTGAATGGCCTACTCCTGTTCCCATGTTACTGAATGGCACACTCCTGTTCCCATGTTATTGAATGGGCAACTCCTGTTCCGATGTTACTGAATGGCCCACTCCTGTTCCCATGTTGCTGAATGCCCCACTCCTGTTCCCATTTTACTGAATGGCCTACTCCTGTTCCCATGTTACTGAATGGCCCACTCCTGTTCCCATGTTACTGAATGGCACATGCCTTTTCCCATATTATTAAATGGCCCGCTCCTGTTCCCTTGTTACTTAATGGCCCACTCCTTTTCCCATGATACTGAATGGCCTGCTCCTATCCCCTTGTTTCTGAATCGCCTACTCCTGTTCCCATGTTACTGAATGGCCCACTCCTGTTCCCATGTTACCGAATGGTCGACTCCTGTTGCCATGTTACAGAATCGCCCACTTCTGTTCCCATGTTACTAAATGCCTGTCTCCTCTTCCCATGTTACTGAAGGGCCCACTCCTGTTCCCATGTTAATGAATGGCCCACTCCTGTTCCCATGTTACTGAATGGCCCACTCCTGTTCCCATGTTACTGAATGGCCCACTCCTGTTTCCATGTTTCTGAATGGCCTACTCCTGTTCCTATGTTACTGAATGGCCCACTCCTGTTCCCATGTTTCTGAATGGCCGACTCCTGTTCCTATGTTACTGAATGGCCCACTCCTGTTCCCATGTTACTGAATGGTCCACTCCTTTTCCCATGTTACTGAATGGCCTGATCCTATACACTTGTTTCTGAATCGCCTACTCCGGTTCCACTGTTACTAAATCGCCCACTCCTGTTCCCATGTTACCGAATGGTCGATTCCTGTTCCAATGTTACGGAATCGCCCACTTCTGCTCCCATGTTACGAAATGCCTGTCTCCTCTTCCCATGTTACTGAAGGGCCCACTCCTGTTCCCATGCTAATGAATGGCCCACTCCTGTTCCCATGTGACTGAACGGCCCACTCCTGTTCCCATGTTACTGGATGGCCTACTCCTGTTCCCATGTTACTGAATGGCCCACTCCTGTTCCTTTGTTACTGAGTGGTCCACTCCTTTTCCCATGTTACTGAATGGCTTACTCCTGTTCCCATGTTACTGAATGGCCCACTCCTGTTCCCATGTTACTGAATGGCCTACTCATGTTCCCATTTTGCTGAATGGTCCACTCCTGTTCCCATGTTACTGAATGGCCCACTCCTGTTCCCATTTTACTGAATGGCTCACTCCTGTTCCCATTTTGCTGAATGGTCCACTCCTGTTCCCATGTTACTGAATGGCCCACTCCAGTTCCCATTTACTGAATGGCTCACACCTGTTCCCTTGTTACTGAATGGCCTACTCCTGTTCCCATGTGACTGAATGGCCCACTCCTGAACCCATGTTACTGAATGGCACACTTCTGTTCCCATATTATTGAATCGCCTGCTCCTTTTCCCATGTAATTGAATGGCCCACTCCGGTTCGCATGTTACTGAATGGCCCACTCTTGTTCCCATGTTATTGAATGGCTCACTCCTGTTCCCATGTTACCGAATGGCCCACTCCTCTTCCCATGTTACTGAATGGCCTACTCCTGTTCCCATGTTACTGAATGGCCCACTCCTGTTCCCGTGTTACTCAATGGCCCACTCCTGTTCCCATGTTATTGAATGGCTCACTCCTGTTCCCATGTTACCGAATGGCCCACTCCTCTTGCCATGTTACTGAATGGCCCACTCCTTTTCCCATGTTACTAAATGCCTGTCTCCTCTTCCCATGTTACTGAAGGGCTCACTCCTGTTCCCATGTTAATGAATGGCCCACTCCTGTTCCCATGTCACTGAATGGCCCACTCCTCTTCCCATGTTACTGAATGGCACACTCCTGTTCCCATGTTAGTGAATGCACGACTCCTGTTCCCATGTACCTGAATGGCCCACTCTTGTCCGTTTGTTACTGAATGGTCCACTCCTGTTCCCATGTTACTGAATGGCCCACTCCAGTTCCCAGTTTACTGAATGGCTCACACCTGTTCCCTTGTTACTGAATGGCCAACTCCTGTTCCCATGTTACTGAATGGCCCACTCCTGTTCCCATGTTACTGAATGGCCCAATCCTGTTCCCATGTTATTGAATGGGCCACTCCTGTTCCCTTGTTACTGAATGGCCCAATTCTTTTCCTATTTTACTGAATGGCCTACTCCTTTTCCCATGTAACTGAATGGCCCACTCCTGTTCCCATGTTATTGAAGGGCCCACTCCTGTTCCCTTGTTACTGAATGGCCCACTCCTTTTCCCATGTTACTGAATGGCCTACTCCGATGCCCATGTTTCTGAATCGCCTACTCCTGTTCCCATGTTACTGAATGGCCCACTTCTGTTCCCATGTTACCGAATGGTCGACTCCTGTTCCCATGTTACTGAATTGCCCACTCCTGTTCCCATGTTACTAAATGGCCCTCTACCTCTTCCCATGTTACTGAAGGGCCCACTCCTGTTCCCATGTACCTGAATGGCCCACTCCTGTTCCTTTGTTACTGAATGGTCCACTCCTTTTCCCATGTTACTGAATCGCCTACTCCTGTTCCCATGTTACTGAATGGCACACTACTGTTCTCATGTTATTGAATGGGCGACTCCTGTTGTGATGTTACTGAATGGCCCACTCCTGTTCCCATGTTGCTGAATGATCCACTCCTGTTCCCATGTTACTGAATGGACCACTCCTGTTCCCATTTTACTGAATGGCTCACTCCTGTTCCATTGTTACTGAATGGCCTACTCCTGTTCCCATTTTAGTGAATGGTCCACTCCTGTTCCCATGTTACTGAATGGCCTACTGCTGTTCCCATTTTAGTTAATGATCCACTGCTGTTCCCATGTCAATGAATGGCCCTCTCCTATTCACATGTTACTGAATGGCTCACTCCTGTTGCTATGTTACTGAATGGTCTACTCCTCTTCCCATGTTACTGAATGGCCTACTCCTGTTCCCATGTTACTGAATGGCCTACTCCTGTTCCCATTTTACTGAATGGCCCATTCCTGTTCCCATGTTACTGAATGACCTACTCCAGTTCCCATTTTACTGAATGGCCCATTCCTGTTCCCATGTTACTGATTAACCCACTCCTGTTCCCATGTTACTGAATGTCCCTCTCCTGTTCCCATGTTACCGAATGGTCGACTCCTGTTCCCATGTTACTGAATCGCCCACTACTGTTCCCATGTTACTAAATGGCCCACTCCTGTTCCCATTTTATTGAATGGCCTACTTCTGTTCCCATGTTACTGAATGGTCCACTCCTGTTCCCATGTTATTGAATGGCACATGCCTGTTCCCATATTATTCAATGGCCTGCTCCTGTTCCCTTGTTACTTAATGGCCCACTCCTTTTCTCATGTTACTGAATGGCCTGCTCCTATGCCCTTGTTTCTGAATCGCCTACTCCTGTTCCCATGTTACTGAATGGCCCACTCCTGTTCCCATGTTACCGAATGGTCGACTCCTGTTCCCATGTTACGGAATCGTCCACTTCTGTTCCCATGTTACTAAATGCCTGTCTCCTCTTCACATGTTACTGAAGGGCCCACTCCTGTTCCCATATTAATGAATGGCCCACTCCTGTTCCCATGTTACTGAATGGCCCACTCCTGTTCCCATGTTACTGAATCGTCCACTCCTGTTCCTTTGTTACTGAGTGGTCCACTCCTTTTCCCATGTTACTGAATGGTCTACTCCTCTTCCCATGTTACTGAATGGCCTACTCCTGTTCCCATGTTACTGAATGGCCTACTCCTGTTCCCATTTTACTGAATGGCCCATTCCTGTTCCCATGTTACTGAATGACCTACTCCAGTTCCCATTTTACTGAATGGCCCATTCCTGTTCCCATGTTACTGATTAACCCACTCCTGTTCCCATGTTACTGAATGTCCCTCTCCTGTTCCCATGTTACCGAATGGTCGACTCCTGTTCCCATGTTACTGAATCGCCCACTACTGTTCCCATGTTACTAAATGGCCCACTCCTGTTCCCATTTTATTGAATGGCCTACTTCTGTTCCCATGTTACTGAATGGTCCACTCCTGTTCCCATGTTATTGAATGGCACATGCCTGTTCCCATATTATTCAATGGCCTGCTCCTGTTCCCTTGTTACTTAATGGCCCACTCCTTTTCTCATGTTACTGAATGGCCTGCTCCTATGCCCTTGTTTCTGAATCGCCTACTCCTGTTCCCATGTTACTGAATGGCCCACTCCTGTTCCCATGTTACCGAATGGTCGACTCCTGTTCCCATGTTACGGAATCGTCCACTTCTGTTCCCATGTTACTAAATGCCTGTCTCCTCTTCACATGTTACTGAAGGGCCCACTCCTGTTCCCATATTAATGAATGGCCCACTCCTGTTCCCATGTTACTGAATGGCCCACTCCTGTTCCCATGTTACTGAATCGTCCACTCCTGTTCCTTTGTTACTGAGTGGTCCACTCCTTTTCCCATGTTACTGAATGGCCTACTCATGTTCCCATTTTGCTGAATGGTCCACTCCTGTTCCCATGTTACTGAATGGCCCACTCCTGTTCCCATGTTACTGAATGGCTCACTCCTGTTCCCATTTTGCTGAATGGTCCACTCCTGTTCCCATGTTACTGAATGGCCCACTCCAGTTCCCATTTTACTGAATGGCTCACACTTGTTCCCTTGTTACTGAATGGCCTACTCCTGTTCCCATGTTACTGAATGGCCCACTCCTGTTCCCCTGTTACTGAATGGCCCACTGCTGAATCCATGTTACTGAATGGCACACTTCTGTTCCCATATAATTGAATCGCCTGCTCCTGTTATCATGTAATTGAATGGCCCACTCCGATTCGCATGTTACTGAATGGCCCACTCCTGTTCCCATGTTATTGAATGTCCCACTCCTGTTCCCATGTTATTGAATGTCCCAATCCTGTTCCCATGTTATTGAATGGGCCACTCCTGCTCCCTTGTTACTGAATGGCCCAATCCTTTTCCCATTTTACTGAATGGCCTACTCCTGTTCCCATGTTACTGAATGGCCCACTCCTGTTCCCATGTTATTGAAAGGCCCACTCCTGTTCCCTTGTTACTGAATGGCCCACTCCTTTTCCCATGTTGCTGAATGGCCTACTCCGATGCCGTTGTTTCTGAATCGCCTACTCCTGTTCCCATGTTACTGAATGGCCCACTCCTGCTCCCATGTTACCGAATGGTCGACTCCTGTTCCCATGTTACTGAATCTCCCACTCCTTTTCCCATGTTACTGAATGGCCCACTCTTGTTCCCATATACCTGAATGGCCCACTCCTGTTCCTTTGTTACTGAATGGTCCACTCCTTTTCCCATGTTACTGAATGGCCTACTCCTGTTCCCATGTTACTGAATGGCACACTCCTGTTCCCATGTTATTGAATGGGCAACTCCTGTTCCGATGTTACTGAATGGCCCACTCCTGTTCCCATGTTGCTGAATGCCCCACTCCTGTTCCCATTTTACTGAATGGCCTACTCCTGTTCCCATGTTACTGAATGG
The DNA here is from genome assembly GCF_044704955.1 of Pristiophorus japonicus. Classification (NCBI taxonomy): domain Eukaryota; kingdom Metazoa; phylum Chordata; class Chondrichthyes; family Pristiophoridae; genus Pristiophorus; species Pristiophorus japonicus. The sequence continues at coordinate 171,586,126 of NC_091985.1, forward strand.
CCCACTCCTGTTCCCATGTTACTGAATGGCACATGCCTTTTCCCATATTATTAAATGGCCCGCTCCTGTTCCCTTGTTACTTAATGGCCCACTCCTTTTCCCATGAGACTGAATGGCCTGCTCCTATCCCCTTGTTTCTGAATCGCCTACTCCTGTTCCCATGTTACTGAATGGCCCACTCCTGTTCCCATGTTACCGAATGGTCGACTCCTGTTGCCATGTTACAGAATCGCCCACTTCTGTTCCCATGTTACTAAATGCCTGTCTCCTCTTCCCATGTTACTGAAGGGCCCACTCCTGTTCCCATGTTAATGAATGGCCCACTCCTGTTCCCATGTTACTGAATGGCCCACTCCTGTTCCCATGTTACTGAATGGCCCACTCCTGTTCCCATGTTTCTGAATGGCCTACTCCTGTTCCTATGTTACTGAATGGCCCACTCCTGTTCCCATGTTACTGAATGGTCCACTCCTTTTCCCATGTTACTGAATGGCCTGATCCTATACACTTGTTTCTGAATCGCCTACTCCGGTTCCACTGTTACTAAATCGCCCACTCCTGTTCCCATGTTACCGAATGGTCGATTCCTGTTCCAATGTTACGGCATCGCCCACTTCTGCTCCCATGTTACGAAATGCCTGTCTCCTCTTCCCATGTTACTGAAGGGCCCACTCCTGTTCCCATGCTAATGAATGGCCCACTCCTGTTCCCATGTGACTGAACGGCCCACTCCTGTTCCCATGTTACTGGATGGCCTACTCCTGTTCCCATGTTACTGAATGGCCCACTCCTGTTCCTTTGTTACTGAGTGGTCCACTCCTTTTCCCATGTTACTGAATGGCTTACTCCTGTTCCCATGTTACTGAATGGCCCACTCCTGTTCCCATGTTACTGAATGGCCTACTCATGTTCCCATTTTGCTGAATGGTCCACTCCTGTTCCCATGTTACTGAATGGCCCACTCCTGTTCCCATTTTACTGAATGGCTCACTCCTGTTCCCATTTTGCTGAATGGTCCACTCCTGTTCCCATGTTACTGAATGGCCCACTCCAGTTCCCATTTACTGAATGGCTCACACCTGTTCCCTTGTTACTGAATGGCCTACTCCTGTTCCCATGTGACTGAATGGCCCACTCCTGAACCCATGTTACTGAATGGCACACTTCTGTTCCCATATTATTGAATCGCCTGCTCCTTTTCCCATGTAATTGAATGGCCCACTCCGGTTCGCATGTTACTGAATGGCCCACTCTTGTTCCCATGTTATTGAATGGCTCACTCCTGTTCCCATGTTACCGAATGGCCCACTCCTCTTCCCATGTTACTGAATGGCCTACTCCTGTTCCCATGTTACTGAATGGCCCACTCCTGTTCCCGTGTTACTCAATGGCCCACTCCTGTTCCCATGTTATTGAATGGCTCACTCCTGTTCCCATGTTACCGAATGGCCCACTCCTCTTGCCATGTTACTGAATGGCCCACTCCTGTTCCCATGTTACTGAATGGAACACGCATGTTCCCATATTATTGAATGGCCTGCTCCTGTACCCTTGTTACTTAATGGCCCACTCCTTTTCCCATGTTACTAAATGCCTGTCTCCTCTTCCCATGTTACTGAAGGGCTCACTCCTGTTCCCATGTTAATGAATGGCCCACTCCTGTTCCCATGTCACTGAATGGCCCACTCCTCTTCCCATGTTACTGAATGGCACACTCCTGTTCCCATGTTAGTGAATGCACGACTCCTGTTCCCATGTACCTGAATGGCCCACTCCTGTCCGTTTGTTACTGAATGGTCCACTCCTGTTCCCATGTTACTGAATGGCCCACTCCTGTTCCCATTTTACTGAATGGCTCACTCCTGTTCCCATGTTACTGAATGGCCGACTGCTGTTCCCATTTTAGTTAATGGTCCACTGCTGTTCCCATGTCCGAATGGCCCTCTCCTTTTCACATGTTACTGAATGGCTCATCCTGTTCCCATGTTACTGAGTGGCCTACTCCTGTTCCCATTTTGCTGAATGGTCCACTCCTGTTCCCATGTTACTGAATGGCCCACTCCAGTTCCCAGTTTACTGAATGGCTCACACCTGTTCCCTTGTTACTGAATGGCCAACTCCTGTTCCCATGTTACTGAATGGCCCACTCCTGTTCCCATGTTACTGAATGGCCCAATCCTGTTCCCATGTTATTGAATGGGCCACTCCTGTTCCCTTGTTACTGAATGGCCCAATTCTTTTCCTATTTTACTGAATGGCCTACTCCTTTTCCCATGTAACTGAATGGCCCACTCCTGTTCCCATGTTATTGAAGGGCCCACTCCTGTTCCCTTGTTACTGAATGGCCCACTCCTTTTCCCATGTTACTGAATGGCCTACTCCGATGCCCATGTTTCTGAATCGCCTACTCCTGTTCCCATGTTACTGAATGGCCCACTTCTGTTCCCATGTTACCGAATGGTCGACTCCTGTTCCCATGTTACTGAATTGCCCACTCCTGTTCCCATGTTACTAAATGGCCCTCTACCTCTTCCCATGTTACTGAAGGGCCCACTCCTGTTCCCATGTACCTGAATGGCCCACTCCTGTTCCTTTGTTACTGAATGGTCCACTCCTTTTCCCATGTTACTGAATCGCCTACTCCTGTTCCCATGTTACTGAATGGCACACTCCTGTTCCCATGTTATTGAATGGGCGACTCCTGTTGCGATGTTACTGAATGACCCACTCCTGTTCCCATGTTGCTGAATGATCCACTCCTGTTCCCATGTTACTGAATGGACCACTCCTGTTCCCATTTTACTGAATGGCTCACTCCTGTTCCATTGTTACTGAATGGCCTACTCCTGTTCCCATTTTAGTGAATGGTCCACTCCTGTTCCCATGTTACTGAATGGCCTACTGCTGTTCCCATTTTAGTTAATGGTCCACTGCTGTTCCCATGTCAATGAATGGCCCTCTCCTATTCACATGTTTCTGAATGGCCCACTCCTGTTCCTTTGTTACTGAATGGTCCACTCCTTTTCCCATGTTACTGAATCGCCTACTCCTGTTCCCATGTTACTGAATGGCACACTCCTGTTCCCATGTTATTGAATGGGCGACTCCTGTTGCGATGTTACTGAATGGCCCACTCCTGTTCCCATGTTGCTGAATGATCCACTCCTGTTCCCATGTTACTGAATGGACCACTCCTGTTCCCATTTTACTGAATGGCTCACTCCTGTTCCATTGTTACTGAATGGCCTACTCCTGTTCCCATTTTAGTGAATGGTCCACTCCTGTTTCCATGTTACTGAATGGCCTACTGCTGTTCCCATTTTAGTTAATGATCCACTGCTGTTCCCATGTCAATGAATGGCCCTCTCCTATTCACATGTTACTGAATGGCTCACTCCTGTTGCTATGTTACTGAATGGTCTACTCCTCTTCCCATGTTACTGAATGGCCTACTCCTGTTCCCATGTTACTGAATGGCCTACTCCTGTTCCCATTTTACTGAATGGCCCATTCCTGTTCCCATGTTACTGAATGACCTACTCCAGTTCCCATTTTACTGAATGGCCCATTCCTGTTCCCATGTTACTGATTAACCCACTCCTGTTCCCATGTTACTGAATGTCCCTCTCCTGTTCCCATGTTACTGAATGGCCCACGCCTGTTCCCATATTATTGAATGGCCGACTCCTGTTCCCATGTTACTGAATGGCCCACTCCTGTTCCCATGTTATTGAATGGCTCACTCCTGTTCCCATGTTACCGAATGGCCCACTCCTCTTCCCATGTTACTGAATGGCCTACTCCTGTTCCCATGTTATTGAATGGCCCACTCCTGTTCCCATGTTACTGAATGGCATACGCCTGTTCCCATATTATTGAATGGCCTGCTCCTGTTCCCTTGTTACTTAATGGCCCACTCCTTTTCCCATGTGACTGAATGGCCTGCTCCTATGCCCTTGTTTTGAATCGCCCACTCCTCTTCCCATGTTACTAACGGCCCACTCCTGTTCCCATGTTACTGAATGGCTCACTCCTGTTCCCATGTTACTGAATGGCCCACTCCTTTTCCCATGTTACCGAATGGTCGACTCCTGTTCCCATGTTACTGAATCGCCCACTCCTGTTCCCATGTTAATAAATGGCCCACTCCTGTTCCCATTTTACTGAATGGCCTACTTCTGTTCCCATGTTACTGAATGGCCCACTCCTGTTCCCATGTTATTGAATGGCACATGCCTGTTCCCATATTATTCAATGGCCTGCTCCTGTTCCCTTGTTACTTAATGGCCCACTCCTTTTCTCATGTTACTGAATGGCCTGCTCCTATGCCCTTGTTTCTGAATCGCCTACTCCTGTTCCCATGTTACTGAATGGCCCACTCCTGTTCCCATGTTACCGAATGGTCGACTCCTGTTCCCATGTTACGGAATCGCCCACTTCTGTTCCCATGTTACTAAATGCCTGTCTCCTCTTCACATGTTACTGATGGGCCCACTCCTGTTCCCATATTAATGAATGGCCCACTCCTGTACCCATGTTACTGAATGGCCCACTCCTGTTCCCATGTTACTGAATCGTCCACTCCTGTTCCTTTGTTACTGAGTGGTCCACTCCTTTTCCCATGTTACTGAATGGCCTACTCCTGTTCCCATGTTACTGAATGGCCTACTCATGTTCCCATTTTGCTGAATGGTCCACTCCTGTTCCCATGTTACTGAATGGCCCACTCCTGTTCCCATGTTACTGAATGGCTCACTCCTGTTCACATGTCACTGAATGGTCTACTCCTGTTCCATGTTACTGAATGGCCTACTCCTGTTCCCATGTTACTGAATGGCCTACTCCTGTTCCCATTTTACTGAATGGCCCATTCCTGTTCCCATGTTACTGAATGACCAACTCCAGTTCCCATTTTACTAAATCGCCAACTCCTGTTCCCATTTTACTGAATGGCCCATTCCCGTTCCCATGTTACTGATTAACCCACTCCTGTTCCCATGTTACTGAATGTCCCTCTCCTGTTCCCATGTGACTGAATGGCCCACTCCTGTTCCCATGTTACTGAATGGCCTGCTCCTATGCACTTGTTTCTGAATCGCCTACTCCGGTTCCACTGTTACTGAATGGCCCACTCCTGTTCCCATGTTACCGAATGGTCGATTCGTGTTCCAATGTTACAGAATCACCCACTTCTGCTCCCATGTTACTAAATGCCTGTCTCCTCTTCCCATGTTACTGAAGGGCCCACTCCTGTTCCCATGCTAATGAATGGCCCACTCCTGTTCCCATGTTACTGAATGGCCCACTCCTGTTCCCATGTTACTGGATGGCCCACTCCTGTTCCCATGTTACTGAATGGCCCACTCCTGTTCCCATGTTACTGAATGGCTCACTCCTGTTCCCATTTTGCTGAATGGTCCACTCCTGTTCCCATGTTACTTAATGGCCCACTCCAGTTCCCATTTTACTGAATGGCTCACACTTGTTCCCTTGTTACTGAATGGCCTACTCCTGTTCCCATGTTACTGAATGGCCCACTCCTGTTCTCCTGTTACTGAATGGCCCACTGCTGAATCCATGTTACTGAATGGCACACTTCTGTTCCCATATAATTGAATCGCCTGCTCCTGTTATCATGTAATTGAATGGCCCACTCCGATTCGCATGTTACTGAATGGCCCACTCCTGTTCCCATGTTATTGAATGTCCCACTCCTGTTCCCATGTTATTGAATGTCCCAATCCTGTTCCCATGTTATTGAATGGGCCACTCATGCTCCCTTGTTACTGAATGGCCCAATCCTTTTCCCATTTTACTGAATGGCCTACTCCTGTTCCCATGTTACTGAATGGCCCACTCCTGTTCCCATGTTATTGAAAGGCCCACTCCTGTTCCCTTGTTACTGAATGGCCCACTCCTTTTCCCATGTTACTGAATGGCCTACTCCGATGCCGTTGTTTCTGAATCGCCTACTCCTGTTCCCATGTTACTGAATGGCCCACTCCTGCTCCCATGTTACCGAATGGTCGACTCCTGTTCCCATGTTACTGAATCTCCCACTCCTTTTCCCATGTTACTGAATGGCCCACTCTTGTTCCCATATACCTGAATGGCCAACTCCTGTTCCTTTGTTACTGAATGGTCCACTCCTTTTCCCATGTTACTGAATGGCCTACTCCTGTTCCCATGTTACTGAATGGCACACTCCTGTTCCCATGTTATTGAATGGGCAACTCCTGTTCCGATGTTACTGAATGGCCCACTCCTGTTCCCATGTTACTGAATGGCACATGCCTTTTCCCATATTATTAAATGGCCCGCTCCTGTTCCCTTGTTACTTAATGGCCCACTCCTTTTCCCATGATACTGAATGGCCTGCTCCTATCCCCTTGTTTCTGAATCGCCTACTCCTGTTCCCATGTTACTGAATGGCCCACTCCTGTTCCCATGTTACCGAATGGCCGTCTCGTGTTGCCATGTTACAGAATCGCCCACTTCTGTTCCCATGTTACTAAATGCCTGTCTCCTCTTTCCATGTTACTGAAGGGCCCACTTCTGTTCCCATGTTAATGAATGGCCCACTCCTGTTCCCATGTTACTGAATGGCTTACTCCTGTTCCCATGTTACTAAATGGCCCACTCCTGTTCCTTTGTTACTGAATGGTCCACTCCTTTTCCCATGTTACTGAATGGCCCACTCCTGCTCCCATGTTACCGAATGGTCGACTCCTGTTCCCATGTTACTGAATCTCCCACTCCTTTTCCCATGTTACTGAATGGCCCACTCTTGTTCCCATATACCTGAATGGCCCACTCCTGTTCCTTTGTTACTGAATGGTCCACTCCTTTTCCCATGTTACTGAATGGCCTACTCCTGTTCCCATGTTACTGAATGGCACACTCCTGTTCCCATGTTATTGAATGGGCAACTCCTGTTCCGATGTTACTGAATGGCCCACTCCTGTTCCCATGTTGCTGAATGCCCCACTCCTGTTCCCATTTTACTGAATGGCCTACTCCTGTTCCCATGTTACTGAATGGCCCACTCCTGTTCCCATGTTACTGAATGGCACATGCCTTTTCCCATATTATTAAATGGCCCGCTCCTGTTCCCTTGTTACTTAATGGCCCACTCCTTTTCCCATGATACTGAATGGCCTGCTCCTATCCCCTTGTTTCTGAATCGCCTACTCCTGTTCCCATGTTACTGAATGGCCCACTCCTGTTCCCATGTTACCGAATGGTCGACTCCTGTTGCCATGTTACAGAATCGCCCACTTCTGTTCCCATGTTACTAAATGCCTGTCTCCTCTTCCCATGTTACTGAAGGGCCCACTCCTGTTCCCATGTTAATGAATGGCCCACTCCTGTTCCCATGTTACTGAATGGCCCACTCCTGTTCCCATGTTACTGAATGGCCCACTCCTGTTCCCATGTTTCTGAATGGCCTACTCCTGTTCCTATGTTACTGAATGGCCCACTCCTGTTCCCATGTTACTGAATGGCCTACTCCTGTTCCTATGTTACTGAGTGGTCCACTCCTTTTCCCATGTTACTGAATGGCCTGCTCCTATACACTTGTTTCTGAATCGCCTACTCCGGTTCCACTGTTACTGAATCGCCCACTCCTGTTCCCATGTTACCGAATGGTCGATTCCTGTTCCAATGTTACGGAATCGCCCACTTCTGCTCCCATGTTACGAAATGCCTGTCTCCTCTTCCCATGTTACTGAAGGGCCCACTCCTGTTCCCATTTTACTGAATGGCTCACTCCTGTTCCCATGTTACTGAATGGCCGACTGCTGTTCCCATTTTAGTTAATGGACCACTGCTGTTCCCATGTCTGAATGGCCCTCTCCTTTTCACATGTTACTGAATGGCTCATCCTGTTCCCATGTTACTGAGTGGCCTACTCCTGTTCCCATTTTGCTGAATGGTCCACTCCTGTTCCCATGTTACTGAATGGCCCACTCCAGTTCCCAGTTTACTGAATGGCTCACACCTGTTCCCTTGTTACTGAATGGCCAACTCCTGTTCACATGTTACTGAATGGCCCACTTCTGTTCCCCTGTTACTGAATGGCCCACTCCTGTTCCCATGTTATTGAATGGCCGACTCCTGTTCCCATGTTACTGAATGGCCCACTCCTGTTCCCATGTTATTGAATGGCCCACTCCTGTTCCCATGTTACTGAATGGCCCACTCCTGTTCCCATGTTACTGAATGGCCCAATCCTGTTCCCATGTTATTGAATGGGCCACTCCTGTTCCCAAGTTACTGAATGGCACGCTCCTGTTCCCATGTTATTGAATGGGCGACTGCTGCTCCCATTTTAGTTAATGGTCCACTGCTGTTCCCATGTCAATGAATGGCCCTCTCCTGTTCACATGTAACTGAATGGCTCACTCCTGTTTCTATGTTACTGAATGGTCTACTCCTCTTCCCATGTTACTGAATGGCCTATTCCTGTTCCCATGTTACTGAATGGTCCACTCCTGTTCCCATGTTACTGAATGGCTCACTCCTGTTCACATGTCACTGAATGGTCTACTCCTGTTCCATGTTACTGAATGGCCTACTCCTGTTCCCATGTTACTGAATGGCCTACTCCTGTTCCCATTTTACTGAATGGCCCATTCCTGTTCCCATGTTACTGAATGACCTACTCCAGTTCCCATTTTACTAAATCGCCAACTCCTGTTCCCATTTTACTGAATGGCCCATTCCCGTTCCCATGTTACTGATTAACCCACTCCTGTTCCCATGTTACTGAATGTCCCTCTCCTGTTCCCATGTTACTGAATGGCCTACTCCTGTTCCCATTTTACTGAATGGCTCACACCTGTTCCCTTGTTACTCAATGGCCCACTCCTGTTCCCATGTTACTGAATGGCCTACTCCTGTTCCCATGTTACTGAATGGCACATTCCTGTTCCCATATTATTGAATGGCCTGCTCCTGTTCCCATGTTATTGAATGGCCCACTCCGGTTCCCATGTTACTGAATGGCCCACGCCTGTTCCCATGTTATTGAATGGCCGACTCCTGTTCCCATGTTACTGAATGGCCCACTCCTGTTCCCATGTTATTGAATGGCTCACTCCTGTTCCCATGTTACCGAATGGCCCACTCCTCTTCCCATGTTACTGAATGGCCTACTCCTGTTCCCATGTTATTGAATGGCCCACTCCTGTTCCCATGTTACTGAATGGCATACGCCTGTTCCCATATTATTGAATGGCCTGCTCCTGTTCCCTTGTTACTTAATGGCCCACTCCTTTTCCCATGTTACTGAATGGCCTGCTCCTATGCCCTTGTTTTGAATCGCCTACTCCTCTTCCCATGTTACTAACGGCCCACTCCTGTTCCCATGTTACTGAATGGCTCACTCCTGTTCCCATGTTACTGAATGGCCCACTCCTTTTCCCATGTTACCGAATGGTCGACTCCTGTTCCCATGTTACTGAATCGCCCACTACTGTTCCCAAGTTACTAAATGGCCCACTCCTGTTCCCATTTTATTGAATGGCCTACTTCTGTTCCCATGTTACTGAATGGTCCACTCCTGTTCCCATGTTATTGAATGGCACATGCCTGTTCCCATATTATTCAATGGCCTGCTCCTGTTCCCTTGTTACTTAATGGCCCACTCCTTTTCTCATGTTACTGAATGGCCTGCTCCTATGCCCTTGTTTCTGAATCGCCTACTCCTGTTCCCATGTTACTGAATGGCCCACTCCTGTTCCCATGTTACCGAATGGTCGACTCCTGTTCCCATGTTACGGAATCGCCCACTTCTGTTCCCATGTTACTAAATGCCTGTCTCCTCTTCACATGTTACTGAAGGGCCCACTCCTGTTCCCATATTAATGAATGGCCCACTCCTGTTCCCATGTTACTGAATGGCCCACTCCAGTTCCCATGTTACTGAATCGTCCACTCCTGTTCCTTTGTTACTGAGTGGTCCACTCCTTTTCCCATGTTACTGAATGGCCTACTCCTGTTCCCATGTTACTGAATGGCCTACTCATGTTCCCATTTTGCTGACTGGTCCACTCCTGTTCCCATGTTACTGAATGGCCCACTCCTGTTCCCATGTTACTGAATGGCTCACTCCTGTTCCCATTTTGCTGAATGGTCCACTCCTGTTCCCATGTTACTGAATGGCCCACTCCTGTTCCCATGTTACTGAATGGCCTACTCCTGTTCCCATTTTACTGAATGGCCCATTCCTGTTCCCATGTTACTGAATGACCTACTCCAGTTCCCATTTTACTAAATCGCCAACTCCTGTTCCCATTTTACTGAATGGCCCATTCCCGTTCCCATGTTACTGATTAACCCACTCCTGTTCCCATGTTACTGAATGTCCCTCTCCTGTTCCCATGTTACTGAATGGCCTACTCCTGTTCCCATTTTACTGAATGGCTCACACCTGTTCCCTTGTTACTCAATGGCCCACTCCTGTTCCCATGTTACTGAATGGCCTACTCCTGTTCCCATGTTACTGAATGGCACATTCCTGTTCCCATATTATTGAATGGCCTGCTCCTGTTCCCATGTTATTGAATGGCCCACTCCGGTTCCCATGTTACTGAATGGCCCACGCCTGTTCCCATGTTATTGAATGGCCGACTCCTGTTCCCATGTTACTGAATGGCCCACTCCTGTTCCCATGTTATTGAATGGCTCACTCCTGTTCCCATGTTACCGAATGGCCCACTCCTCTTCCCATGTTACTGAATGGCCTACTCCTGTTCCCATGTTATTGAATGGCCCACTCCTGTTCCCATGTTACTGAATGGCATACGCCTGTTCCCATATTATTGAATGGCCTGCTCCTGTTCCCTTGTTACTTAATGGCCCACTCCTTTTCCCATGTTACTGAATGGCCTGCTCCTATGCCCTTGTTTTGAATCGCCTACTCCTCTTCCCATGTTACTAACGGCCCACTCCTGTTCCCATGTTACTGAATGGCTCACTCCTGTTCCCATGTTACTGAATGGCCCACTCCTTTTCCCATGTTACCGAATGGTCGACTCCTGTTCCCATGTTACTGAATCGCCCACTACTGTTCCCAAGTTACTAAATGGCCCACTCCTGTTCCCATTTTATTGAATGGCCTACTTCTGTTCCCATGTTACTGAATGGTCCACTCCTGTTCCCATGTTATTGAATGGCACATGCCTGTTCCCATATTATTCAATGGCCTGCTCCTGTTCCCTTGTTACTTAATGGCCCACTCCTTTTCTCATGTTACTGAATGGCCTGCTCCTATGCCCTTGTTTCTGAATCGCCTACTCCTGTTCCCATGTTACTGAATGGCCCACTCCTGTTCCCATGTTACCGAATGGTCGACTCCTGTTCCCATGTTACGGAATCGCCCACTTCTGTTCCCATGTTACTAAATGCCTGTCTCCTCTTCACATGTTACTGAAGGGCCCACTCCTGTTCCCATATTAATGAATGGCCCACTCCTGTTCCCATGTTACTGAATGGCCCACTCCAGTTCCCATGTTACTGAATGGCCCACTGCTGTTCCCATGTTACTGAATGGCCTACTCCTGTTCCCATTTTACTGAATGGCCCATTCCTGTTCCCATGTTACTGAATGACCTACTCCAGTTCCCATTTTACTAAATCGCCAACTCCTGTTCCCATTTTACTGAATGGCCCATTCCCGTTCCCATGTTACTGATTAACCCACTCCTGTTCCCATGTTACTGAATGTCCCTCTCCTGTTCCCATGTTACTGAATGGCCTACTCCTGTTCCCATTTTACTGAATGGCTCACACCTGTTCCCTTGTTACTCAATGGCCCACTCCTGTTCCCATGTTACTGAATGGCCTACTCCTGTTCCCATGTTACTGAATGGCCCACTCCTGTTCCCCTGTTACTGAATGGCCCACTGCTGAATCCATGTTACTGAATGGCACACTTCTGTTCCCATATAATTGAATCGCCTGCTCCTGTTATCATGTAATTGAATGGCCCACTCCGATTCGCATGTTACTGAATGGCCCACTCCTGTTCCCATGTTATTGAATGTCCCACTCCTGCTCCCTTGTTACTGAATGGCCCAATCCTTTTCCCATTTTACTGAATGGCCTATTCCTGTTCCCATGTTACTGAATGGCCCACTCCTGTTCCCATGTTATTGAAAGGCCCACTCCTGTTCCCTTGTTACTGAATGGCCCACTCCTTTTCCCATGTTACTGAATGGCCTACTCCGATGCCGTTGTTTCTGAATCGCCTACTCCTGTTCCCATGTTACTGAATGGCCCACTCCTGCTCCCATGTTACCGAATGGTCGACTCCTGTTCCCATGTTACTGAATCTCCCACTCCTTTTCCCATGTTACTGAATGGCCCACTCTTGTTCCCATATACCTGAATGGCCCACTCCTGTTCCTTTGTTACTGAATGGTCCACTCCTTTTCCCATGTTACTGAATGGCCTACTCCTGTTCCCATGTTACTGAATGGCACACTCCTGTTCCCATGTTATTGAATGGGCAACTCCTGTTCCGATGTTACTGAATGGCCCACTCCTGTTCCCATGTTGCTGAATGCCCCACTCCTGTTCCCATTTTACTGAATGGCCTACTCCTGTTCCCATGTTACTGAATGGCCCACTCCTGTTCCCATGTTACTGAATGGCACATGCCTTTTCCCATATTATTAAATGGCCCGCTCCTGTTCCCTTGTTACTTAATGGCCCACTCCTTTTCCCATGAGACTGAATGGCCTGCTCCTATCCCCTTGTTTCTGAATCGCCTACTCCTGTTCCCATGTTACTGAATGGCCCACTCCTGTTCCCATGTTACCGAATGGTCGACTCCTGTTGCCATGTTACAGAATCGCCCACTTCTGTTCCCATGTTACTAAATGCCTGTCTCCTCTTCCCATGTTACTGAAGGGCCCACTCCTGTTCCCATGTTAATGAATGGCCCACTCCTGTTCCCATGTTACTGAATGGCCCACTCCTGTTCCCATGTTACTGAATGGCCCACTCCTGTTCCCATGTTTCTGAATGGCCTACTCCTGTTCCTATGTTACTGAATGGCCCACTCCTGTTCCCATGTTACTGAATGGTCCACTCCTTTTCCCATGTTACTGAATGGCCTGATCCTATACACTTGTTTCTGAATCGCCTACTCCGGTTCCACTGTTACTAAATCGCCCACTCCTGTTCCCATGTTACCGAATGGTCGATTCCTGTTCCAATGTTACGGAATCGCCCACTTCTGCTCCCATGTTACGAAATGCCTGTCTCCTCTTCCCATGTTACTGAAGGGCCCACTCCTGTTCCCATGCTAATGAATGGCCCACTCCTGTTCCCATGTGACTGAACGGCCCACTCCTGTTCCCATGTTACTGGATGGCCTACTCCTGTTCCCATGTTACTGAATGGCCCACTCCTGTTCCTTTGTTACTGAGTGGTCCACTCCTTTTCCCATGTTACTGAATGGCTTACTCCTGTTCCCATGTTACTGAATGGCCCACTCCTGTTCCCATGTTACTGAATGGCCTACTCATGTTCCCATTTTGCTGAATGGTCCACTCCTGTTCCCATGTTACTGAATGGCCCACTCCTGTTCCCATTTTACTGAATGGCTCACTCCTGTTCCCATTTTGCTGAATGGTCCACTCCTGTTCCCATGTTACTGAATGGCCCACTCCAGTTCCCATTTACTGAATGGCTCACACCTGTTCCCTTGTTACTGAATGGCCTACTCCTGTTCCCATGTGACTGAATGGCCCACTCCTGAACCCATGTTACTGAATGGCACACTTCTGTTCCCATATTATTGAATCGCCTGCTCCTTTTCCCATGTTATTGAATGGCTCACTCCTGTTCCCATGTTACCGAATGGCCCACTCCTCTTCCCATGTTACTGAATGGCCTACTCCTGTTCCCATGTTACTGAATGGCCCACTCCTGTTCCCGTGTTACTCAATGGCCCACTCCTGTTCCCATGTTATTGAATGGCTCACTCCTGTTCCCATGTTACCGAATGGCCCACTCCTCTTGCCATGTTACTGAATGGCCCACTCCTGTTCCCATGTTACTGAATGGCACACGCATGTTCCCATATTATTGAATGGCCTGCTCCTGTACCCTTGTTACTTAATGGCCCACTCCTTTTCCCATGTTACTAAATGCCTGTCTCCTCTTCCCATGTTACTGAAGGGCTCACTCCTGTTCCCATGTTAATGAATGGCCCACTCCTGTTCCCATGTTACTGAATGGCCCACTCCTCTTCCCATGTTACTGAATGGCACACTCCTGTTCCCATGTTAGTGAATGCACGACTCCTGTTCCCATGTACCTGAATGGCCCACTCCTGTCCGTTTGTTACTGAATGGTCCACTCCTGTTCCCATGTTACTGAATGGCCCACTCCTGTTCCCATTTTACTGAATGGCTCACTCCTGTTCCCATGTTACTGAATGGCCGACTGCTGTTCCCATTTTAGTTAATGGTCCACTGCTGTTCCCATGTCCGAATGGCCCTCTCCTTTTCACATGTTACTGAATGGCTCATCCTGTTCCCATGTTACTGAGTGGCCTACTCCTGTTCCAATTTTGCTGAATGGTCCACTCCTGTTCCCATGTTACTGAATGGCCCACTCCAGTTCCCAGTTTACTGAATGGCTCACACCTGTTCCCTTGTTACTGAATGGCCAACTCCTGTTCCCATGTTACTGAATGGCCCACTCCTGTTCCCCTGTTACTGAATGGCCCACTCCTGAACCCATGTTACTGAATGGCACACTTCTGTTCCCATATTATTGAATGGCCTGCTCCTGTTCCCATGTAACTGAATGGCCCACTCCGGTTCCCATGTTACTGAATGGCCCACTCCTGTTCCCATGTTATTGAATGGCCGACTTCTGTTCCCATGTTACTGAATGGCCCACTCCTGTTCCCATGTTATTGAATGGCCCACTCCTGTTCCCATGTTACTGAATGGCACACTCCTGTTCCCATGTTACTGAATGGCCCAATCCTGTTCCCATGTTATTGAATGGGCCACTCCTGTTCCCTTGTTACTGAATGGCCCAATTCTTTTCCTATTTTACTGAATGGCCTACTCCTTTTCCCATGTAACTGAATGGCCCACTCCTGTTCCCATGTTATTGAAGGGCCCACTCCTGTTCCCTTGTTACTGAATGGCCCACTCCTTTTCCCTTGTTACTGAATGGCCAACTCCTGTTCCCATGTTACTGAATGGCCCACTCCTGTTCCCCTGTTACTGAATGGCCCACTCCTGAACCCATGTTACTGAATGGCACACTTCTGTTCCCATGTTATTGAATGGCCGACTCCTGTTCCAATGTTACTGAATGGCCCACTCCTGTTCCCATGTTATTGAATGGCTCACTCCTGTTCCCATGTTACCGAATGGCCCACTCCTCTTCCCATGTTACTGAATGGCCTACTCCTGTTCCCATGTTATTGAATGGCCCACTCCTGTTCCCATGTTACTGAATGGCATACGCCTGTTCCCATATTATTGAATGGCCTGCTCCTGTTCCCTTGTTACTTAATGGCCCACTCCTTTTCCCATGTGACTGAATGGCCTGCTCCTATGCCCTTGTTTTGAATCGCCTACTCCTCTTCCCATGTTACTAACGGCCCAGTCCTGTTCCCATGTTACTGAATGGCTCACTCCTGTTCCCATGTTACTGAATGGCCCACTCCTTTTCCCATGTTACCGAATGGTCGACTCCTGTTCCCATGTTACTGAATCGCCCACTCCTGTTCCCATGTTAATAAATGGCCCACTCCTGTTCCCATTTTACTGAATGGCCTACTTCTGTTCCCATGTTACTGAATGGCCCACTCCTGTTCCCATGTTATTGAATGGCACATGCCTGTTCCCATATTATTCAATGGCCTGCTCCTGTTCCCTTGTTACTTAATGGCCCACTCCTTTTCTCATGTTACTGAATGGCCTGCTCCTATGCCCTTGTTTCTGAATCGCCTACTCCTGTTCCCATGTTACTGAATGGCCCACTCCTGTTCCCATGTTACCGAATGGTCGACTCCTGTTCCCATGTTACGGAATCGCCCACTTCTGTTCCCATGTTACTAAATGCCTGTCTCCTCTTCACATGTTACTGAAGGGCCCACTCCTGTTCCCATATTAATGAATGGCCCACTCCTGTACCCATGTTACTGAATGGCCCACTCCTGTTCCCATGTTACTGAATGGTCTACTCCTGTTCCATGTTACTGAATGGCCTACTCCTGTTCCCATGTTACTGAATGGCCTACTCATGTTCCCATTTTGCTGAATGGTCCACTCCTGTTCCCATGTTACTGAATGGCCCACTCCTGTTCCCATGTTACTGAATGGCTCACTCCTGTTCACATGTCACTGAATGGTCTACTCCTGTTCCATGTTACTGAATGGCCTACTCCTGTTCCCATGTTACTGAATGGCCTACTCCTGTTCCCATTTTACTGAATGGCCCATTCCTGTTCCCATTTTACTGAATGGCCCATTCCCGTTCCAATGTTACTGATTAACCCACTCCTGTACCCATGTTACTGAATGTCCCTCTCCTGTTCCCATGTGACTGAATGGCCCACTCCTGTTCCCATGTTACTGAATGGCCCACTCCTGTTCCCATGTTACTGAATGGCCTACTCCTGTTCCCATTTTACTGAATGGCTCACACCTGTTCCCTTGTTACTCAATGGCCCACTCCTGTTCCCATGTTACTGAATGGCCTACTCCTGTTCCCATGTTACTGAATGGCACATTCCTGTTCCCATATTATTGAATGGCCTGCTCCTGTTCCCATGTTATTGAATGGCCCACTCCGGTTCCCATGTTACTGAATGGCCCACGCCTGTTCCCATGTTATTGAATGGCCGACTCCTGTTCCCATGTTACTGAATGGCCCACTCCTGTTCCCATGTTATTGAATGGCTCACTCCTGTTCCCATGTTACCGAATGGCCCACTCCTCTTCCCATGTTACTGAATGGCCTACTCCTGTTCCCATGTTATTGAATGGCCCACTCCTGTTCCCATGTTACTGAATGGCATACGCCTGTTCCCATATTATTGAATGGCCTGCTCCTGTTCCCTTGTTACTTAATGGCCGACTCCTTTTCCCATGTTACTGAATGGCCTGCTCCTATGCCCTTGTTTTGAATCGCCTACTCCTCTTCCCATGTTACTAACGGCCCACTCCTGTTCCCATGTTACTGAATGGCTCACTCCTGTTCCCATGTTACTGAATGGCCCACTCCTTTTCCCATGTTACCGAATGGTCGACTCCTGTTCCCATGTTACTGAATCGCCCACTACTGTTCCCATGTTACTAAATGGCCCACTCCTGTTCCCATTTTATTGAATGGCCTACTTCTGTTCCCATGTTACTGAATGGTCCACTCCTGTTCCCATGTTATTGAATGGCACATGCCTGTTCCCATATTATTCAATGGCCTGCTCCTGTTCCCTTGTTACTTAATGGCCCACTCCTTTTCTCATGTTACTGATTGGCCTGCTCCTATGCCCTTGTTTCTGAATCGCCTACTCCTGTTCCCATGTTACTGAATGGCCCACTCCTGTTCCCATGTTACCGAATGGTCGACTCCTGTTCCCATGTTACGGAATCGCCCACTTCTGTTCCCATGTTACTAAATGCCTGTCTCCTCTTCACATGTTACTGAAGGGCCCACTCCTGTTCCCATATTAATGAATGGCCCACTCCTGTTCCCATGTTACTGAATCGTCCACTCCTGTTCCTTTGTTACTGAGTGGTCCACTCCTTTTCCCATGTTACTGAATGGCCTACTCCTGTTCCCATGTTACTGAATGGCCTACTCATGTTCCCATTTTGCTGAATGGTCCACTCCTGTTCCCATGTTACTGAATGGCCCACTCCTGTTCCCATTTTACTGAATGGCCCATTCCTGTTCCCATGTTACTGAATGACCTACTCCAGTTCCCATTTTACTAAATCGCCAACTCCTGTTCCCATTTTACTGAATGGCCCATTCCTGTTCCCATGTTACTGATTAACCCACTCCTGTTCCCATGTTACTGAATGTCCCTCTCCTGTTCCCATGTGACTGAATGGCCCACTCCTGTTCCCATGTTACTGAATGGCCCACTCCTGTTCCCATGTTACTGAATGGCCTACTCCTGTTCCCATTTTACTGAATGGCTCACACCTGTTCCCTTGTTACTCAATGGCCCACTCCTGTTCCCATGTTACTGAATGGCCTACTCCTGTTCCCATGTTACTGAATGGCACATTCCTGTTCCCATATTATTGAATGGCCTGCTCCTGTTCCCATGTTATTGAATGGCCCACTCCGGTTCCCATGTTACTGAATGGCCCACGCCTGTTCCCATGTTATTGAATAGCCGACTCCTGTTCCCATGTTACTGAATGGCCCACTCCTGTTCCCATGTTATTGAATGGCTCACTCCTGTTCCCATGTTACCGAATGGCCCACTCCTCTTCCCATGTTATTGAATGGTCGACTCCTGTTCCCATGTTACTGAATCGCCCACTCCTGTTCCCATGTTAATAAATGGCCCACTCCTGTTCCCATTTTGCTGAATGGTCCACTCCTGTTCCCATGTTACTGAATGGCTCACTCCTGTTCCCATGTTACTGAATGGCCCACTCCTTTTCCCATGTTACCAAATGGTCGACTCCTGTTCCCATGTTACTGAATCGCCCACTCCTGTTCCCATGTTACTAAATGGCCCACTCCTGTTCCCATTTTACTGAATGGCCTACTTCTGTTCCCATGTTACTGAATGGCCCACTCCTGTTCCCATGTTATTGAATGGCACATGCCTGTTCCCATATTATTCAATGGCCTGCTCCTGTTCCCTTGTTACTTAATGGCCCACTCCTTTTCTCATGTTACTGAATGGCCTGCTCCTATGCCCTTGTTTCTGAATCGCCTACTCCTGTTCCCATGTTGCTGAATGGCCCACTCCTGTTCCCATGTTACCGAATGGTCGACTCCTGTTCCCATGTTACGGAATCGCCCACTTCTGTTCCCATGTTACTAAATGCCTGTCTCCTCTTCACATGTTACTGAAGGGCCCACTCCTGTTCCCATATTAATGAATGGCCCACTCCTGTACCCATGTTACTGAATGGCCCACTCCTGTTCCCATGTTACTGAATCGTCCACTCCTGTTCCTTTGTTACTGAGTGGTCCACTCCTTTTCCCATGTTACTGAATGGCCGACTCCTGTTCCCATGTTACTGAATGGCCTACTCATGTTCCCATTTTGCTGAATGGTCCACTCCTGTTCCCATGTTACTGAATGGCCCACTCCTGTTCCCATGTTACTGAATGGCTCACTCCTGTTCACATGTCACTGAATGGTCTACTCCTGTTCCATGTTACTGAATGGCCTACTCCTGTTCCCATGTTACTGAATGGCCTACTCCTGTTCCCATTTTACTGAATGGCCCATTCCTGTTCCCATGTTACTGAATGACCTACTCCAGTTCCCATTTTACTAAATCGCCAACTCCTGTTCCCATTTTACTGAATGGCCCATTCCCGTTCCCATGTTACTGATTAACCCACTCCTGTTCCCATGTTACTGAATGTCCCTCTCCTGTTCCCATGTGACTGAA
Source organism: Pristiophorus japonicus (assembly GCF_044704955.1). Lineage (NCBI taxonomy): Eukaryota > Metazoa > Chordata > Chondrichthyes > Pristiophoridae > Pristiophorus > Pristiophorus japonicus. Next base: position 171,605,760 of record NC_091985.1, read on the forward strand.
TGGCCCACTCCTGTTCCCATGTTACTGAATGGCCCACTCCTGTTCCCATGTTACTGAATGGCCTACTCCTGTTCCCATTTTACTGAATGGCTCACACCTGTTCCCTTGTTACTCAATGGCCCACTCCTGTTCCCATGTTACTGAATGGCCTACTCCTGTTCCCATGTTACTGAATGGCACATTCCTGTTCCCATATTATTGAATGGCCTGCTCCTGTTCCCATGTTATTGAATGGCCCACTCCGGTTCCCATGTTACTGAATGGCCCACGCCTGTTCCCATGTTATTGAATGGCCGACTCCTGTTCCCATGTTACTGAATGGCCCACTCCTGTTCCCATGTTATTGAATGGCTCACTCCTGTTCCCATGTTACCGAATGGCCCACTCCTCTTCCCATGTTACTGAATGGCCTACTCCTGTTCCCATGTTATTGAATGGCCCACTCCTGTTCCCATGTTACTGAATGGCATACGCCTGTTCCCATATTATTGAATGGCCTGCTCCTGTTCCCTTGTTACTTAATGGCCCACTCCTTTTCCCATGTTACTGAATGGCCTGCTCCTATGCCCTTGTTTTGAATCGCCTACTCCTCTTCCCATGTTACTAACGGCCCACTCCTGTTCCCATGTTACTGAATGGCTCACTCCTGTTCCCATGTTACTGAATGGCCCACTCCTTTTCCCATGTTACCGAATGGTCGACTCCTGTTCCCATGTTACTGAATCGCCCACTACTGTTCCCATGTTACTAAATGGCCCACTCCTGTTCCCATTTTATTGAATGGCCTACTTCTGTTCCCATGTTACTGAATGGTCCACTCCTGTTCCCATGTTATTGAATGGCACATGCCTGTTCCCATATTATTCAATAGCCTGCTCCTGTTCCCTTGTTACTTAATGGCCCACTCCTTTTCTCATGTTACTGATTGGCCTGCTCCTATGCCCTTGTTTCTGAATCGCCTACTCCTGTTCCCATGTTACTGAATGGCCCACTCCTGTTCCCATGTTACCGAATGGTCAACTCCTGTTCCCATGTTACGGAATCGCCCACTTCTGTTCCCATGTTACTAAATGCCTGTCTCCTCTTCACATGTTACTGAAGGGCCCACTCCTGTTCCCATATTAATGAATGGCCCACTCCTGTTCCCATGTTACTGAATGGCCCACTCCTGTTCCCATGTTACTGAATCGTCCACTCCTGTTCCTTTGTTACTGAGTGGTCCACTCCTTTTCCCATGTTACTGAATGGCCTACTCCTGTTCCCATGTTACTGAATGGCCTACTCATGTTCCCTATTTGCTGAATAGTCCACTCCTGTTCCCATGTTACTGAATGGCCCACTCCTGTTCCCATTTTACTGAATGGCCCATTCCTGTTCCCATGTTACTGAATGACCTACTCCAGTTCCCATTTTACTAAATCGCCAACTCCTGTTCCCATTTTACTGAATGGCCCATTCCTGTTCCCATGTTACTGATTAACCCACTCCTGTTCCCATGTTACTGAATGTCCCTCTCCTGTTCCCATGTGACTGAATGGCCCACTCCTGTTCCCATGTTACTGAATGGCCCACTCCTGTTCCCATGTTACTGAATGGCCTACTCCTGTTCCCATTTTACTGAATGGCTCACACCTGTTCCCTTGTTACTCAATGGCCCACTCCTGTTCCCATGTTACTGAATGGCCTACTCCTGTTCCCATGTTACTGAATGGCACATTCCTGTTCCCATATTATTGAATGGCCTGCTCCTGTTCCCATGTTATTGAATGGCCCACTCCGGTTCCCATGTTACTGAATGGCCCACGCCTGTTCCCATGTTATTGAATGGCCGACTCCTGTTCCCATGTTACTGAATGGCCCACTCCTGTTCCCATGTTATTGAATGGCTCACTCCTGTTCCCATGTTACCGAATGGCCCACTCCTCTTCCCATGTTACTGAATGGCCTACTCCTGTTCCCATGTTATTGAATGGCCCACTCCTGTTCCCATGTTACTGAATGGCATACGCCTGTTCCCATATTATTGAATGGCCTGCTCCTGTTCCCTTGTTACTTAATGGCCCACTCCTTTTCCCATGTTACTGAATGGCCTGCTCCTATGCCCTTGTTTTGAATCGCCTACTCCTCTTCCCATGTTACTAACGGCCCACTCCTGTTCCCATGTTACTGAATGGCTCACTCCTGTTCCCATGTTACTGAATGGCCCACTCCTTTTCCCATGTTACCGAATGGTCGACTCCTGTTCCCATGTTACTGAATCGCCCACTCCTGTTCCCATGTTATTGAATGGCTCACTCCTGTTCCCATGTTACCGAATGGCCCACTCCTCTTCCCATGTTACTGAATGGCCTACTCCTGTTCCCATGTTATTGAATGGCCCACTCCTGTTCCCATGTTACTGAATGGCATACGCCTGTTCCCATATTATTGAATGGCCTGCTCCTGTTCCCTTGTTACTTAATGGCCCACTCCTTTTCCCATGTTACTGAATGGCCTGCTCCTATGCCCTTGTTTTGAATCGCCTACTCCTCTTCCCATGTTACTAACGGCCCACTCCTGTTCCCATGTTACTGAATGGCTCACTCCTGTTCCCATGTTACTGAATGGCCCACTCCTTTTCCCATGTTACCGAATGGTCGACTCCTGTTCCCATGTTACTGAATCGCCCACTACTGTTCCCATGTTACTAAATGGCCCACTCCTGTTCCCATTTTATTGAATGGCCTACTTCTGTTCCCATGTTACTGAATGGCCCACTCCTGTTCCCATGTTATTGAATGGCACATGCCTGTTCCCATATTATTCAATGGCCTGCTCCTGTTCCCTTGTTACTTAATGGCCCACTCCTTTTCTCATGTTACTGAATGGCCTGCTCCTATGCCCTTGTTTCTGAATCGCCTACTCCTGTTCCCATGTTACTGAATGGCCCACTCCTGTTCCCATGTTACCGAATGGTCGACTCCTGTTGCCATGTTACAGAATCGCCCACTTCTGTTCCCATGTTACTAAATGCCTGTCTCCTCTTCCCATGTTACTGAAGGGCCCACTCCTGTTCCCATGTTAATGAATGGCCCACTCCTGTTCCCATGTTACTGAATGGCCCACTCCTGTTCCCATGTTACTGAATGGCCCACTCCTGTTCCCATGTTTCTGAATGGCCTACTCCTGTTCCTATGTTACTGAATGGCCCACTCCTGTTCCCATGTTACTGAATGATCCACTCCTTTTCCCATGTTACTGAATGGCCTGATCCTATACACTTGTTTCTTAATCGCCTACTCCGGTTCCACTGTTACTAAATCGCCCACTCCTGTTCCCATGTTACCGAATGGTCGATTCCTGTTCCAATGTTACGGAATCGCCCACTTCTGCTCCCATGTTACGAAATGCCTGTCTCCTCTTCCCATGTTACTGAAGGGCCCACTCCTGTTCCCATGCTAATGAATGGCCCACTCCTGTTCCCATGTGACTGAACGGCCCACTCCTGTTCCCATGTTACTGGATGGCCTACTCCTGTTCCCATGTTACTGAATGGCCCACTCCTGTTCCCTTGTTACTGAGTGGTCCACTCCTTTTCCCATGTTACTGAATGGCTTACTCCTGTTCCCATGTTACTGAATGGCCCACTCCTGTTCCCATGTTACTGAATGGCCTACTCATGTTCCCATTTTGCTGAATGGTCCACTCCTGTTCCCATGTTACTGAATGGCCCACTCCTGTTCCCATTTTACTGAATGGCTCACTCCTGTTCCCATTTTGCTGAATGGTCCACTCCTGTTCCCATGTTACTGAATGGCCCACTCCAGTTCCCATTTACTGAATGGCTCACACCTGTTCCCTTGTTACTGAATGGCCTACTCCTGTTCCCATGTGACTGAATGGCCCACTCCTGAACCCATGTTACTGAATGGCACACTTCTGTTCCCATATTATTGAATCGCCTGCTCCTTTTCCCATGTGATTGAATGGCTCACTCCTGTTCCCATGTTACCGAATGGCCCACTCCTCTTCCCATGTTACTGAATGGCCTACTCCTGTTCCCATGTTACTGAATGGCCCACTCCTGTTCCCGTGTTACTCAATGGCCCACTCCTGTTCCCATGTTATTGAATGGCTCACTCCTGTTCCCATGTTACCGAATGGCCCACTCCTCTTGCCATGTTACTGAATGGCCCACTCCTGTTCCCATGTTACTGAATGGCACACGCATGTTCCCATATTATTGAATGGCCTGCTCCTGTACCCTTGTTACTTAATGGCCCACTCCTTTTCCCATGTTACTAAATGCCTGTCTCCTCTTCCCATGTTACTGAAGGGCTCACTCCTGTTCCCATGTTAATGAATGGCCCACTCCTGTTCCCATGTTACTGAATGGCCCACTCCTCTTCCCATGTTACTGAATGGCACACTCCTGTTCCCATGTTAGTGAATGCACGACTCCTGTTCCCATGTACCTGAATGGCCCACTCCTGTCCGTTTGTTACTGAATGGTCCACTCCTGTTCCCATGTTACTGAATGGCCCACTCCTGTTCCCATTTTACTGAATGGCTCACTCCTGTTCCCATGTTACTGAATGGCCGACTGCTGTTCCCATTTTAGTTAATGGTCCACTGCTGTTCCCATGTCCGAATGGCCCTCTCCTTTTCACATGTTACTGAATGGCTCATCCTGTTCCCATGTTACTGAGTGGCCTACTCCTGTTCCCATTTTGCTGAATGGTCCACTCCTGTTCCCATGTTACTGAATGGCCCACTCCAGTTCCCAGTTTACTGAATGGCTCACACCTGTTCCCTTGTTACTGAATGGCCGACTTCTGTTCCCATGTTACTGAATGGCCCACTCCTGTTCCCATGTTATTGAATGGCCCACTCCTGTTCCCATGTTATTGAATGGCCGACTTCTGTTCCCATGTTACTGAATGGCCCACTCCTGTTCCCATGTTATTGAATGGCCCACTCCTGTTCCCATGTTACTGAATGGCCCACTCCTGTTCCCATGTTACTGAATGGCCCAATCCTGTTCCCATGTTATTGAATGGGCCACTCCTGTTCCCTTGTTACTTAATGGCCCAATTCTTTTCCTATTTTACTGAATGGCCTACTCCTTTTCCCATGTAACTGAATGGCCCACTCCTGTTCCCATGTTATTGAAGGGCCCACTCCTGTTCCCTTGTTACTGAATGGCCCACTCCTTTTCCCATGTTACTGAATGGCCTACTCCGATGCCCATGTTTCTGAATCGCCTACTCCTGTTCCCATGTTACTGAATGGCCCACTTCTGTTCCCATGTTACCGAATGGTCGACTCCTGTTCCCATGTTACTGAATTGCCCACTCCTGTTCCCATGTTACTAAATGGCCCTCTACCTCTTCCCATGTTACTGAAGGGCCCACTCCTGTTCCCATGTACCTGAATGGCCCACTCCTGTTCCTTTGTTACTGAATGGTCCACTCCTTTTCCCATGTTACTGAATCGCCTACTCCTGTTCCCATGTTACTGAATGGCACACTCCTGTTCCCATGTTATTGAATGGGCGACTCCTGTTGCGATGTTACTGAATGGCCCACTCCTGTTCCCATGTTGCTGAATGACCTAATGATGTTCCCATTTTACTGAATGGCTCACTCCTGTTCCATTGTTACTGAATGGCCTACTCCTGTTCCCATTTTAGTGAATGGTCCACTCCTGTTCCCATGTTACTGAATGGCCTACTGCTGTTCCCATTTTAGTTAATGATCCACTGCTGTTCCCATGTCAATGAATGGCCCTCTCCTATTCACATGTTACTGAATGGCCCATTCCTGTTCCCATGTTACTGAATGGCCCACGCCTGTTCCCATGTTATTGAATGGCCGACTCCTGTTCCCATGTTACTGAATGGCCCACTCCTGTTCCCATGTTATTGAATGGCTCACTCCTGTTCCCATGTTACCGAATGGCCCACTCCTCTTCCCATGTTACTGAATGGCCTACTCCTGTTCCCATGTTATTGAATGGCCCACTCCTGTTCCCATGTTACTGAATGGCATACGCCTGTTCCCATATTATTGAATGGCCTGCTCCTGTTCCCTTGTTACTTAATGGCCCACTCCTTTTCCCATGTGACTGAATGGCCTGCTCCTATGCCCTTGTTTTGAATCGCCTACTCCTCTTCCCATGTTACTAACGGCCCACTCCTGTTCCCATGTTACTGAATGGCTCACTCCTGTTCCCATGTTACTGAATGGCCCACTCCTTTTCCCATGTTACCGAATGGTCGACTCCTGTTCCCATGTTACTGAATCGCCCACTCCTGTTCCCATGTTAATAAATGGCCCACTCCTGTTCCCATTTTACTGAATGGCCTACTTCTGTTCCCATGTTACTGAATGGCCCACTCCTGTTCCCATGTTATTGAATGGCACATGCCTGTTCCCATATTATTCAATGGCCTGCTCCTGTTCCCTTGTTACTTAATGGCCCACTCCTTTTCTCATGTTACTGAATGGCCTGCTCCTATGCCCTTGTTTCTGAATCGCCTACTCCTGTTTCCATGTTACTGAATGGCCCACTCCTGTTCCCATGTTACCGAATGGTCGACTCCTGTTCCCATGTTACGGAATCGCCCACTTCTGTTCCCATGTTACGAAATGCCTGTCTCCTCTTCACATGTTACTGAAGGGCCCACTCCTGTTCCCATATTAATGAATGGCCCACTCCTGTACCCATGTTACTGAATGGCCCACTCCTGTTCCCATGTTACTGAATCGTCCACTCCTGTTCCTTTGTTACTGAGTGGTCCACTCCTTTTCCCATGTTACTGAATGGCCTACTCCTGTTCCCATGTTACTGAATGGCCTACTCATGTTCCCATGTTACTGAATGGCCCACTCCTGTTCCCATGTTACTGAATGGCCCACTCCTGTTCCCATGTTACTGAATGGCTCACTCCTGTTCACATGTCAATGAATGGTCTACTCCTGTTCCATGTTACTGAATGGCCTACTCCTGTTCCCATGTTACTGAATGGCCTACTCCTGTTCCCATTTTACTGAATGGCCCATTCCTATTCCCATGTTACTGAATGACCTACTCCAGTTCCCATTTTACTAAATCGCCAACTCCTGTTCCCATTTTACTGAATGGCCCATTCCCGTTCCCATGTTACTGATTAACCCACTCCTGTTCCCATGTTACTGAATGTCCCTCTCCTGTTCCCATGTGACTGAATGGCCCACTCCTGTTCCCATGTTACTGAATGGCCCACTCCTGTTCCCATGTTACTGAATGGCCTACTCCTGTTCCCATTTTACTGAATGGCTCACACCTGTTCCCTTGTTACTCAATGGCCCACTCCTGTTCCCATGTTACTGAATGGCCTACTCCTGTTCCCATGTTACTGAATGGCACATTCCTGTTCCCATATTATTGAATGGCCTGCTCCTGTTCCCGTGTTATTGAATGGCCCACTCCGGTTCCCATGTTACTGAATGGCCCACGCCTGTTCCCATGTTATTGAATGGCCGACTCCTGTTCCCATGTTACTGAATGGCCCACTCCTGTTCCCATGTTATTGGATGGCTCACTCCTGTTCCCATGTTACCGAATGGCCCACTCCTCTTCCCATGTTACTGAATGGCCTACTCCTGTTCCCATGTTATTGAATGGCCCACTCCTGTTCCCATGTTACTGAATGGCATACACCTGTTCCCATATTATTGAATGGCCTGCTCCTGTTCCCTTGTTACTTAATGGCCCACTCCTTTTCCCATGTTACTGAATGGCCTGCTCCTGTGCCCTTGTTTTGAATCGCCTACTCCTCTTCCCATGTTACTAACGGCCCACTCCTGTTCCCATGTTACTGAATGGCCCACTCCTGTTCCCATGTTACTGAATGGCCCACTCCTTTTCCCATGTTACCGAATGGTCGACTCCTGTTCCCATGTTACTGAATCGCCCACTACTGTTCCCATGTTACTAAATGGCCCACTCCTGTTCCCATTTTATTGAATGGCCTACTTCTGTTCCCATGTTACTGAATGGTCCACTCCTGTTCCCATGTTATTGAATGGCACATGCCTGTTCCCATATTATTCAATGGCCTGCTCCTGTTCCCTTGTTACTTAATGGCCCACTCCTTTTCTCATGTTACTGATTGGCCTGCTCCTATGCCCTTGTTTCTGAATCGCCTACTCCTGTTCCCATGTTACTGAATGGCCCACTCCTGTTCCCATGTTACCAAATGGTCGACTCCTGTTCCCATGTTACGGAATCGCCCACTTCTGTTCCCATGTTACTAAATGCCTGTCTCCTCTTCACATGTTACTGAAGGGCCCACTCCTGTTCCCATATTAATGAATGGCCCACTCCTGTTCCCATGTTACTGAATGGCCCACTCCTGTTCCCATGTTACTGAATCGTCCACTCCTGTTCCTTTGTTACTGAGTGGTCCACTCCTTTTCCCATGTTACTGAATGGCCTACTCCTGTTCCCATGTTACTGAATGGCCTACTCATGTTCCCATTTTGCTGAATGGTCCACTCCTGTTCCCATGTTACTGAATGGCCCACTCCTGTTCCCATGTTACTGAATGGCTCACTCCTGTTCCCATTTTGCTGAATGGTCCACTCCTGTTCCCATGTTACTGAATGGCCCACTCCAGTTCCCATTTTACTGAATGGCTCACACCTGTTCCCTTATTACTGAATGGCCTACTCCTGTTCCCATGTTACTGAATGGCCCACTCCTGTTCCCCTGTTACTGAATGGCCCACTGCTGAATCCATGTTACTGAATGGCACACTTCTGTTCCCATATAATTGAATCGCCTGCTCCTGTTATCATGTAATTGAATGGCCCACTCCGATTCGCATGTTACTGAATGGCCCACTCCTGTTCCCATGTTATTGAATGTCCCACTCCTGTTACCGTGTTATTGAATGTCCCAATCCTGTTCCCATGTTATTGAATGGGCCACTCCTGCTCCCTTGTTACTGAATGGCCCAATCCTTTTCCCATTTTACTGAATGGCCTACTCCTGTTCCCATGTTACTGAATGGCCCACTCCTGTTCCCATGTTATTGAAAGGCCCACTCCTGTTCCCTTGTTACTGAATGGCCCACTCCTTTTCCCATGTTACTGAATGGCCTACTCCGATGCCGTTGTTTCTGAATCGCCTACTCCTGTTCCCATGTTACTGAATGGCCCACTCCTGCTCCCATGTTACCGAATGGTCGACTCCTGTTCCCATGTTACTGAATCTCCCACTCCTTTTCCCATGTTACTGAATGGCCCACTCTTGTTCCCATATACCTGAATGGCCCACTCCTGTTCCTTTGTTACTGAATGGTCCACTCCTTTTCCCATGTTACTGAATGGCCTACTCCTGTTCCCATGTTACTGAATGGCACACTCCTGTTCCCATGTTATTGAATGGGCAACTCCTGTTCCGATGTTACTGAATGGCCCACTCCTGTTCCCATGTTGCTGAATGCCCCACTCCTGTTCCCATTTTACTGAATGGCCTACTCCTGTTCCCATGTTACTGAATGGCCCACTCCTGTTCCCATGTTACTGAATGGCACATGCCTTTTCCCATATTATTAAATGGCCCGCTCCTGTTCCCTTGTTACTTAATGGCCCACTCCTTTTCCCATGATACTGAATGGCATGCTCCTATCCCCTTGTTTCTGAATCGCCTACTCCTGTTCCCATGTTACTGAATGGCCCACTCCTGTTCCCATGTTACCGAATGGTCGACTCCTGTTGCCATGTTACAGAATCGCCCACTTCTGTTCCCATGTTACTAAATGCCTGTCTCCTCTTCCCATGTTACTGAAGGGCCCACTCCTGTTCCCATGTTAATGAATGGCCCAATCCTGTTCCCATGTTACTGAATGGCCCACTCCTGTTCCCATGTTACTGAATGGCCTACTCCTGTTCCTATGTTACTGAATGGCCCACTCCTGTTCCCATGTTACTGAATGGTCCACTCCTTTTCCCATGTTACTGAATGGCCTGCTCCTATACACTTGTTTCTGAATCGCCTACTCCGGTTCCACTGTTACTAAATCGCCCACTCCTGTTCCCATGTTACCGAATGGTCGATTCCTCTTCCAATGTTACGGAATCGCCCACTTCTGTTCCCATGTTACGAAATGCCTGTCTCCTCTTCCCATGTTACTGAAGGGCCCACTCCTGTTCCCATGCTAATGAATGGCCCACTCCTGTTCCCATGTGACTGAACGGCCCACTCCTGTTCCCATGTTACTGGATGGCCTACTCCTGTTCCCATGTTACTGAATGGCCCACTCCTGTTCCTTTGTTACTGAGTGGTCCACTCCTTTTCCCATGTTACTGAATGGCTTACTCCTGTTCCCATGTTACTGAATGGCCCACTCCTGTTCCCATGTTACTGAATGGCCTACTCATGTTCCCATTTTGCTGAATGGTCCACTCCTGTTCCCATGTTACTGAATGGCCCACTCCTGTTCCCATTTTACTGAATGGCTCACTCCTGTTCCCATTTTGCTGAATGGTCCACTCCTGTTCCCATGTTACTGAATGGCCCACTCCAGTTCCCATTTACTGAATGGCTCACACCTGTTCCCTTGTTACTGAATGGCCTATTCCTGTTCCCATGTGACTGAATGGCCCACTCCTGAACCCATGTTACTGAATGGCACACTTCTGTTCCCATATTATTGAATCGCCTGCTCCTTTTCCCATGTAATTGAATGGCCCACTCCGGTTCGCATGTTACTGAATGGCCCACTCTTGTTCCCATGTTATTGAATGGCTCACTCCTGTTCCCATGTTACCGAATGGCCCACTCCTCTTCCCATGTTACTGAATGGCCTACTCCTGTTCCCATGTTACTGAATGGCCCACTCCTGTTCCCGTGTTACTCAATGGCCCACTCCTGTTCCCATGTTATTGAATGGCTCACTCCTGTTCCCATGTTACCGAATGGCCCACTCCTCTTCCCATGTTACTGAATGGCCCACTCCTGTTCCCATGTTACTGAATGGCACACGCATGTTCCCATATTATTGAATGGCCTGCTCCTGTACCCTTGTTACTTAATGGCCCACTCCTTTTCCCATGTTACTAAATGCCTGTCTCCTCTTCCCATGTTACTGAAGGGCTCACTCCTGTTCCCATGTTAATGAATGGCCCACTCCTGTTCCCATGTTACTGAATGGCCCACTCCTCTTCCCATGTTACTGAATGGCCCACCCCTGTTCCCATGTTACTGAATGGCCCACTCCTGTTCCTTTGTTGCTGAGTGGTCAACTCCTTTTCCCATGTTACTGAAAGGCTTACTCCTGTTCCCATGTTACTGAATGGCACACTCCTGTTCCCATGTTAGTGAATGCACGACTCCTGTTCCCATGTACCTGAATGGCCCACTCCTGTCCGTTTGTTACTGAATGGTCCACTCCTGTTCCCATGTTACTGAATGGCCCACTCCTGTTCCCATTTTACTGAATGGCTCACTCCTGTTCCCATGTTACTGAATGGCCGACTGCTGTTCCCATTTTAGTTAATGGTCCACTGCTGTTCCCATGTCCGAATGGCCCTCTCCTTTTCACATGTTACTGAATGGCTCATCCTGTTCCCATGTTACTGAGTGGCCTACTCCTGTTCCCATTTTGCTGAATGGTCCACTCCTGTTCCCATGTTACTGAATGGCCCACTCCAGTTCCCAGTTTACTGAATGGCTCACACCTGTTCCCTTGTTACTGAATGGCCAACTCCTGTTCCCATGTTACTGAATGGCCCACTCCTGTTCCCCTGTTACTGAATGGCACACTCCTGAACCCATGTTACTGAATGGCACACTTCTGTTCCCATATTATTGAATGGCCTGCTCCTGTTCCCATGTAACTGAATGGCCCACTCCGGTTCCCATGTTACTGAATGGCCCACTCCTGTTCCCATGTTACCGAATGGCCCACTCCTCTTCCCATGTTACTGAATGGCCCACTCCAGTTCCCATGTTACTGAATGGCACACGCATGTTCCCATATTATTGAATGGCCTGCTCCTGTTCCCATGTAACTGAATGGCCCACTCCGGTTCCCATGTTACTGAATGGCCCACTCCTCTTCCCATGTTACTGAATGGCCCATCCCTGTTCCCATGTTACTGAATGGCCCACTCCTGTTCCTTTGTTACTGAGTGGTCCACTCCTTTTCCCATGTTACTTAAAGGCTTACTGCTGTTCCCATGTTACTGAATGGCACACTCCTGTTCCTATGTTAGTGAATGGGCGACTCCTGTTCCCTTGTTACTGAATGGCCCAATTCATTTCCCATTTTACTGAATGGCCTACTCCTGTTCGCATGTTACTGAATGGCTCACTCCTGTTCCCAACTTATTGAAGGGCCGACTCCTGTTCCCATGTACCTGAATGGCCCACTCCTGTTCGTTTGTTACTGAATGGTCCACTCCTGTTCCCATGTTACTGAATGGCCCACTCCTGTTCCCATTTTACTGAATGGCTCACTCCTGTTGCCATGTTACTGAATGGCCGACTGCTGTTCCCATTTTAGTTAATGGTCCACTGCTGTTCCCATGTCAATGAATGGCCCTCTCCTTTTCACATGTTACTGAATGGCTCATCCTGTTCCCATGTTACTGAGTGGCCTACTCCTGTTCCCATTTTGCTGAATGGTCCACTCCTGTTCCCATGTTACTGAATGGCCCACTCCAGTTCCCAGTTTACTGAATGGCTCACACCTGTTCCCTTGTTACTGAATGGCCAACTCCTGTTCCCATGTTACTGAATGGCCCACTCCTGTTCCCCTGTTACTGAATGGCCCACTCCTGAACCCATGTTACTGAATGGCACACTTCTGTTCCCATATTATTGAATGGCCTGCTCCTGTGCCCATGCAACTGAATAGCCCACTCCGGTTCCCATGTTACTGAATTGCCCACTCCTGTTCCCATGTTATTGAATGGCCGACTCCTGTTCCCATGTTACTGAATGGCCCACTCCTGTTCCCATGTTACTTAATGGCCCAATCCTGTTCCCATGTTATTGAATGGGCCACTCCTGTTCCCTTGTTACTGAATGGCCCAATTCTTTTCCTATGTTACTGAATGGCCTACTCCTTTTCCCATGTTACTGAATGGCCCACTCCTGTTCCCATGTTATTGAAGGGCCCACTCCTGTTCCCTTGTTACTGAATGGCCCACTCCTTTTCCCATGTTACTGAATGGCCTACTCCGATGCCCATGTTTCTGAATCGCCTACTCCTGTTCCCATGTTACTGAATGGCCCACTTCTGTTCCCATGTTACCGAATGGTCGACTCCTGTTCCCATGTTACTGAATTGCCCACTCCTGTTCCCATGTTACTAAATGGCCCTCTACCTCTTCCCATGTTACTGAAGGGCCCACTCCTGTTCCCATGTACCTGAATGGCCCACTCCTGTTCTTTTGTTACTGAATGGTCCACTCCTTTTCCCATGTTACTGAATCGCCTACTCCTGTTCCCATGTTACTGAATGGCACACTCCTGTTCCCATGTTATTGAATGGGCGACTCCTGTTGCGATGTTACTGAATGGCCCACTCCTGTTCCCATGTTGCTGAATGATCCACTCCTGTTCCCATGTTACTGAATGGACCACTCCTGTTCCCATTTTACTGAATGGCTCACTCCTGTTCCATTGTTACTGAATGGCCTACTCCTGTTCCCATTTTAGTGAATGGTCCACTCCTGTTCCCATGTTACTGAATGGCCTACTGCTGTTCCCATTTTAGTTAATGGTCCACTGCTGTTCCCATGTCAATGAATGGCCCTCTCCTATTCACATGTTTCTGAATGGCTCACTCCTGTTGCTATGTTACTGAATGGTCTACTCCTCTTCCCATGTTACTGAATGGCCTACTCCTGTTCCCATGTTACTGAATGGCCTACTCCTGTTCCCATTTTACTGAATGGCCCATTCCTGTTCCCATGTTACTGAATGACCTACTCCAGTTCCCATTTTACTGAATGGCCCATTCCTGTTCCCATGTTACTGATTAACCCACTCCTGTTCCCATGTTACTGAATGTCCCTCTCCTGTTCCCATGTTACTGAATGGCCCACGCCTGTTCCCATGTTATTGAATGGCCGACTCCTGTTCCCATGTTACTGAATGGCCCACTCCTGTTCCCATGTTATTGAATGGCTCACTCCTGTTCCCATGTTACAGAATGGCCCACTCCTCTTCCCATGTTACTGAATGGCCTACTCCTGTTCCCATGTTATTGAATGGCCCACTCCTGTTCCCATGTTACTGAATGGCATACGCCTGTTCCCATATTATTGAATGGCCTGCTCCTGTTCCCTTGTTACTTAATGGCCCACTCCTTTTCCCATGTGACTGAATGGCCTGCTCCTATGCCCTTGTTTTGAATCGCCTACTCCTCTTCCCATGTTACTAACGGCCCACTCCTGTTCCCATGTTACTGAATGGCTCACTCCTGTTCCCATGTTACTGAATGGCCCACTCCTTTTCCCATGTTACCGAATGGTCGACTCCTGTTCCCATGTTACTGAATCGCCCACTCCTGTTCCCATGTTAATAAATGGCCCACTCCTGTTCCCATTTTACTGAATGGCCTACTTCTGTTCCCATGTTACTGAATGGCCCACTCCTGTTCCCATGTTATTGAATGGCACATGCCTGTTCCCATATTATTCAATGGCCTGCTCCTGTTCCCTTGTTACTTAATGGCCCACTCCTTTTCTCATGTTACTGAATGGCCTGCTCCTATGCCCTTGTTTCTGAATCGTCTACTCCTGTTCCCATGTTACTGAATGGCCCACTCCTGTTCCCATGTTACCGAATGGTCGACTCCTGTTCCCATGTTACGGAATCGCCCACTTCTGTTCCCATGTTACTAAATGCCTGTCTCCTCTTCACATGTTACTGAAGGGCCCACTCCTGTTCCCATATTAATGAATGGCCCACTCCTGTTCCCATGTTACTGAATGGCCCACTCCTGTTCCCATGTTACTGAATCGTCCACTCCTGTTCCTTTGTTACTGAGTGGTCCACTCCTTTTCCCATGTTACTGAATGGCCTACTCCTGTTCCCATGTTACTGAATGGCCTACTCATGTTCCCATTTTGCTGAATGGTCCACTCCTGTTCCCATGTTACTGAATGGCCCACTCCTGTTCCCATGTTACTGAATGGCTCACTCCTGTTCCCATTTTGCTGAATGGTCCACTCCTGTTCCCATGTTACTGAATGGCCCACTCCAGTTCCCATTTTACTGAATGGCCCACTCCTGTTCCCCTGTTACTGAATGGCCCACTGCTGAATCCATGTTACTGAATGGCACACTCCTGCTCCCATGTTACCGAATGGTCGACTCCTGTTCCCATGTTACTGAATCTCCCACTCCTTTTCCCATGTTACTGAATGGCCCACTCTTGTTCCCATATACCTGAATGGCCCACTCCTGTTCCTTTGTTACTGAATGGTCCACTCCTTTTCCCATGTTACTGAATGGCCTACTCCTGTTCCCATGTTACTGAATGGCACACTCCTGTTCCCATGTTATTGAATGGGCAACTCCTGTTCCGATGTTACTGAACGGCCCACTCCTGTTCCCATGTTGCTGAATGCCCCACTCCTGTTCCCATTTTACTGAATGGCCTACTCCTGTTCCCATGTTACTGAATGGCCCACTCCTGTTCCCATGTTACTGAATGGCACATGCCTGTTCCCATATTATTAAATGGCCCGCTCCTGTTCCCTTGTTACTTAATGGCCCACTCCTTTTCCCATGATACTGAATGGCCTGCTCCTATCCCCTTGTTTCTGAATCGCCTACTCCTGTTCCCATGTTACTGAATGGCCCACTCCTGTTCCCATGTTACCGAATGGTCGACTCCTGTTGCCATGTTACAGAATCGCCCACTTCTGTTCCCATGTTACTAAATGCCTGTCTCCTCTTCCCATGTTACTGAAGGGCCCACTCCTGTTCCCATGTTAATGAATGGCCCACTCCTGTTCCCATGTTACTGAATGGCCCACTCCTGTTCCCATGTTACTGAATGGCCCACTCCTGTTTCCATGTTTCTGAATGGCCTACTCCTGTTCCTATGTTACTGAATGGCCCACTCCTGTTCCCATTTTACTGAATGGCTCACTCCTGTTCCCATGTTACTGAATGGCCGACTGCTGTTCCCATTTCAGTTAATGGTCCACTGCTGTTCCCATGTCCGAATGGCCCTCTCCTTTTCACATGTTACTGAATGGCTCATCCTGTTCCCATATTACTGAGTGGCCTACTCCTGTTCCCATTTTGCTGAATGGTCCACTCCTGTTCCCATGTTACTGAATGGCCCACTCCAGTTCCCAGTTTACTGAATGGCTCACACCTGTTCCCTTGTTACTGAATGGCCAACTCCTGTTCCCATGTTACTGAACGGCCCACTCTTGTTCCCCTGTTACTGAATGGCACACTCCTGAACCCATGTTACTGAATGGCACACTTCTGTTCCCATATTATTGAATGGCCTGCTCCTGTTCCCATGTAACTGAATGGCCCACTCCGGTTCCCATGTTACTGAATGGCCCACTCCTGTTCCCATGTTACCGAATGGCCCACTCCTCCTCCCATGTTACTGAATGGCCCACTCCAGTTCCCATGTTACTGAATGGCACACGCATGTTCCCATATTATTGAATGGCCTGCTCCTGTACCCTTGTTACTTAATGGCCCACTCCTTTTCCCATGTTACTAAATGCCTGTCTCGTCTTCCCATGTTACTGAAGGGCCCACTCCTGTTCCCATGTTAATGAATGTCCCACTCCTGTTCCCATGTTCCTGAATGGCCCACTCCTCTTCCCATGTTACTGAATGGCCCATCCCTGTTCCCATGTTACTGAATGGCCCACTCCTGTTCCTTTGTTACTGAGTGGTCCACTCCTTTTCCCATGTTACTTAAAGGCTTACTGCTGTTCCCATGTTACTGAATGGCACACTCCTGTTCCTATGTTAGTGAATGGGCGACTCCTGTTCCCTTGTTACTGAATGGCCCAATTCATTTCCCATTTTACTGAATGGCCTACTCCTGTTCGCATGTTACTGAATGGCTCACTCCTGTTCCCAACTTATTGAAGGGCCGACTCCTGTTCCCATGTACCTGAATGGCCCACTCCTGTTCGTTTGTTACTGAATGGTCCACTCCTGTTCCCATGTTACTGAATGGCCCACTCCTGTTCCCATTTTACTGAATGGCTCACTCCTGTTGCCATGTTACTGAATGGCCGACTGCTGTTCCCATTTTAGTTAATGGTCCACTGCTGTTCCCATGTCAATGAATGGCCCTCTCCTTTTCACATGTTACTGAATGGCTCATCCTGTTCCCATGTTACTGAGTGGCCTACTCCTGTTCCCATTTTGCTGAATGGTCCACTCCTGTTCCCATGTTACTGAATGGCCCACTCCAGTTCCCAGTTTACTGAATGGCTCACACCTGTTCCCTTGTTACTGAATGGCCAACTCCTGTTCCCATGTTACTGAATGGCCCACTCCTGTTCCCCTGTTACTGAATGGTCCACTCCTGAACCCATGTTACTGAATGGCACACTTCTGTTCCCATATTATTGAATGGCCTGCTCCTGTTCCCATGCAACTGAATGGCCCACTCCGGTTCCCATGTTACTGAATTGCCCACTCCTGTTCCCATGTTATTGAATGGCCGACTCCTGTTCCCATGTTACTGAATGGCCCACTCCTGTTCCCATGTTACTTAATGGCCCAATCCTGTTCCCATGTTATTGAATGGGCCACTCCTGTTCCCTTGTTACTGAATGGCCCAATTCTTTTCCTATGTTACTGAATGGCCTACTCCTTTTCCCATGTTACTGAATGGCCCACTCCTGTTCCCATGTTATTGAAGGGCCCACTCCTGTTCCCTTGTTACTGAATGGCCCACTCCTTTTCCCATGTTACTGAATGGCCTACTCCGATGCCCATGTTTCTGAATCGCATACTCCTGTTCCCATGTTACTGAATGGCCCACTTCTGTTCCCATGTTACCGAATGGTCGACTCCTGTTCCCATGTTACTGAATTGCCCACTCCTGTTCCCATGTTACTAAATGGCCCTCTACCTCTTCCCATGTTACTGAAGGGCCCACTCCTGTTCCCATGTACCTGAATGGCCCACTCCTGTTCCTTTGTTACTGAATGGTCCACTCCTTTTCCCATGTTACTGAATCGCCTACTCCTGTTCCCATGTTACTGAATGGCACACTACTGTTCTCATGTTATTGAATGGGCGACTCCTGTTGCGATGTTACTGAATGGCCCACTCCTGTTCCCATGTTGCTGAATGATCCACTCCTGTTCCCATGTTACTGAATGGACCACTCCTGTTCCCATTTTACTGAATGGCTCACTCCTGTTCCATTGTTACTGAATGGCCTACTCCTGTTCCCATTTTAGTGAATGGTCCACTCCTGTTCCCATGTTACTGAATGGCCTACTGCTGTTCCCATTTTAGTTAATGGTCCACTGCTGTTCCCATGTCAATGAATGGCCCTCTCCTATTCACATGTTTCTGAATGGCTCACTCCTGTTGCTATGTTACTGAATGGTCTACTCCTCTTCCCATGTTACTGAATGGCCTACTCCTGTTCCCATGTTACTGAATGGCCTACTCCTGTTCCCATTTTACTGAATGGCCCATTCCTGTTCCCATGTTACTGAATGACCTACTCCAGTTCCCATTTTACTGAATGGCCCATTCCTGTTCCCATGTTACTGATTAACCCACTCCTGTTCCCATGTTACTGAATGTCCCTCTCCTGTTCCCATGTTACTGAATGGCCCACGCCTGTTCCCATGTTATTGAATGGCCGACTCCTGTTCCCATGTTACTGAATGGCCCACTCCTGTTCCCATGTTATTGAATGGCTCACTCCTGTTCCCATGTTACAGAATGGCCCACTCCTCTTCCCATGTTACTGAATGGCCTACTCCTGTTCCCATGTTATTGAATGGCCCATTCCTGTTCCCATGTTACTGAATGACCTACTCCAGTTCCCATTTTACTGAATGGCCCATTCCTGTTCCCATGTTACTGATTAACCCACTCCTGTTCCCATGTTACTGAATGTCCCTCTCCTGTTCCCATGTTACTGAATGGCCCACGCCTGTTCCCATGTTATTGAATGGCCGACTCCTGTTCCCATGTTACTGAATGGCCCACTCCTGTTCCCATGTTATTGAATGGCTCACTCCTGTTCCCATGTTACAGAATGGCCCACTCCTCTTCCCATGTTACTGAATGGCCTACTCCTGTTCCCATGTTATTGAATGGCCCACTCCTGTTCCCATGTTACTGAATGGCATACGCCTGTTCCCATATTATTGAATGGCCTGCTCCTGTTCCCTTGTTACTTAATGGCCCACTCCTTTTCCCATGTGACTGAATGGCCTGCTCCTATGCCCTTGTTTTGAATCGCCTACTCCTCTTCCCATGTTACTAACGGCCCACTCCTGTTCCCATGTTACTGAATGGCTCACTCCTGTTCCCATGTTACTGAATGGCCCACTCCTTTTCCCATGTTACCGAATGGTCGACTCCTGTTCCCATGTTACTGAATCGCCCACTCCTGTTCCCATGTTAATAAATGGCCCACTCCTGTTCCCATTTTACTGAATGGCCTACTTCTGTTCCCATGTTACTGAATGGCCCACTCCTGTTCCCATGTTATTGAATGGCACATGCCTGTTCCCATATTATTCAATGGCCTGCTCCTGTTCCCTTGTTACTTAATGGCCCACTCCTTTTCTCATGTTACTGAATGGCCTGCTCCTATGCCCTTGTTTCTGAATCGCCTACTCCTGTTCCCATGTTACTGAATGGCCCACTCCTGTTCCCATGTTACCGAATGGTCGACTCCTGTTCCCATGTTACGGAATCGGCCACTTCTGTTCCCATGTTACTAAATGCCTGTCTCCTCTTCACATGTTACTGAAGGGCCCACTCCTGTTCCCATATTAATGAATGGCCCACTCCTGTTCCCATGTTACTGAATGGCCCACTCCTGTTCCCATGTTACTGAATCGTCCACTCCTGTTCCTTTGTTACTGAGTGGTCCACTCCTTTTCCCATGTTACTGAATGGCTCACTCCTGTTCCCATTTTGCTGAATGGTCCACTCCTGTTCCCATGTTACTGAATGGCCCACTCCTGTTCCCATGTTACTGAATGGCTCACTCCTGTTCCCATTTTGCTGAATGGTCCACTCCTGTTCCCATGTTACTGAATGGCCCACTCCAGTTCCCATTTTACTGAATGGCTCACACCTGTTCCCTTATTACTGAATGGCCTACTCCTGTTCCCATGTTACTGAATGGCCCACTCCTGTTCCCCTGTTACTGAATGGCCCACTGCTGAATCCATGTTACTGAATGGCACACTTCTGTTCCCATATAATTGAATCGCCTGCTCCTGTTATCATGTAATTGAATGGCCCACTCCGATTCGCATGTTACTGAATGGCCCACTCCTGTTCCCATGTTATTGAATGGGCCACTCCTGCTCCCTTGTTACTGAATGGCCCAATCCTTTTCCCATTTTACTGAATGGCCTGCTCCTGTTCCCATGTTACTGAATGGCCCACTCCTGTTCCCATGTTATTGAAAGGCCCACTCCTGTTCCCTTGTTACTGAATGGCCCACTCCTTTTCCCATGTTACTGAATGGCCTACTCCGATGCCGTTGTTTCTGAATCGCCTACTCCTGTTCCCATGTTACTGAATGGCCCACTCCTGCTCCCATGTTACCGAATGGTCGACTCCTGTTCCCATGTTACTGAATCTCCCACTCCTTTTCCCATGTTACTGAATGGCCCACTCTTGTTCCCATATACCTGAATGGCCCACTCCTGTTCCTTTGTTACTGAATGGTCCACTCCTTTTCCCATGTTACTGAATGGCCTACTCCTGTTCCCATGTTACTGAATGGCACACTCCTGTTCCCATGTTATTGAATGGGCAACTCCTGTTCCGATGTTACTGAATGGCCCACTCCTGTTCCCATGTTGCTGAATGCCCCACTCCTGTTCCCATTTTACTGAATGGCCTACTCCTGTTCCCATGTTACTGAATGGCCCACTCCTGTTCCCATGTTACTGAATGGCACATGCCTGTTCCCATATTATTAAATGGCCCGCTCCTGTTCCCTTGTTACTTAATGGCCCACTCCTTTTCCCATGATACTGAATGGCCTGCTCCTATCCCCTTGTTTCTGAATCGCCTACTCCTGTTCCCATGTTACTGAATGGCCCACTCCTGTTCCCATGTTACCGAATGGTCGACTCCTGTTGCCATGTTACAGAATCGCCCACTTCTGTTCCCATGTTACTAAATGCCTGTCTCCTCTTCCCATGTTACTGAAGGGCCCACTCCTGTTCCCATGTTAATGAATGGCCCACTCCTGTTCCCATGTTACTGAATGGCCCACTCCTGTTCCCATGTTACTGAATGGCCCACTCCTGTTTCCATGTTTCTGAATGGCCTACTCCTGTTCCTATGTTACTGAATCGTCCACTCCTGTTCCTTTGTTACTGAGTGGTCCACTCCTTTTCCCATGTTACTGAATGGCTCACTCCTGTTCCCATTTTGCTGAATGGTCCACTCCTGTTCCCATGTTACTGAATGGCCCACTCCTGTTCCCATGTTACTGAATGGCTCACTCCTGTTCCCATTTTGCTGAATGGTCCACTCCTGTTCCCATGTTACTGAATGGCCCACTCCAGTTCCCATTTTACTGAATGGCTCACACCTGTTCCCTTATTACTGAATGGCCTACTCCTGTTCCCATGTTACTGAATGGCCCACTCCTGTTCCCCTGTTACTGAATGGCCCACTGCTGAATCCATGTTACTGAATGGCACACTTCTGTTCCCATATAATTGAATCGCCTGCTCCTGTTATCATGTAATTGAATGGCCCACTCCGATTCGCATGTTACTGAATGGCCCACTCCTGTTCCCATGTTATTGAATGGGCCACTCCTGCTCCCTTGTTACTGAATGGCCCAATCCTTTTCCCATTTTACTGAATGGCCTGCTCCTGTTCCCATGTTACTGAATGGCCCACTCCTGTTCCCATGTTATTGAAAGGCCCACTCCTGTTCCCTTGTTACTGAATGGCCCACTCCTTTTCCCATGTTACTGAATGGCCTACTCCGATGCCGTTGTTTCTGAATCGCCTACTCCTGTTCCCATGTTACTGAATGGCCCACTCCTGCTCCCATGTTACCGAATGGTCGACTCCTGTTCCCATGTTACTGAATCTCCCACTCCTTTTCCCATGTTACTGAATGGCCCACTCTTGTTCCCATATACCTGAATGGCCCACTCCTGTTCCTTTGTTACTGAATGGTCCACTCCTTTTCCCATGTTACTGAATGGCCTACTCCTGTTCCCATGTTACTGAATGGCACACTCCTGTTCCCATGTTATTGAATGGGCAACTCCTGTTCCGATGTTACTGAATGGCCCACTCCTGTTCCCATGTTGCTGAATGCCCCACTCCTGTTCCCATTTTACTGAATGGCCTACTCCTGTTCCCATGTTACTGAATGGCCCACTCCTGTTCCCATGTTACTGAATGGCACATGCCTGTTCCCATATTATTAAATGGCCCGCTCCTGTTCCCTTGTTACTTAATGGCCCACTCCTTTTCCCATGATACTGAATGGCCTGCTCCTATCCCCTTGTTTCTGAATCGCCTACTCCTGTTCCCATGTTACTGAATGGCCCACTCCTGTTCCCATGTTACCGAATGGTCGACTCCTGTTGCCATGTTACAGAATCGCCCACTTCTGTTCCCATGTTACTAAATGCCTGTCTCCTCTTCCCATGTTACTGAAGGGCCCACTCCTGTTCCCATGTTAATGAATGGCCCACTCCTGTTCCCATGTTACTGAATGGCCCACTCCTGTTCCCATGTTACTGAATGGCCCACTCCTGTTTCCATGTTTCTGAATGGCCTACTCCTGTTCCTATGTTACTGAATGGCCCACTCCTGTTCCCATTTTACTGAATGGCTCACTCCTGTTCCCATGTTACTGAATGGCCGACTGCTGTTCCCATTTTAGTTAATGGTCCACTGCTGTTCCCATGTCCGAATGGCCCTCTCCTTTTCACATGTTACTGAATGGCTCATCCTGTTCCCATATTACTGAGTGGCCTACTCCTGTTCCCATTTTGCTGAATGGTCCACTCCTGTTCCCATGTTACTGAATGGCCCACTCCAGTTCCCAGTTTACTGAATGGCTCACACCTGTTCCCTTGTTACTGAATGGCCAACTCCTGTTCCCATGTTACTGAATGGCCCACTCCTGTTCCCCTGTTACTGAATGGCACACTCCTGAACCCATGTTACTGAATGGCACACTTCTGTTCCCATATTATTGAATGGCCTGCTCCTGTTCCCATGTAACTGAATGGCCCACTCCGGTTCCCATGTTACTGAATGGCCCACTCCTGTTCCCATGTTACCGAATGGCCCACTCCTCTTCCCATGTTACTGAATGGCCCACTCCAGTTCCCATGTTACTGAATGGCACACGCATGTTCCCATATTATTGAATGGCCTGCTCCTGTACCCTTGTTACTTAATGGCCCACTCCTTTTCCCATGTTACTAAATGCCTGTCTCGTCTTCCCATGTTACTGAAGGGCCCACTCCTGTTCCCATGTTAATGAATGTCCCACTCCTGTTCCCATGTTCCTGAATGGCCCACTCCTCTTCCCATGTTACTGAATGGCCCATCCCTGTTCCCATGTTACTGAATGGCCCACTCCTGTTCCTTTGTTACTGAGTGGTCCACTCCTTTTCCCATGTTACTTAAAGGCTTACTGCTGTTCCCATGTTACTGAATGGCACACTCCTGTTCCTATGTTAGTGAATGGGCGACTCCTGTTCCCTTGTTACTGAATGGCCCAATTCATTTCCCATTTTACTGAATGGCCTACTCCTGTTCGCATGTTACTGAATGGCTCACTCCTGTTCCCAACTTATTGAAGGGCCGACTCCTGTTCCCATGTACCTGAATGGCCCACTCCTGTTCGTTTGTTACTGAATGGTCCACTCCTGTTCCCATGTTACTGAATGGCCCACTCCTGTTCCCATTTTACTGAATGGCTCACTCCTGTTGCCATGTTACTGAATGGCCGACTGCTGTTCCCATTTTAGTTAATGGTCCACTGCTGTTCCCATGTCAATGAATGGCCCTCTCCTTTTCACATGTTACTGAATGGCTCATCCTGTTCCCATGTTACTGAGTGGCCTACTCCTGTTCCCATTTTGCTGAATGGTCCACTCCTGTTCCCATGTTACTGAATGGCCCACTCCAGTTCCCAGTTTACTGAATGGCTCACACCTGTTCCCTTGTTACTGAATGGCCAACTCCTGTTCCCATGTTACTGAATGGCCCACTCCTGTTCCCCTGTTACTGAATGGCCCACTCCTGAACCCATGTTACTGAATGGCACACTTCTGTTCCCATATTATTGAATGGCCTGCTCCTGTTCCCATGCAACTGAATGGCCCACTCCGGTTCCCATGTTACTGAATTGCCCACTCCTGTTCCCATGTTATTGAATGGCCGACTCCTGTTCCCATGTTACTGAATGGCCCACTCCTGTTCCCATGTTACTTAATGGCCCAATCCTGTTCCCATGTTATTGAATGGGCCACTCCTGTTCCCTTGTTACTGAATGGCCCAATTCTTTTCCTATGTTACTGAATGGCCTACTCCTTTTCCCATGTTACTGAATGGCCCACTCCTGTTCCCATGTTATTGAAGGGCCCACTCCTGTTCCCTTGTTACTGAATGGCCCACTCCTTTTCCCATGTTACTGAATGGCCTACTCCGATGCCCATGTTTCTGAATCGCCTACTCCTGTTCCCATGTTACTGAATGGCCCACTTCTGTTCCCATGTTACCGAATGGTCGACTCCTGTTCCCATGTTACTGAATTGCCCACTCCTGTTCCCATGTTACTAAATGGCCCTCTACCTCTTCCCATGTTACTGAAGGGCCCACTCCTGTTCCCATGTACCTGAATGGCCCACTCCTGTTCCTTTGTTACTGAATGGTCCACTCCTTTTCCCATGTTACTGAATCGCCTACTCCTGTTCCCATGTTACTGAATGGCACACTCCTGTTCCCATGTTATTGAATGGGCGACTCCTGTTGCGATGTTACTGAATGGCCCACTCCTGTTCCCATGTTGCTGAATGATCCACTCCTGTTCCCATGTTACTGAATGGACCACTCCTGTTCCCATTTTACTGAATGGCTCACTCCTGTTCCATTGTTACTGTATGGCCTACTCCTGTTCCCATTTTAGTGAATGGTCCACTCCTGTTCCCATGTTACTGAATGGCCCACTCCTGTTCCCATTTTACTGAATGGCTCACTCCTGTTGCCATGTTACTGAATGGCCGACTGCTGTTCCCATTTTAGTTAATGGTCCACTGCTGTTCCCATGTCAATGAATGGCCCTCTCCTTTTCACATGTTACTGAATGGCTCATCCTGTTCCCATGTTACTGAGTGGCCTACTCCTGTTCCCATTTTGCTGAATGGTCCACTCCTGTTCCCATGTTACTGAATGGCCCACTCCAGTTCCCAGTTTACTGAATGGCTCACACCTGTTCCCTTGTTACTGAATGGCCAACTCCTGTTCCCATGTTACTGAATGGCCCACTCCTGTTCCCCTGTTACTGAATGGCCCACTCCTGAACCCATGTTACTGAATGGCACACTTCTGTTCCCATATTATTGAATGGCCTGCTCCTGTTCCCATGCAACTGAATGGCCCACTCCGGTTCCCATGTTACTGAATTGCCCACTCCTGTTCCCATGTTATTGAATGGCCGACTCCTGTTCCCATGTTACTGAATGGCCCACTCCTGTTCCCATGTTACTTAATGGCCCAATCCTGTTCCCATGTTATTGAATGGGCCACTCCTGTTCCCTTGTTACTGAATGGCCCAATTCTTTTCCTATGTTACTGAATGGCCTACTCCTTTTCCCATGTTACTGAATGGCCCACTCCTGTTCCCATGTTATTGAAGGGCCCACTCCTGTTCCCTTGTTACTGAATGGCCCACTCCTTTTCCCATGTTACTGAATGGCCTACTCCGATGCCCATGTTTCTGAATCGCCTACTCCTGTTCCCATGTTACTGAATGGCCCACTTCTGTTCCCATGTTACCGAATGGTCGACTCCTGTTCCCATGTTACTGAATTGCCCACTCCTGTTCCCATGTTACTAAATGGCCCTCTACCTCTTCCCATGTTACTGAAGGGCCCACTCCTGTTCCCATGTACCTGAATGGCCCACTCCTGTTCCTTTGTTACTGAATGGTCCACTCCTTTTCCCATGTTACTGAATCGCCTACTCCTGTTCCCATGTTACTGAATGGCACACTCCTGTTCCCATGTTATTGAATGGGCGACTCCTGTTGCGATGTTACTGAATGGCCCACTCCTGTTCCCATGTTGCTGAATGATCCACTCCTGTTCCCATGTTACTGAATGGACCACTCCTGTTCCCATTTTACTGAATGGCTCACTCCTGTTCCATTGTTACTGTATGGCCTACTCCTGTTCCCATTTTAGTGAATGGTCCACTCCTGTTCCCATGTTACTGAATGGCCTACTGCTGTTCCCATTTTAGTTAATGGTCCACTGCTGTTCCCATGTCAATGAATGGCCCTCTCCTATTCACATGTTTCTGAATGGCTCACTCCTGTTGCTATGTTACTGAATGGTCTACTCCTCTTCCCATGTTACTGAATGGCCTACTCCTGTTCCCATGTTACTGAATGGCCTACTCCTGTTCCCATTTTACTGAATGGCCCATTCCTGTTCCCATGTTACTGAATGACCTACTCCAGTTCCCATTTTACTGAATGGCCCATTCCTGTTCCCATGTTACTGATTAACCCACTCCTGTTCCCATGTTACTGAATGTCCCTCTCCTGTTCCCATGTTACTGAATGGCCCACGCCTGTTCCCATGTTATTGAATGGCCGACTCCTGTTCCCATGTTACTGAATGGCCCACTCCTGTTCCCATGTTATTGAATGGCTCACTCCTGTTCCCATGTTACAGAATGGCCCACTCCTCTTCCCATGTTACTGAATGGCCTACTCCTGTTCCCATGTTATTGAATGGCCCATTCCTGTTCCCATGTTACTGAATGACCTACTCCAGTTCCCATTTTACTGAATGGCCCATTCCTGTTCCCATGTTACTGATTAACCCACTCCTGTTCCCATGTTACTGAATGTCCCTCTCCTGTTCCCATGTTACTGAATGGCCCACGCCTGTTCCCATGTTATTGAATGGCCGACTCCTGTTCCCATGTTACTGAATGGCCCACTCCTGTTCCCATGTTATTGAATGGCTCACTCCTGTTCCCATGTTACAGAATGGCCCACTCCTCTTCCCATGTTACTGAATGGCCTACTCCTGTTCCCATGTTATTGAATGGCCCACTCCTGTTCCCATGTTACTGAATGGCATACGCCTGTTCCCATATTATTGAATGGCCTGCTCCTGTTCCCTTGTTACTTAATGGCCCACTCCTTTTCCCATGTGACTGAATGGCCTGCTCCTATGCCCTTGTTTTGAATCGCCTACTCCTCTTCCCATGTTACTAACGGCCCACTCCTGTTCCCATGTTACTGAATGGCTCACTCCTGTTCCCATGTTACTGAATGGCCCACTCCTTTTCCCATGTTACCGAATGGTCGACTCCTGTTCCCATGTTACTGAATCGCCCACTCCTGTTCCCATGTTAATAAATGGCCCACTCCTGTTCCCATTTTACTGAATGGCCTACTTCTGTTCCCATGTTACTGAATGGCCCACTCCTGTTCCCATGTTATTGAATGGCACATGCCTGTTCCCATATTATTCAATGGCCTGCTCCTGTTCCCTTGTTACTTAATGGCCCACTCCTTTTCTCATGTTACTGAATGGCCTGCTCCTATGCCCTTGTTTCTGAATCGTCTACTCCTGTTCCCATGTTACTGAATGGCCCACTCCTGTTCCCATGTTACCGAATGGTCGACTCCTGTTCCCATGTTACGGAATCGGCCACTTCTGTTCCCATGTTACTAAATGCCTGTCTCCTCTTCACATGTTACTGAAGGGCCCACTCCTGTTCCCATATTAATGAATGGCCCACTCCTGTTCCCATGTTACTGAATGGCCCACTCCTGTTCCCATGTTACTGAATCGTCCACTCCTGTTCCTTTGTTACTGAGTGGTCCACTCCTTTTCCCATGTTACTGAATGGCCTACTCCTGTTCCCATGTTACTGAATGGCCTACTCATGTTCCCATTTTGCTGAATGGTCCACTCCTGTTCCCATGTTACTGAATGGCCCACTCCTGTTCCCATGTTACTGAATGGCTCACTCCTGTTCCCATTTTGCTGAATGGTCCACTCCTGTTCCCATGTTACTGAATGGCCCACTCCAGTTCCCATTTTACTGAATGGCTCACACCTGTTCCCTTATTACTGAATGGCCTACTCCTGTTCCCATGTTACTGAATGGCCCACTCCTGT
The DNA here is from genome assembly GCF_044704955.1 of Pristiophorus japonicus. Taxonomy (NCBI): domain Eukaryota; kingdom Metazoa; phylum Chordata; class Chondrichthyes; family Pristiophoridae; genus Pristiophorus; species Pristiophorus japonicus. The sequence goes on from NC_091985.1 coordinate 171,634,367, forward strand.
TCCCCTGTTACTGAATGGCCCACTGCTGAATCCATGTTACTGAATGGCACACTTCTGTTCCCATATAATTGAATCGCCTGCTCCTGTTATCATGTAATTGAATGGCCCACTCCGATTCGCATGTTACTGAATGGCCCACTCCTGTTCCCATGTTATTGAATGGGCCACTCCTGCTCCCTTGTTACTGAATGGCCCAATCCTTTTCCCATTTTACTGAATGGCCTGCTCCTGTTCCCATGTTACTGAATGGCCCACTCCTGTTCCCATGTTATTGAAAGGCCCACTCCTGTTCCCTTGTTACTGAATGGCCCACTCCTTTTCCCATGTTACTGAATGGCCTACTCCGATGCCGTTGTTTCTGAATCGCCTACTCCTGTTCCCATGTTACTGAATGGCCCACTCCTGCTCCCATGTTACCGAATGGTCGACTCCTGTTCCCATGTTACTGAATCTCCCACTCCTTTTCCCATGTTACTGAATGGCCCACTCTTGTTCCCATATACCTGAATGGCCCACTCCTGTTCCTTTGTTACTGAATGGTCCACTCCTTTTCCCATGTTACTGAATGGCCTACTCCTGTTCCCATGTTACTGAATGGCACACTCCTGTTCCCATGTTATTGAATGGGCAACTCCTGTTCCGATGTTACTGAATGGCCCACTCCTGTTCCCATGTTGCTGAATGCCCCACTCCTGTTCCCATTTTACTGAATGGCCTACTCCTGTTCCCATGTTACTGAATGGCCCACTCCTGTTCCCATGTTACTGAATGGCACATGCCTGTTCCCATATTATTAAATGGCCCGCTCCTGTTCCCTTGTTACTTAATGGCCCACTCCTTTTCCCATGATACTGAATGGCCTGCTCCTATCCCCTTGTTTCTGAATCGCCTACTCCTGTTCCCATGTTACTGAATGGCCCACTCCTGTTCCCATGTTACCGAATGGTCGACTCCTGTTGCCATGTTACAGAATCGCCCACTTCTGTTCCCATGTTACTAAATGCCTGTCTCCTCTTCCCATGTTACTGAAGGGCCCACTCCTGTTCCCATGTTAATGAATGGCCCACTCCTGTTCCCATGTTACTGAATGGCCCACTCCTGTTCCCATGTTACTGAATGGCCCACTCCTGTTTCCATGTTTCTGAATGGCCTACTCCTGTTCCTATGTTACTGAATGGCCCACTCCTGTTCCCATTTTACTGAATGGCTCACTCCTGTTCCCATGTTACTGAATGGCCGACTGCTGTTCCCATTTTAGTTAATGGTCCACTGCTGTTCCCATGTCCGAATGGCCCTCTCCTTTTCACATGTTACTGAATGGCTCATCCTGTTCCCATATTACTGAGTGGCCTACTCCTGTTCCCATTTTGCTGAATGGTCCACTCCTGTTCCCATGTTACTGAATGGCCCACTCCAGTTCCCAGTTTACTGAATGGCTCACACCTGTTCCCTTGTTACTGAATGGCCAACTCCTGTTCCCATGTTACTGAATGGCCCACTCCTGTTCCCCTGTTACTGAATGGCACACTCCTGAACCCATGTTACTGAATGGCACACTTCTGTTCCCATATTATTGAATGGCCTGCTCCTGTTCCCATGTAACTGAATGGCCCACTCCGGTTCCCATGTTACTGAATGGCCCACTCCTGTTCCCATGTTACCGAATGGCCCACTCCTCTTCCCATGTTACTGAATGGCCCACTCCAGTTCCCATGTTACTGAATGGCACACGCATGTTCCCATATTATTGAATGGCCTGCTCCTGTACCCTTGTTACTTAATGGCCCACTCCTTTTCCCATGTTACTAAATGCCTGTCTCGTCTTCCCATGTTACTGAAGGGCCCACTCCTGTTCCCATGTTAATGAATGTCCCACTCCTGTTCCCATGTTCCTGAATGGCCCACTCCTCTTCCCATGTTACTGAATGGCCCATCCCTGTTCCCATGTTACTGAATGGCCCACTCCTGTTCCTTTGTTACTGAGTGGTCCACTCCTTTTCCCATGTTACTTAAAGGCTTACTGCTGTTCCCATGTTACTGAATGGCACACTCCTGTTCCTATGTTAGTGAATGGGCGACTCCTGTTCCCTTGTTACTGAATGGCCCAATTCATTTCCCATTTTACTGAATGGCCTACTCCTGTTCGCATGTTACTGAATGGCTCACTCCTGTTCCCAACTTATTGAAGGGCCGACTCCTGTTCCCATGTACCTGAATGGCCCACTCCTGTTCGTTTGTTACTGAATGGTCCACTCCTGTTCCCATGTTACTGAATGGCCCACTCCTGTTCCCATTTTACTGAATGGCTCACTCCTGTTGCCATGTTACTGAATGGCCGACTGCTGTTCCCATTTTAGTTAATGGTCCACTGCTGTTCCCATGTCAATGAATGGCCCTCTCCTTTTCACATGTTACTGAATGGCTCATCCTGTTCCCATGTTACTGAGTGGCCTACTCCTGTTCCCATTTTGCTGAATGGTCCACTCCTGTTCCCATGTTACTGAATGGCCCACTCCAGTTCCCAGTTTACTGAATGGCTCACACCTGTTCCCTTGTTACTGAATGGCCAACTCCTGTTCCCATGTTACTGAATGGCCCACTCCTGTTCCCCTGTTACTGAATGGCCCACTCCTGAACCCATGTTACTGAATGGCACACTTCTGTTCCCATATTATTGAATGGCCTGCTCCTGTTCCCATGCAACTGAATGGCCCACTCCGGTTCCCATGTTACTGAATTGCCCACTCCTGTTCCCATGTTATTGAATGGCCGACTCCTGTTCCCATGTTACTGAATGGCCCACTCCTGTTCCCATGTTACTTAATGGCCCAATCCTGTTCCCATGTTATTGAATGGGCCACTCCTGTTCCCTTGTTACTGAATGGCCCAATTCTTTTCCTATGTTACTGAATGGCCTACTCCTTTTCCCATGTTACTGAATGGCCCACTCCTGTTCCCATGTTATTGAAGGGCCCACTCCTGTTCCCTTGTTACTGAATGGCCCACTCCTTTTCCCATGTTACTGAATGGCCTACTCCGATGCCCATGTTTCTGAATCGCCTACTCCTGTTCCCATGTTACTGAATGGCCCACTTCTGTTCCCATGTTACCGAATGGTCGACTCCTGTTCCCATGTTACTGAATTGCCCACTCCTGTTCCCATGTTACTAAATGGCCCTCTACCTCTTCCCATGTTACTGAAGGGCCCACTCCTGTTCCCATGTACCTGAATGGCCCACTCCTGTTCCTTTGTTACTGAATGGTCCACTCCTTTTCCCATGTTACTGAATCGCCTACTCCTGTTCCCATGTTACTGAATGGCACACTCCTGTTCCCATGTTATTGAATGGGCGACTCCTGTTGCGATGTTACTGAATGGCCCACTCCTGTTCCCATGTTGCTGAATGATCCACTCCTGTTCCCATGTTACTGAATGGACCACTCCTGTTCCCATTTTACTGAATGGCTCACTCCTGTTCCATTGTTACTGTATGGCCTACTCCTGTTCCCATTTTAGTGAATGGTCCACTCCTGTTCCCATGTTACTGAATGGCCTACTGCTGTTCCCATTTTAGTTAATGGTCCACTGCTGTTCCCATGTCAATGAATGGCCCTCTCCTATTCACATGTTTCTGAATGGCTCACTCCTGTTGCTATGTTACTGAATGGTCTACTCCTCTTCCCATGTTACTGAATGGCCTACTCCTGTTCCCATGTTACTGAATGGCCTACTCCTGTTCCCATTTTACTGAATGGCCCATTCCTGTTCCCATGTTACTGAATGACCTACTCCAGTTCCCATTTTACTGAATGGCCCATTCCTGTTCCCATGTTACTGATTAACCCACTCCTGTTCCCATGTTACTGAATGTCCCTCTCCTGTTCCCATGTTACTGAATGGCCCACGCCTGTTCCCATGTTATTGAATGGCCGACTCCTGTTCCCATGTTACTGAATGGCCCACTCCTGTTCCCATGTTATTGAATGGCTCACTCCTGTTCCCATGTTACAGAATGGCCCACTCCTCTTCCCATGTTACTGAATGGCCTACTCCTGTTCCCATGTTATTGAATGGCCCATTCCTGTTCCCATGTTACTGAATGACCTACTCCAGTTCCCATTTTACTGAATGGCCCATTCCTGTTCCCATGTTACTGATTAACCCACTCCTGTTCCCATGTTACTGAATGTCCCTCTCCTGTTCCCATGTTACTGAATGGCCCACGCCTGTTCCCATGTTATTGAATGGCCGACTCCTGTTCCCATGTTACTGAATGGCCCACTCCTGTTCCCATGTTATTGAATGGCTCACTCCTGTTCCCATGTTACAGAATGGCCCACTCCTCTTCCCATGTTACTGAATGGCCTACTCCTGTTCCCATGTTATTGAATGGCCCACTCCTGTTCCCATGTTACTGAATGGCATACGCCTGTTCCCATATTATTGAATGGCCTGCTCCTGTTCCCTTGTTACTTAATGGCCCACTCCTTTTCCCATGTGACTGAATGGCCTGCTCCTATGCCCTTGTTTTGAATCGCCTACTCCTCTTCCCATGTTACTAACGGCCCACTCCTGTTCCCATGTTACTGAATGGCTCACTCCTGTTCCCATGTTACTGAATGGCCCACTCCTTTTCCCATGTTACCGAATGGTCGACTCCTGTTCCCATGTTACTGAATCGCCCACTCCTGTTCCCATGTTAATAAATGGCCCACTCCTGTTCCCATTTTACTGAATGGCCTACTTCTGTTCCCATGTTACTGAATGGCCCACTCCTGTTCCCATGTTATTGAATGGCACATGCCTGTTCCCATATTATTCAATGGCCTGCTCCTGTTCCCTTGTTACTTAATGGCCCACTCCTTTTCTCATGTTACTGAATGGCCTGCTCCTATGCCCTTGTTTCTGAATCGTCTACTCCTGTTCCCATGTTACTGAATGGCCCACTCCTGTTCCCATGTTACCGAATGGTCGACTCCTGTTCCCATGTTATGGAATCGGCCACTTCTGTTCCCATGTTACTAAATGCCTGTCTCCTCTTCACATGTTACTGAAGGGCCCACTCCTGTTCCCATATTAATGAATGGCCCACTCCTGTTCCCATGTTACTGAATGGCCCACTCCTGTTCCCATGTTACTGAATCGTCCACTCCTGTTCCTTTGTTACTGAGTGGTCCACTCCTTTTCCCATGTTACTGAATGGCCTACTCCTGTTCCCATGTTACTGAATGGCCTACTCATGTTCCCATTTTGCTGAATGGTCCACTCCTGTTCCCATGTTACTGAATGGCCCACTCCTGTTCCCATGTTACTGAATGGCTCACTCCTGTTCCCATTTTGCTGAATGGTCCACTCCTGTTCCCATGTTACTGAATGGCCCACTCCAGTTCCCATTTTACTGAATGGCTCACACCTGTTCCCTTATTACTGAATGGCCTACTCCTGTTCCCATGTTACTGAATGGCCCACTCCTGTTCCCCTGTTACTGAATGGCCCACTGCTGAATCCATGTTACTGAATGGCACACTTCTGTTCCCATATAATTGAATCGCCTGCTCCTGTTATCATGTAATTGAATGGCCCACTCCGATTCGCATGTTACTGAATGGCCCACTCCTGTTCCCATGTTATTGAATGGGCCACTCCTGCTCCCTTGTTACTGAATGGCCCAATCCTTTTCCCATTTTACTGAATGGCCTGCTCCTGTTCCCATGTTACTGAATGGCCCACTCCTGTTCCCATGTTATTGAAAGGCCCACTCCTGTTCCCTTGTTACTGAATGGCCCACTCCTTTTCCCATGTTACTGAATGGCCTACTCCGATGCCGTTGTTTCTGAATCGCCTACTCCTGTTCCCATGTTACTGAATGGCCCACTCCTGCTCCCATGTTACCGAATGGTCGACTCCTGTTCCCATGTTACTGAATCTCCCACTCCTTTTCCCATGTTACTGAATGGCCCACTCTTGTTCCCATATACCTGAATGGCCCACTCCTGTTCCTTTGTTACTGAATGGTCCACTCCTTTTCCCATGTTACTGAATGGCCTACTCCTGTTCCCATGTTACTGAATGGCACACTCCTGTTCCCATGTTATTGAATGGGCAACTCCTGTTCCGATGTTACTGAATGGCCCACTCCTGTTCCCATGTTGCTGAATGCCCCACTCCTGTTCCCATTTTACTGAATGGCCTACTCCTGTTCCCATGTTACTGAATGGCCCACTCCTGTTCCCATGTTACTGAATGGCACATGCCTGTTCCCATATTATTAAATGGCCCGCTCCTGTTCCCTTGTTACTTAATGGCCCACTCCTTTTCCCATGATACTGAATGGCCTGCTCCTATCCCCTTGTTTCTGAATGGTCTACTCCTGTTCCCATGTTACTGAATGGCCCACTCCTGTTCCCATGTTACCGAATGGTCGACTCCTGTTGCCATGTTACAGAATCGCCCACTTCTGTTCCCATGTTACTAAATGCCTGTCTCCTCTTCCCATGTTACTGAAGGGCCCACTCCTGTTCCCATGTTAATGAATGGCCCACTCCTGTTCCCATGTTACTGAATGGCCCACTCCTGTTCCCATGTTACTGAATGGCCCACTCCTGTTTCCATGTTTCTGAATGGCCTACTCCTGTTCCTATGTTACTGAATGGCCCACTCCTGTTCCCATTTTACTGAATGGCTCACTCCTGTTCCCATGTTACTGAATGGCCGACTGCTGTTCCCATTTTAGTTAATGGTCCACTGCTGTTCCCATGTCCGAATGGCCCTCTCCTTTTCACATGTTACTGAATGGCTCATCCTGTTCCCATATTACTGAGTGGCCTACTCCTGTTCCCATTTTGCTGAATGGTCCACTCCTGTTCCCATGTTACTGAATGGCCCACTCCAGTTCCCAGTTTACTGAATGGCTCACACCTGTTCCCTTGTTACTGAATGGCCAACTCCTGTTCCCATGTTACTGAATGGCCCACTCCTGTTCCCCTGTTACTGAATGGCACACTCCTGAACCCATGTTACTGAATGGCACACTTCTGTTCCCATATTATTGAATGGCCTGCTCCTGTTCCCATGTAACTGAATGGCCCACTCCGGTTCCCATGTTACTGAATGGCCCACTCCTGTTCCCATGTTACCGAATGGCCCACTCCTCTTCCCATGTTACTGAATGGCCCACTCCAGTTCCCATGTTACTGAATGGCACACGCATGTTCCCATATTATTGAATGGCCTGCTCCTGTACCCTTGTTACTTAATGGCCCACTCCTTTTCCCATGTTACTAAATGCCTGTCTCGTCTTCCCATGTTACTGAAGGGCCCACTCCTGTTCCCATGTTAATGAATGTCCCACTCCTGTTCCCATGTTCCTGAATGGCCCACTCCTCTTCCCATGTTACTGAATGGCCCATCCCTGTTCCCATGTTACTGAATGGCCCACTCCTGTTCCTTTGTTACTGAGTGGTCCACTCCTTTTCCCATGTTACTTAAAGGCTTACTGCTGTTCCCATGTTACTGAATGGCACACTCCTGTTCCTATGTTAGTGAATGGGCGACTCCTGTTCCCTTGTTACTGAATGGCCCAATTCATTTCCCATTTTACTGAATGGCCTACTCCTGTTCGCATGTTACTGAATGGCTCACTCCTGTTCCCAACTTATTGAAGGGCCGACTCCTGTTCCCATGTACCTGAATGGCCCACTCCTGTTCGTTTGTTACTGAATGGTCCACTCCTGTTCCCATGTTACTGAATGGCCCACTCCTGTTCCCATTTTACTGAATGGCTCACTCCTGTTGCCATGTTACTGAATGGCCGACTGCTGTTCCCATTTTAGTTAATGGTCCACTGCTGTTCCCATGTCAATGAATGGCCTCTCCTTTTCACATGTTACTGAATGGCTCATCCTGTTCCCATGTTACTGAGTGGCCTACTCCTGTTCCCATTTTGCTGAATGGTCCACTCCTGTTCCCATGTTACTGAATGGCCCACTCCAGTTCCCAGTTTACTGAATGGCTCACACCTGTTCCCTTGTTACTGAATGGCCAACTCCTGTTCCCATGTTACTGAATGGCCCACTCCTGTTCCCCTGTTACTGAATGGCCCACTCCTGAACCCATGTTACTGAATGGCACACTTCTGTTCCCATATTATTGAATGGCCTGCTCCTGTTCCCATGCAACTGAATGGCCCACTCCGGTTCCCATGTTACTGAATTGCCCACTCCTGTTCCCATGTTATTGAATGGCCGACTCCTGTTCCCATGTTACTGAATGGCCCACTCCTGTTCCCATGTTACTTAATGGCCCAATCCTGTTCCCATGTTATTGAATGGGCCACTCCTGTTCCCTTGTTACTGAATGGCCCAATTCTTTTCCTATGTTACTGAATGGCCTACTCCTTTTCCCATGTTACTGAATGGCCCACTCCTGTTCCCATGTTATTGAAGGGCCCACTCCTGTTCCCTTGTTACTGAATGGCCCACTCCTTTTCCCATGTTACTGAATGGCCTACTCCGATGCCCATGTTTCTGAATCGCCTACTCCTGTTCCCATGTTACTGAATGGCCCACTTCTGTTCCCATGTTACCGAATGGTCGACTCCTGTTCCCATGTTACTAAATGGCCCTCTACCTCTTCCCATGTTACTGAAGGGCCCACTCCTGTTCCCATGTACCTGAATGGCCCACTCCTGTTCCTTTGTTACTGAATGGTCCACTCCTTTTCCCATGTTACTGAATCGCCTACTCCTGTTCCCATGTTACTGAATGGCACACTCCTGTTCCCATGTTATTGAATGGGCGACTCCTGTTGCGATGTTACTGAATGGCCCACTCCTGTTCCCATGTTGCTGAATGATCCACTCCTGTTCCCATGTTACTGAATGGACCACTCCTGTTCCCATTTTACTGAATGGCTCACTCCTGTTCCATTGTTACTGAATGGCCTACTCCTGTTCCCATTTTAGTGAATGGTCCACTCCTGTTCCCATGTTACTGAATGGCCTACTGCTGTTCCCATTTTAGTTAATGGTCCACTGCTGTTCCCATGTCAATGAATGGCCCTCTCCTATTCACATGTTTCTGAATGGCTCACTCCTGTTGCTATGTTACTGAATGGTCTACTCCTCTTCCCATGTTACTGAATGGCCTACTCCTGTTCCCATGTTACTGAATGGCCTACTCCTGTTCCCATTTTACTGAATGGCCCATTCCTGTTCCCATGTTACTGAATGACCTACTCCAGTTCCCATTTTACTGAATGGCCCATTCCTGTTCCCATGTTACTGATTAACCCACTCCTGTTCCCATGTTACTGAATGTCCCTCTCCTGTTCCCATGTTACTGAATGGCCCACGCCTGTTCCCATGTTATTGAATGGCCGACTCCTGTTCCCATGTTACTGAATGGCCCACTCCTGTTCCCATGTTATTGAATGGCTCACTCCTGTTCCCATGTTACAGAATGGCCCACTCCTCTTCCCATGTTACTGAATGGCCTACTCCTGTTCCCATGTTATTGAATGGCCCATTCCTGTTCCCATGTTACTGAATGACCTACTCCAGTTCCCATTTTACTGAATGGCCCATTCCTGTTCCCATGTTACTGATTAACCCACTCCTGTTCCCATGTTACTGAATGTCCCTCTCCTGTTCCCATGTTACTGAATGGCCCACGCCTGTTCCCATGTTATTGAATGGCCGACTCCTGTTCCCATGTTACTGAATGGCCCACTCCTGTTCCCATGTTATTGAATGGCTCACTCCTGTTCCCATGTTACAAAATGGCCCACTCCTCTTCCCATGTTACTGAATGGCCTACTCCTGTTCCCATGTTATTGAATGGCCCACTCCTGTTCCCATGTTACTGAATGGCATACGCCTGTTCCCATATTATTGAATGGCCTGCTCCTGTTCCCTTGTTACTTAATGGCCCACTCCTTTTCCCATGTGACTGAATGGCCTGCTCCTATGCCCTTGTTTTGAATCGCCTACTCCTCTTCCCATGTTACTAACGGCCCACTCCTGTTCCCATGTTACTGAATGGCTCACTCCTGTTCCCATGTTACTGAATGGCCCACTCCTTTTCCCATGTTACCGAATGGTCGACTCCTGTTCCCATGTTACTGAATCGCCCACTCCTGTTCCCATGTTAATAAATGGCCCACTCCTGTTCCCATTTTACTGAATGGCCTACTTCTGTTCCCATGTTACTGAATGGCCCACTCCTGTTCCCATGTTATTGAATGGCACATGCCTGTTCCCATATTATTCAATGGCCTGCTCCTGTTCCCTTGTTACTTAATGGCCCACTCCTTTTCTCATGTTACTGAATGGCCTGCTCCTATGCCCTTGTTTCTGAATCGTCTACTCCTGTTCCCATGTTACTGAATGGCCCACTCCTGTTCCCATGTTACCGAATGGTCGACTCCTGTTCCCATGTTACGGAATCGCCCACTTCTGTTCCCATGTTACTAAATGCCTGTCTCCTCTTCACATGTTACTGAAGGGCCCACTCCTGTTCCCATATTAATGAATGGCCCACTCCTGTTCCCATGTTACTGAATGGCCCACTCCTGTTCCCATGTTACTGAATCGTCCACTCCTGTTCCTTTGTTACTGAGTGGTCCACTCCTTTTCCCATGTTACTGAATGGCCTACTCCTGTTCCCATGTTACTGAATGGCCTACTCATGTTCCCATTTTGCTGAATGGTCCACTCCTGTTCCCATGTTACTGAATGGCCCACTCCTGTTCCCATGTTACTGAATGGCTCACTCCTGTTCCCATTTTGCTGAATGGTCCACTCCTGTTCCCATGTTACTGAATGGCCCACTCCAGTTCCCATTTTACTGAATGGCTCACACCTGTTCCCTTATTACTGAATGGCCTACTCCTGTTCCCATGTTACTGAATGGCCCACTCCTGTTCCCCTGTTACTGAATGGCCCACTGCTGAATCCATGTTACTGAATGGCACACTTCTGTTCCCATATAATTGAATCGCCTGCTCCTGTTATCATGTAATTGAATGGCCCACTCCGATTCGCATGTTACTGAATGGCCCACTCCTGTTCCCATGTTATTGAATGTCCCACTCCTGTTCCCATGTTATTGAATGTCCCAATCCTGTTCCCATGTTATTGAATGGGCCACTCCTGCTCCCTTGTTACTGAATGGCCCAATCCTTTTCCCATTTTACTGAATGGCCTACTCCTGTTCCCATGTTACTGAATGGCCCACTCCTGTTCCCATGTTATTGAAAGGCCCACTCCTGTTCCCTTGTTACTGAATGGCCCACTCCTTTTCCCATGTTACTGAATGGCCTACTCCGATGCCGTTGTTTCTGAATCGCCTACTCCTGTTCCCATGTTACTGAATGGCCCACTCCTGCTCCCATGTTACCGAATGGTCGACTCCTGTTCCCATGTTACTGAATCTCCCACTCCTTTTCCCATGTTACTGAATGGCCCACTCTTGTTCCCATATACCTGAATGGCCCACTCCTGTTCCTTTGTTACTGAATGGTCCACTCCTTTTCCCATGTTACTGAATGGCCTACTCCTGTTCCCATGTTACTGAATGGCACACTCCTGTTCCCATGTTATTGAATGGGCAACTCCTGTTCCGATGTTACTGAATGGCCCACTCCTGTTCCCATGTTGCTGAATGCCCCACTCCTGTTCCCATTTTACTGAATGGCCTACTCCTGTTCCCATGTTACTGAATGGCCCACTCCTGTTCCCATGTTACTGAATGGCACATGCCTGTTCCCATATTATTAAATGGCCCGCTCCTGTTCCCTTGTTACTTAATGGCCCACTCCTTTTCCCATGATACTGAATGGCCTGCTCCTATCCCCTTGTTTCTGAATCGCCTACTCCTGTTCCCATGTTACTGAATGGCCCACTCCTGTTCAAATGTTACCGAATGGTCGACTCCTGTTGCCATGTTACAGAATCGCCCACTTCTGTTCCCATGTTACTAAATGCCTGTCTCCTCTTCCCATGTTACTGAAGGGCCCACTCCTGTTCCCATGTTAATGAATGGCCCACTCCTGTTCCCATGTTACTGAATGGCCCACTCCTGTTCCCATGTTACTGAATGGCACATGCCTGTTCCCATATTATTAAATGGCCCGCTCCTGTTCCCTTGTTACTTAATGGCCCACTCCTTTTCCCATGATACTGAATGGCCTGCTCCTATCCCCTTGTTTCTGAATCGCCTACTCCTGTTCCCATGTTACTGAATGGCCCACTCCTGTTCCCATGTTACCGAATGGTCGACTCCTGTTGCCATGTTACAGAATCGCCCACTTCTGTTCCCATGTTACTAAATGCCTGTCTCCTCTTCCCATGTTACTGAAGGGCCCACTCCTGTTCCTATGTTAATGAATGGCCCACTCCTGTTCCCATGTTACTGAATGGCCCACTCCTGTTCCCATGTTACTGAATGGCCCACTCCTGTTTCCATGTTTCTGAATGGCCTACTCCTGTTCCTATGTTACTGAATGGCCCACTCCTGTTCCCATGTTACTGAATGGCCTACTCCTGTTCCTATGTTACTGAGTGGTCCACTCCTTTTCCCATGTTACTGAATGGCCTGCTCCTATACACTTGTTTCTGAATCGCCTACTCCGGTTCCACTGTTACTGAATCGCCCACTCCTGTTCCCATGTTACCGAATGGTCGATTCCTGTTCCAATGTTACGGAATCGCCCACTTCTGCTCCCATGTTACGAAATGCCTGTCTCCTCTTCCCATGTTACTGAAGGGCCCACTCCTGTTCCCATGTTACTAAATGGCCCTCTACCTCTTCCCATGTTACTGAAGGGCCCACTCCTGTTCCCATGTACCTGAATGGCCCACTCCTGTTCCTTTGTTACTGAATGGTCCACTCCTTTTCCCATGTTACTGAATCGCCTACTCCTGTTCCCATGTTACTGAATGGCACACTCCTGTTCCCATGTTATTGAATGGGCGACTCCTGTTGCGATGTTACTGAATGGCCCACTCCTGTTCCCATGTTGCTGAATGATCCACTCCTGTTCCCATGTTACTGAATGGACCACTCCTGTTCCCATTTTACTGAATGGCTCACTCCTGTTCCATTGTTACTGAATGGCCTACTCCTGTTCCCATTTTAGTGAATGGTCCACTCCTGTTCCCATGTTACTGAATGGCCTACTGCTGTTCCCATTTTAGTTAATGGTCCACTGCTGTTCCCATGTCAATGAATGGCCCTCTCCTATTCACATGTTACTGAATGGCTCACTCCTGTTGCTATGTTCCTGAATGGTCTACTCCTCTTCCCATGTTACTGAATGGCCTACTCCTGTTCCCATGTTACTGAATGGCCTACTCCTGTTCCCATTTTACTGAATGGCCCATTCCTGTTCCCATGTTACTGAATGACCTACTCCAGTTCCCATTTTACTGAATGGCCCATTCCTGTTCCCATGTTACTGATTAACCCACTCCTGTTCCCATGTTACTGAATGTCCCTCTCCTGTTCCCATGTTACTGAATGGCCCACGCCTGTTCCCATGTTATTGAATGGCCGACTCCTGTTCCCATGTTACTGAATGGCCCACTCCTGTTCCCATGTTATTGAATGGCTCACTCCTGTTCCCATGTTACAGAATGGCCCACTCCTCTTCCCATGTTACTGAATGGCCTACTCCTGTTCCCATGTTATTGAATGGCCCACTCCTGTTCCCATGTTACTGAATGGCATACGCCTGTTCCCATATTATTGAATGGCCTGCTCCTGTTCCCTTGTTACTTAATGGCCCACTCCTTTTCCCATGTGACTGAATGGCCTGCTCCTATGCCCTTGTGTTGAATCGCCTACTCCTCTTCCCATGTTACTAACGGCCCACTCCTGTTCCCATGTTACTGAATGGCTCACTCCTGTTCCCATGTTACTGAATGGCCCACTCCTTTTCCCATGTTACCGAATGGTCGACTCCTGTTCCCATGTTACTGAATCGCCCACTCCTGTTCCCATGTTAATAAATGGCCCACTCCTGTTCCCATTTTACTGAATGGCCTACTTCTGTTCCCATGTTACTGAATGGCCCACTCCTGTTCCCATGTTATTGAATGGCACATGCCTGTTCCCATATTATTCAATGGCCTGCTCCTGTTCCCTTGTTACTTAATGGCCCACTCCTTTTCTCATGTTACTGAATGGCCTGCTCCTATGCCCTTGTTTCTGAATCGTCTACTCCTGTTCCCATGTTACTGAATGGCCCACTCCTGTTCCCATGTTACCGAATGGTCGACTCCTGTTCCCATGTTACGGAATCGCCCACTTCTGTTCCCATGTTACTAAATGCCTGTCTCCTCTTCACATGTTACTGAAGGGCCCACTCCTGTTCCCATATTAATGAATGGCCCACTCCTGTTCCCATGTTACTGAATGGCCCACTCCTGTTCCCATGTTACTGAATCGTCCACTCCTGTTCCTTTGTTACTGAGTGGTCCACTCCTTTTCCCATGTTACTGAATGGCCTACTCCTGTTCCCATGTTACTGAATGGCCTACTCATGTTCCCATTTTGCTGAATGGTCCACTCCTGTTCCCATGTTACTGAATGGCCCACTCCTGTTCCCATGTTACTGAATGGCTCACTCCTGTTCCCATTTTGCTGAATGGTCCACTCCTGTTCCCATGTTACTGAATGGCCCACTCCAGTTCCCATTTTACTGAATGGCTCACACCTGTTCCCTTATTACTGAATGGCCTACTCCTGTTCCCATGTTACTGAATGGCCCACTCCTGTTCCCCTGTTACTGAATGGCCCACTGCTGAATCCATGTTACTGAATGGCACACTTCTGTTCCCATATAATTGAATCGCCTGCTCCTGTTATCATGTAATTGAATGGCCCACTCCGATTCGCATGTTACTGAATGGCCCACTCCTGTTCCCATGTTATTGAATGTCCCACTCCTGTTCCCATGTTATTGAATGTCCCAATCCTGTTCCCATGTTATTGAATGGGCCACTCCTGCTCCCTTGTTACTGAATGGCCCAATCCTTTTCCCATTTTACTGAATGGCCTACTCCTGTTCCCATGTTACTGAATGGCCCACTCCTGTTCCCATGTTATTGAAAGGCCCACTCCTGTTCCCTTGTTACTGAATGGCCCACTCCTTTTCCCATGTTACTGAATGGCCTACTCCGATGCCGTTGTTTCTGAATCGCCTACTCCTGTTCCCATGTTACTGAATGGCCCACTCCTGCTCCCATGTTACCGAATGGTCGACTCCTGTTCCCATGTTACTGAATCTCCCACTCCTTTTCCCATGTTACTGAATGGCCCACTCTTGTTCCCATATACCTGAATGGCCCACTCCTGTTCCTTTGTTACTGAATGGTCCACTCCTTTTCCCATGTTACTGAATGGCCTACTCCTGTTCCCATGTTACTGAATGGCACACTCCTGTTCCCATGTTATTGAATGGGCAACTCCTGTTCCGATGTTACTGAATGGCCCACTCCTGTTCCCATGTTGCTGAATGCCCCACTCCTGTTCCCATTTTACTGAATGGCCTACTCCTGTTCCCATGTTACTGAATGGCCCACTCCTGTTCCCATGTTACTGAATGGCACATGCCTGTTCCCATATTATTAAATGGCCCGCTCCTGTTCCCTTGTTACTTAATGGCCCACTCCTTTTCCCATGATACTGAATGGCCTGCTCCTATCCCCTTGTTTCTGAACCGCCTACTCCTGTTCCCATGTTACTGAATGGCCCACTCCTGTTCCCATGTTACTGAATGGCCCACTCCTGTTTCCATGTTTCTGAATGGCCTACTCCTGTTCCTATGTTACTGAATGGCCCACTCCTGTTCCCATGTTACTGAATGGCCTACTCCTGTTCCTATGTTACTGAGTGGTCCACTCCTTTTCCCATGTTACTGAATGGCCTGCTCCTATACACTTGTTTCTGAATCGCCTACTCCGGTTCCACTGTTACTGAATCGCCCACTCCTGTTCCCATGTTACCGAATGGTCGATTCCTGTTCCAATGTTACGGAATCGCCCACTTCTGCTCCCATGTTACGAAATGCCTGTCTCCTCTTCCCATGTTACTGAAGGGCCCACTCCTGTTCCCATGCTAATGAATGGCCCACTCCTCTTCCCATGTTACTGAATGGCCCACCCCTGTTCCCATGTTACTGAATGGCCCACTCCTGTTCCATTGTTACTGAGTGGTCAACTCCTTTTCCCATGTTACTGAAAGGCTTACTACTGTTCCCATGTTACTGAATGGCACACTCCTGTTCCCATGTTAGTGAATGCACGACTCCTGTTCCCATGTACCTGAATGGCCCACTCCTGTCCGTTTGTTACTGAATGGTCCACTCCTGTTCCCATGTTACTGAATGGCCCACTCCTGTTCCCATTTTACTGAATGGCTCACTCCTGTTCCCATGTTACTGAATGGCCGACTGCTGTTCCCATTTTAGTTAATGGTCCACTGCTGTTCCCATGTCCGAATGGCCCTCTCCTTTTCACATGTTACTGAATGGCTCATCCTGTTCCCATGTTACTGAGTGGCCTACTCCTGTTCCCATTTTGCTGAATGGTCCACTCCTGTTCCCATGTTACTGAATGGCCCACTCCAGTTCCCAGTTTACTGAATGGCTCACACCTGTTCCCTTGTTACTGAATGGCCAACTCCTGTTCCCATGTTACTGAATGGCCCACTCCTGTTCCCCTGTTACTGAATGGCCCACTCCTGAACCCATGTTACTGAATGGCACACTTCTGTTCCCATATTATTGAATGGCCTGCTCCTGTTCCCATGTAACTGAATGGCCCACTCCGGTTCCCATGTTACTGAATGGCCCACTCCTGTTCCCATGTTATTGAATGGCCGACTCCTGTTCCCATGTTACTGAATGGCCCACTCCTGTTCCCATGTTAATGAATGGCCCACTCCTGTTCCCATGTTACTGAATGGCCCACTCCTGTTCCCATGTACCTGAATGGCCCACTCCTGTTCCTTTGTTACTGAATGGTCCACTCCTTTTCCCATGTTACTGAATCGCCTACTCCTGTTCCCATGTTACTGAATGGCACACTCCTGTTCCCATGTTATTGAATGGGCGACTCCTGTTGCGATGTTACTGAATGGCCCACTCCTGTTCCCATGTTGCTGAATGATCCACTCCTGTTCCCATGTTACTGAATGGACCACTCCTGTTCCCATTTTACTGAATGGCTCACTCCTGTTCCATTGTTACTGAATGGCCTACTCCTGTTCCCATTTTAGTGAATGGTCCACTCCTGTTCCCATGTTACTGAATGGCCTACTGCTGTTCCCATTTTAGTTAATGGTCCACTGCTGTTCCCATGTCAATGAATGGCCCTCTCCTATTCACATGTTACTGAATGGCTCACTCCTGTTGCTATGTTACTGAATGGTCTACTCCTCTTCCCATGTTACTGAATGGCCTACTCCTGTTCCCATGTTACTGAATGGCCTACTCCTGTTCCCATTTTACTGAATGGCCCATTCCTGTTCCCATGTTACTGAATGACCTACTCCAGTTCCCATTTTACTGAATGGCCCATTCCTGTTCCCATGTTACTGATTAACCCACTCCTGTTCCCATGTTACTGAATGTCCCTCTCCTGTTCCCATGTTACTGAATGGCCCACGCCTGTTCCCATGTTATTGAATGGCCGACTCCTGTTCCCATGTTACTGAATGGCCCACTCCTGTTCCCATGTTATTGAATGGCTCACTCCTGTTCCCATGTTACAGAATGGCCCACTCCTCTTCCCATGTTACTGAATGGCCTACTCCTGTTCCCATGTTATTGAATGGCCCACTCCTGTTCCCATGTTACTGAATGGCATACGCCTGTTCCCATATTATTGAATGGCCTGCTCCTGTTCCCTTGTTACTTAATGGCCCACTCCTTTTCCCATGTGACTGAATGGCCTGCTCCTATGCCCTTGTTTTGAATCGCCTACTCCTCTTCCCATGTTACTAACGGCCCACTCCTGTTCCCATGTTACTGAATGGCTCACTCCTGTTCCCATGTTACTGAATGGCCCACTCCTTTTCCCATGTTACCGAATGGTCGACTCCTGTTCCCATGTTACTGAATCGCCCACTCCTGTTCCCATGTTAATAAATGGCCCACTCCTGTTCCCATTTTACTGAATGGCCTACTTCTGTTCCCATGTTACTGAATGGCCCACTCCTGTTCCCATGTTATTGAATGGCACATGCCTGTTCCCATATTATTCAATGGCCTGCTCCTGTTCCCTTGTTACTTAATGGCCCACTCCTTTTCTCATGTTACTGAATGGCCTGCTCCTATGCCCTTGTTTCTGAATCGTCTACTCCTGTTCCCATGTTACTGAATGGCCCACTCCTGTTCCCATGTTACCGAATGGTCGACTCCTGTTCCCATGTTACGGAATCGCCCACTTCTGTTCCCATGTTACTAAATGCCTGTCTCCTCTTCACATGTTACTGAAGGGCCCACTCCTGTTCCCATATTAATGAATGGCCCACTCCTGTTCCCATGTTACTGAATGGCCCACTCCTGTTCCCATGTTACTGAATCGTCCACTCCTGTTCCTTTGTTACTGAGTGGTCCACTCCTTTTCCCATGTTACTGAATGGCCTACTCCTGTTCCCATGTTACTGAATGGCCTACTCATGTTCCCATTTTGCTGAATGGTCCACTCCTGTTCCCATGTTACTGAATGGCCCACTCCTGTTCCCATGTTACTGAATGGCTCACTCCTGTTCCCATTTTGCTGAATGGTCCACTCCTGTTCCCATGTTACTGAATGGCCCACTCCAGTTCCCATTTTACTGAATGGCTCACACCTGTTCCCTTATTACTGAATGGCCTACTCCTGTTCCCATGTTACTGAATGGCCCACTCCTGTTCCCCTGTTACTGAATGGCCCACTGCTGAATCCATGTTACTGAATGGCACACTTCTGTTCCCATATAATTGAATCGCCTGCTCCTGTTATCATGTAATTGAATGGCCCACTCCGATTCGCATGTTACTGAATGGCCCACTCCTGTTCCCATGTTATTGAATGTCCCACTCCTGTTCCCATGTTATTGAATGTCCCAATCCTGTTCCCATGTTATTGAATGGGCCACTCCTGCTCCCTTGTTACTGAATGGCCCAATCCTTTTCCCATTTTACTGAATGGCCTACTCCTGTTCCCATGTTACTGAATGGCCCACTCCTGTTCCCATGTTATTGAAAGGCCCACTCCTGTTCCCTTGTTACTGAATGGCCCACTCCTTTTCCCATGTTACTGAATGGCCTACTCCGATGCCGTTGTTTCTGAATCGCCTACTCCTGTTCCCATGTTACTGAATGGCCCACTCCTGCTCCCATGTTACCGAATGGTCGACTCCTGTTCCCATGTTACTGAATCTCCCACTCCTTTTCCCATGTTACTGAATGGCCCACTCTTGTTCCCATATACCTGAATGGCCCACTCCTGTTCCTTTGTTACTGAATGGTCCACTCCTTTTCCCATGTTACTGAATGGCCTACTCCTGTTCCCATGTTACTGAATGGCACACTCCTGTTCCCATGTTATTGAATGGGCAACTCCTGTTCCGATGTTACTGAATGGCCCACTCCTGTTCCCATGTTGCTGAATGCCCCACTCCTGTTCCCATTTTACTGAATGGCCTACTCCTGTTCCCATGTTACTGAATGGCCCACTCCTGTTCCCATGTTACTGAATGGCACATGCCTGTTCCCATATTATTAAATGGCCCGCTCCTGTTCCCTTGTTACTTAATGGCCCACTCCTTTTCCCATGATACTGAATGGCCTGCTCCTATCCCCTTGTTTCTGAACCGCCTACTCCTGTTCCCATGTTACTGAATGGCCCACTCCTGTTCCCATGTTACTGAATGGCCCACTCCTGTTTCCATGTTTCTGAATGGCCTACTCCTGTTCCTATGTTACTGAATGGCCCACTCCTGTTCCCATGTTACTGAATGGCCTACTCCTGTTCCTATGTTACTGAGTGGTCCACTCCTTTTCCCATGTTACTGAATGGCCTGATCCTATACACTTGTTTCTGAATCGCCTACTCCGGTTCCACTGTTACTGAATCGCCCACTCCTGTTCCCATGTTACCGAATGGTCGATTCCTGTTCCAATGTTACGGAATCGCCCACTTCTGCTCCCATGTTACGAAATGCCTGTCTCCTCTTCCCATGTTACTGAAGGGCCCACTCCTGTTCCCATGCTAATGAATGGCCCACTCCTGTTCCCATGTTACTGAACGGCCCACTCCTGTTCCCATGTTACTGGATGGCCGACTCCTGTTCCCATGTTACTGAATGGCCCACTCCTGTTCCTTTGTTACTGAGTGGTCCACTCCTTTTCCCATGTTACTGAATGGCTTACTCCTGTTCCCATGTTACTGAATGGCCCACTCCTGTTCCCATGTTACTGAATGGCCTACTCATGTTCCCATTTTGCTGAATGTTCCACTCCTGTTCCCATGTTACTGAATGGCCCACTCCTGTTCCCATTTTACTGAATGGCTCACTCCTGTTCCCATTTTGCTGAATGGTCCACTCCTGTTCCCATGTTACTGAATGGCCCACTCCAGTTCCCATTTACTGAATGGCTCACACCTGTTCCCTTGTTACTGAATGGCCTACTCCTGTTCCCATGTGACTGAATGGCCCACTCCTGAACCCATGTTACTGAATGGCACACTTCTGTTCCCATATTATTGAATCGCCTGCTCCTTTTCCCATGTAATTGAATGGCCCACTCCGGTTCGCATGTTACTGAATGGCCCACTCTTGTTCCCATGTTATTGAATGGGTCACTCCTGTTCCCATGTTACCGAATGGCCCACTCCTCTTCCCATGTTACTGAATGGCCTACTCCTGTTCGCATGTTACTGAATGGCCCACTCCTGTTCCCGTGTTACTCAATGGCCCACTCCTGTTCCCATGTTATTGAATGGCTCACTCCTGTTCCCATGTTACCGAATGGCCCACTCCTCTTCCCATGTTACTGAATGGCCCACTCCTGTTCCCATGTTACTGAATGGCACACGCATGTTCCCATATTATTGAATGGCCTGCTCCTGTACCCTTGTTACTTAATGGCCCACTCCTTTTCCCATGTTACTAAATGCCTGTCTCCTCTTCCCATGTTACTGAAGGCCTCACTCCTGTTCCCATCTTAATGAATGGCCCACTCCTGTTCCCATGTTACTGAATGGCCCACTCCTCTTCCCATGTTACTGAATGGCCCACCCCTGTTCCCATGTTACTGAATGGCCCACTCCTGTTCCTTTGTTACTGAGTGGTCAACTCCTTTTCCCATGTTACTGAAAGGCTTACTACTGTTCCCATGTTACTGAATGGCACACTCCTGTTCCCATGTTAGTGAATGCACGACTCCTGTTCCCATGTACCTGAATGGCCCACTCCTGTCCGTTTGTTACTGAATGGTCCACTCCTGTTCCCATGTTACTGAATGGCCCACTCCTGTTCCCATTTTACTGAATGGCTCACTCCTGTTCCCATGTTACTGAATGGCCGACTGCTGTTCCCATTTTAGTTAATGGTCCACTGCTGTTCCCATGTCCGAATGGCCCTCTCCTTTTCACATGTTACTGAATGGCTCATCCTGTTCCCATGTTACTGAGTGGCCTACTCCTGTTCCCATTTTGCTGAATGGTCCACTCCTGTTCCCATGTTACTGAATGGCCCACTCCAGTTCCCAGTTTACTGAATGGCTCACACCTGTTCCCTTGTTACTGAATGGCCAACTCCTGTTCACATGTTACTGAATGGCCCACTCCTGTTCCCCTGTTACTGAATGGCCCACTCCTGAACCCATGTTACTGAATGGCACACTTCTGTTCCCATATTATTGAATGGCCTGCTCCTGTTCCCATGTAACTGAATGGCCCACTCCGGTTCCCATGTTACTGAATGGCCCACTCCTGTTCCCATGTTATTGAATGGCCGACTCCTGTTCCCATGTTACTGAATGGCCCACTCCTGTTCCCATGTTATTGAATGGCCCACTCCTGTTCCCATGTTACTGAATGGCCCACTCCTGTTCCCATGTTATTGAATGGGCCACTCCTGTTCCCTTGTTACTGAATGGCCCAATTCTTTTCCTATTTTACTGAATGGCCTACTCCTTTTCCCATGTAACTGAATGGCCCACTCCTGTTCCCATGTTATTGAAGGGCCCACTCCTGTTCCCTTGTTACTGAATGGCCCACTCCTTTTCCCATGTTACTGAATGGCCTACTCCGATGCCCATGTTTCTGAATCGCCTACTCCTGTTCCCATGTTACTGAATGGCCCACTTCTGTTCCCATGTTACCGAATGGTCGAATCCTGTTCCCATGTTACTGAATTGCCCACTCCTGTTCCCATGTTACTAAATGGCCCTCTACCTCTTCCCATGTTACTGAAGGGCCACTCCTGTTCCCATGTACCTGAATGGCCCACTCCTGTTCCTTTGTTACTGAATGGTCCACTCCTTTTCCCATGTTACTGAATCGCCTACTCCTGTTCCCATGTTACTGAATGGCACACTCCTGTTCCCATGTTATTGAATGGACGACTCCTGTTGCGATGTTACTGAATGGCCCACTCCTGTTCCCATGTTGCTGAATGACCCACTCCTGTTCCCATGTTACTGAATGGACCACTCCTGTTCCCATTTTACTGAATGGCTCACTCCTGTTCCATTGTTGCTGAATGGCCTACTGCTGTTCCCATTTTAGTTAATGGTCCACTGCTGTTCCCATGTCAATGAATGGCCCTCTCCTATTCACATGTTACTGAATGGCTCACTCCTGTTGCTATGTTACTGAATGGTCTACTCCTCTTCCCATGTTACTGAATGGCCTACTCCTGTTCCCATGTTACTGAATGGCCTACTCCTGTTCCCATTTTACTGAATGGCCCATTCCTGTTCCCATGTTACTGAATGACCTACTCCAGTTCCCATTTTACTGAATGGCCCATTCCTGTTCCCATGTTACTGATTAACCCACTCCTGTTTCCATGTTACTGAATGTCCCTCTCCTGTTCCCATTTGACTGAATGGCCCACTCCTGTTCCCATGTTACTGAATGGCACACTCCTGTTCCCATGTTACTGAATGGCCTACTCCTGTTCCCATTTTACTGAATGGCTCACACCTGTTCCCTTGTTACTGAATGGCCCACTCCTGTTCCCATGTTACTGAATGGCCTACTCCTGTTCCCATGTTACTGAATGGCACACTCCTGTTCCCATATTATTGAATGGCCTGCTCCTGTTCCCATGTTATTGAATGGCCCACTCCGGTTCCCATGTTACTGAATGGCCCACGCCTGTTCCCATGTTATTGAATGGCCGACTCCTGTTCCCATGTTACTAAATGGCCCACTCCTGTTCCCATGTTATTGAATGGCTCACTCCTGTTCCCATGTTACCGAATGGCCCACTCCTCTTCCCATGTTACTGAATGGCCCACGCCTGTTCCCATGTTATTGAATGGCCGACTCCTGTTCCCATGTTACTAAATGGCCCATTCCTGTTCCCATGTTACTGAATGGCCTGCTCCTAAGCACTTGTTTCTGAATCGCCTACTCCGGTTCCACTGTTACTGAATGGCCCACTCCTGTTCCCATGTTACCGAATGGTCGATTCCTGTTCCAATCTTACGGAATCGCCCACTTCTGCTCCCATGTTATGAAATGCCTGTCTCCTCTTCCCATGTTACTGAAGGGCCCACTCCTGTTCCCATGCTAATGAATGGCCCACTCCTGTTCCCATGTTACTGAACGGCCCACTCCTGTTCCCATGTTACTTGATGGCCCACTCCTGTTCCCATGTTACTGAATGGCCCACTCCTGTTCCTTTGTTACTGAGTGGTCCACTCCTTTTCCCATGTTACTGAATGGCTTACTCCTGTTCCCATGTTACTGAATGGCCCACTCCTGTTCCCATGTTACTGAATGGCCTACTCATGTTCCCATTTTGCTGAATGGTCCACTCCTGTTCCCATGTTACTGAATGGCCCATTCCTGTTCCCATTTTACTGAATGGCTCACTCCTGTTCCCATTTTGCTGAATGGTCCACTCCTGTTCCCATGTTACTGAATAGCCCACTCCAGTTCCCATTTTACTGAATGGCTCACACCTGTTCCCTTGTTACTGAATGGCGTACTCCTGTTCCCATGTGACTGAATGGCCCATTCTGTTGCCGTGTTACTGAATGGGCCACTCCTGAACCCATGTTACTGAATGGCACACTTCTGTTCCCATATTATTGAATCGCCTGCTCCTTTTCCCATGTAATTGAATGGCCCACTCCGGTTCGCATGTTACTGAATGGCCCAATCTTGTTCCCATGTTATTGAATGGCTCACTCCTGTTCCCATGTTACCGAATGGCCCACTCCTCTTCCCATGTTACTGAATGGCCTACTCCTGTTCCCATGTTACTGAATGGCCCACTCCTGTTCCCGTGTTACTCAATGGCCCACTCCTGTTCCCATGTTACCGAATGGCTCACTCCTGTTCCCATGTTACCGAATGGCCCACTCCTCTTCCCATGTTACTGAATGGCCCACTCCAGTTCCCATGTTACTGAATGGCACACGCATGTTCCCATATTATTGAATGGCCTGCTCCTGTACCCTTGTTACTTAATGGCCCACTCCTTTTCCCATGTTACTAAATGCCTGTCTCGTCTTCCCATGTTACTGAAGGGCCCACTCCTGTTCCCATGTTAATGAATGTCCCACTCCTGTTCCCATGTTCCTGAATGGCCCACTCCTCTTCCCATGTTACTGAATGGCCCATCCCTGTTCCCATGTTACTGAATGGCCCACTCCTGTTCCTTTGTTACTGAGTGGTCCACTCCTTTTCCCATGTTACTGAAAGGCTTACTGCTGTTCCCATGTTACTGAATGGCACACTCCTGTTCCTATGTTAGTGAATGGGCGACTCCTGTTCCCTTGTTACTGAATGGCCCAATTCTTTTCCCATTTTACTGAATGGCCTACTCCTGTTCCCATGTTACTGAATGGCTCACTCCTGTTCCCAACTTATTGAAGGGCCGACTCCTGTTCCCATGTACCTGAATGGCCCACTCCTGTTCGTTTGTTACTGAATGGTCCACTCCTGTTCCCATGTTACTGAATGGCCCACTCCTGTTCCCATTTTACTGAATGGCTCACTCCTGTTGCCATGTTACTGAATGGCCGACTGCTGTTCCCATTTTAGTTAATGGTCCACTGCTGTTCCCATGTCAATGAATGGCCCTCTCCTTTTCACATGTTACTGAATGGCTCATCCTGTTCCCATGTTACTGAATGGCCCACTCCAGTTCCCAGTTTACTGAATGGCTCACACCTGTTCCCTTGTTACTGAATGGCCAACTCCTGTTCCCATGTTACTGAATGGCCCACTCCTGTTCCCCTGTTACTGAATGGCCCACTCCTGAACCCATGTTACTGAATGGCACACTTCTGTTCCCATATTATTGAATGGCCTGCTCCTGTTCCCATGCAACTGAATGGCCCACTCCGGTTCCCATGTTACTGAATTGCCCACTCCTGTTCCCATGTTATTGAATGGCCGACTCCTGTTCCCATGTTACTGAATGGCCCACTCCTGTTCCCATGTTACTTAATGGCCCAATCCTGTTCCCATGTTATTGAATGGGCCACTCCTGTTCCCTTGTTACTGAATGGCATAATTCTTTTCCTATGTTACTGAATGGCCTACTCCTTTTCCCATGTTACTGAATGGCCCACTCCTTTTCCCATGTTACTGAATGGCCTACTCCGATGCCCATGTTTCTGAATCGCCTACTCCTGTTCCCATGTTACTGAATGGCCCACTTCTGTTCCCATGTTACCGAATGCTCGACTCCTGTTCCCATGTTACTGAATTGCCCACTCCTGTTCCCATGTTACTAAATGGCCTTCTACCTCTTCCCATGTTACTGAATGGCACACTCCTGTTCCCATGTTATTGAATGGGCGACTCCTGTTCCGATGTTACTGAATGGCCCACTCCTGTTCCCATGTTGCTGAATGACCCACTCCTGTTCCCATGTTACTGAATGGACCACTCCTGTTCCCATTTTACTGAATGGCTCACTCCTGTTCCATTGTTACTGAATGGCCTACTCCTGTTCCCATTTTAGTGAATGGTCCACTCCTGTTCCCATGTTACTGAATGGCCCACTGCTGTTCCCATTTTAGTTAATGGTCCACTGCTGTTCCCATGTCAATGAATGGCCCTCTCCTGTTCACATGTTACTGAATGGCTCACTCCTGTTGCTATGTTACTGAATGGTCAACTCCCTTCCATGTTACTGAATGGCTCACTCCTGTTCACATGTCACTGAATGGTCTACTCCTGTTCCTGTGTTACTCAATGGCCCACTCCTGTTCCCATGTTATTGAGTGGCTCACTCCTGTTCCCATGTTACCGAATGGCCCACTCCTCTTCCCATGTTACTGAATGGCCCACTCCTGTTCCCATGTTACTGAATGGCACACGCATGTTCCCATATTATTGAATGGCCTGCTCCTGTACACTTGTTACTTAATGGCCCACTCCTTTTCCCATGTTACTAAATGCCTGTCTCCTCTTCCCATGTTACTGAAGGGCTCACTCCTGTTCCCATGTTAATGAATGGCCCACTCCTGTTCCCATGTTACTGAATGGCCCACTCCTCTTCCCATGTTACTGAATGGCCCACCCCTGTTCCCATGTTACTGAATGGCACACTCCTGTTCCTTTGTTACTGAATGGTCCCCTCCTGTTCCCATGTTACTGAATGGCCCACTCCTGTTCCCATTTTACTGAATGGCTCACTCCTGTTCCCATGTTACTGAATGGCCGACTGCTGTTCCCATTTTAGTTAATGGTCCACTGCTGTTCCCATGTCCGAATGGCCCTCTCCTTTTCACATGTTACTGAATGGCTCATCCTGTTCCCATGTTACTGAGTGGCCTACTCCTGTTCCCATTTTGCTGAATGGTCCACTCCTGTTCCCATGTTACTGAATGGCCCACTCCAGTTCCCAGTTTACTGAATGGCTCACACCTGTTCCCTTGTTACTGAATGGCCAACTCCTGTTCCCATGTTACTGAATGGCCCACTCCTGTTTCCCTGTTACTGAAAGGCTCACTCCTGAACCCATGTTACTGAATGGCACACTTCTGTTCCCATATTATTGAATGGCCTGCTCCTGTTCCCATGTAACTGAATGGCCCACTCGGTTCCCATGTTACTGAATGGTCCACTCCTGTTCCCATGTTATTGAATGGCCGACTCCTGTTCCCATGTTACTGAATGGCCCACTCCTGTTCGCATGTTATTGAATGGCCCACTCCTGTTCCCATGTTACTGAATGGCCCACTCCTGTTCCCATGTTACTGAATGGCCCAATCCTGTTCCCATGTTATTGAATGGGCCACTCCTGTTCCCTTGTTACTGAATGGCCCAATTCATTTCCTATTTTACTGAATGGCCTACTCCTTTTCCCATGTTACTGAATGGCCCACTCCTGTTCCCATGTTATTGAAGGGCCCACTCCTGTTCCCTTGTTACTGAATGGCCCACTCCTTTTCCCATGTTACTGAATGGCCTACTCCGATGCCCATGTTTCTGAATCGCCTACTCCTGTTCCCATGTTACTGAATGGCCCACTTCTGTTCCCATGTTACCGAATGGTCGACTCCTGTTCCCATGTTACTGAATTGCCCACTCCTGTTCCCATGTTACTAAATGGCCCTCTACCTCTTCCCATGTTACTGAAGGGCCCACTCCTGTTCCCATGTACCTGAATGGCCCACTCCTGTTCCTTTGTTACTGAATGGTCCACTCCTTTTCCCATGTTACTGAATCGCCTACTCCTGTTCCCATGTTACTGAATGGCACACTCCTGTTCCCATGTTATTGAATGGGCGACTCCTGTTGCGATGTTACTGAATGGCCCACTCCTGTTCCCATGTTGCTGAATGATCCACTCCTGTTCCCATGTTACTGAATGGACCACTCCTGTTCCCATTTTACTGAATGGCTCACTCCTGTTCCATTGTTACTGAATGGCCTACTCCTGTTCCCATTTTAGTGAATGGTCCACTCCTGTTCCCATGTTACTGAATGGCCTACTGCTGTTCCCATTTTAGTTAATGGTCCACTGCTGTTCCCATGTCAATGAATGGCCCTCTCCTATTCACATGTTTCTGAATGGCCCACTCCTGTTCCTTTGTTACTGAATGGTCCACTCCTTTTCCCATGTTACTGAATCGCCTACTCCTGTTCCCATGTTACTGAATGGCCCACTCCTGTTCCCATGTTGTTGAATGACCGACTTCTGTTCCCATGTTACTGAATGGCCCACTCCTGTTCCCATGTTATTGAAGGGCCCACTCCTGTTCCCTTGTTACTGAATGGCCCACTCCTTTTCCCATGTTACTGAATGGCCGACTCCGATGCCCATGTTTCTGAATCGCCTACTCCTGTTCCCATGTTACTGAATGGCCCACTTCTGTTCCCATGTTACCGAATGGTCGACTCCTGTTCCCATGTTACTGAATTGCCCACTCCTGTTCCCATGTTACTAAATGGCCCTCTACCTCTTCCCATGTTACTGAAGGGCCCACTCCTGTTCCCATGTACCTGAATGGCCCACTCCTGTTCCTTTGTTACTGAATGGTCCACTCCTTTTCCCATGTTACTGAATCGCCTACTCCTGTTCCCATGTTACTGAATGGCACACTCCTGTTCCCATGTTATTGAATGGGCGACTCCTGTTGCGATGTTACTGAATGGCCCACTCCTGTTCCCATGTTACTGAATGGACCACTCCTGTTCCATTGTTACTGAATGGCCTACTCCTGTTCCCATTTTAGTGAATGGTCCACTCCTGTTCCCATGTTACTGAATGGCCTACTGCTGTTCCCATTTTAGTTAATGGTCCACTGCTGTTCCCATGTCAATGAATGGCCCTCTCCTATTCACATGTTACTGAATGGCTCACTCCTGTTGCTATGTTACTGAATGGTCTACTCCTCTTCCCATGTTACTGAATGGTCTACTCCTGTTCCCATGTTACTGAATGGCCTACTCCTGTTCCCATTTTACTGAATGGCCCATTCCTGTTCCCATGTTACTGAATGACCTACTCCAGTTCCCATTTTACTGAATCGCCTACTCCTGTTCCCATTTTACTGAATGGCCCATTCCTGTTCCCATGTTACTGATTAACCCACTCCTGTTCCCATGTTACTGAATGTCCCTCTCCTGTTCCCATGTGACTGAATGGCCCACTCCTGTTCCCATGTTACTGAATGGCACACTCCTGTTCCCATGTTACTGAATGGCCTACTCCTGTTCCCATTTTACTGAATGGCTCACAGCTGTTCCCTTGTTACTGAATGGCCCACTCCTGTTCCCATGTTACTGAATGGCCTACTCCTGTCCCCATGTTACTGAATGGCACACTCCTGTTCCCATATTATTGAATGGCCTGCTCCTGTTCCCATGTTATTGAATGGCCCACTCCGGTTCCCATGTTACTGAATGGCCCACGCCTGTTCCCATGTTATTGAATGGCCGACTCCTGTTCCCATGTTACTAAATGGCCCACTCCTGTTCCCATGTTATTGAATGGCTCACTCCTGTTCCCATGTTACCGAATGGCCCACTCCTCTTCCCATGTTACTGAATGGCCTACTCCTGTTCCCATGTTACTGAATGGCCCACTCCTGTTCCCATGTTACTGAATGGCACACGCCTGTTCCCATATTATTGAATGGCCTGCTCCTGTTCCCTTGTTAATTAATGGCCCACTCCTTTTCCCATGTGACTGAATGGCCTGCTCCTATGCCCTTGTTTTTGAATCGCCTACTCCTCTTCCCATGTTACTAATGGCCTACTCCTGTTCCCATGTTACTGAATGGCTCACTCCTGTTCACATGTCACTGAATGGTCTACTCCTGTTCCATGTTACTGAATGGCCTACTCCTGTTCCCATGTTACTGAATGGCCTACTCCTGTTCCCATGTTACTGAATGGCCTGCTCCTATGCACTTGTTTCTGAATCGCCTACTCCGGTTCCACTGTTACTGAATGGCCCACTCCTGTTCCCATGTTACCGAATGGACGATTCCTGTTCCAATGTTACGGAATCGCCCACTTCTGCTCCCATGTTATGAAATGCCTGTCTCCTCTTCCCATGTTACTGAAGGGCCCACTCCTGTTCCCATGCTAATGAATGGCCCACTCCTGTTCCCATGTTACTGAACGGCCCACTCCTGTTCCAATGTTACTGGATGGCCCACTCCTGTTCCCATGTTACTGAATGGCCCACTCCTGTTCCTTTGTTACTGAGTGGTCCACTCCTTTTCCCATGTTACTGAATGGCTTACTCCTGTTCCCATGTTACTGAATGGACCACTCCTGTTCCCATGTTACTGAATGGCCTACTCATGTTCCCATTTTGCTGAATGGTCCACTCCTGTTCCCATGTTACTGAATGGCCCATTCCTGTTCCCATTTTACTGAATGGCTCACTCCTGTTCCCATTTTGCTGAATGGTCCACTCCTGTTCCCATGTTACTGAATAGCCCACTCCAGTTCCCATTTTACTGAATGGCTCACACCTGTTCCCTTGTTACTGAATGGCGTACTCCTGTTCCCATGTGACTGAATGGCCCATTCTGTTGCCGTGTTACTGAATGGGCCACTCCTGAACCCATGTTACTGAATGGCACACTTCTGTTCCCATATTATTGAATCGCCTGCTCCTTTTCCCATGTAATTGAATGGCCCACTCCGGTTCGCATGTTACTGAATGGCCCAATCTTGTTCCCATGTTATTGAATGGCTCACTCCTGTTCCCATGTTACCGAATGGCCCACTCCTCTTCCCATGTTACTGAATGGCCTACTCCTGTTCCCATGTTACTGAATGGCCCACTCCTGTTCCCGTGTTACTGAATGGCCCACTCCTGTTCCCATGTTATTGAATGGCTCACTCCTGTTCCCATGTTACCGAATGGCCCACTCCTCTTCCCATGTTACCGAATGGCCCACTCCTCTTCCCATGTTACTGAATGGCCCACTCCAGTTCCCATGTTACTGAATGGCACACGAATGTTCCCATATTATTGAATGGCCTGCTCCTGTACCCTTGTTACTTAATGGCCCACTCCTTTTCCCATGTTACTAAATGCCTGTCTCATCTTCCCATGTTACTGAAGGGCCCACTCCTGTTCCCATGTTAATGAATGTCCCACTCCTGTTCCCATGTTCCTGAATGGCCCACTCCTTTTCCCATGTTACTGAAAGGCTTACTGCTGTTCCCATGTTACTGAATGGCACACTCCTGTTCCTATGTTAGTGAACGGGCGACTCCTGTTCCCTTGTTACTGAATGGCCCAATTCTTTTCCCATTTTACTGAATGGCCTACTCCTGTTCCCATGTTACTGAATGGCTCACTCCTGTTCCCAACTTATTGAAGGGCCGACTCCTGTTCCCATGTACCTGAATGGCCCACTCCTGTTTGTTTGTTACTGAATGGTCCACTCCTGTTCCCATGTTACTGAATGGCCCACTCCTGTTCCCATTTTACTGAATGGCTCACTCCTGTTGCCATGTTACTGAATGGCCAACTGCTGTTCCCATTTTAGTTAATGGTCCACTGCTGTTCCCATGTCAATGAATGGCCCTCTCCTTTTCACATGTTACTGAATGGCTCATCCTGTTCCCATGTTACTGAGTGGCCTACTCCTGTTCCCATTTTGCTGAATGGTCCACTCCTGTTCCCATGTTACTGAATGGCCCACTCCAGTTCCCAGTTTACTGAATGGCTCACACCTGTTCCCTTGTTACTGAATGGCCAACTCCTGTTCCCATGTTACTGAATGGCCCACTCCTGTTCCCCTGTTACTGAATGGCCCACTCCTGAACCCATGTTACTGAATGGCACACTTCTGTTCCCATATTATTGAATGGCCTGCTCCTGTTCCCATGCAACTGAATGGCCCACTCCGGTTCCCATGTTACTGAATTGCCCACTCCTGTTCCCATGTTATTGAATGGCCGACTCCTGTTCCCATGTTACTGAATGGCCCACTCCTGTTCCCATGTTACTTAATGGCCCAATTCTGTTCCCATGTTATTGAATGGGCCACTCCTGTTCCCTTGTTACTGAATGGCCCAATTCTTTTCCTATGTTACTGAATGGCCTACTCCTTTTCCCATGTTATTGAAGGGCCCACTCCTGTTCCCTTGTTACTGAATGGCCCACTCCTTTTCCCATGTTACTGAATGGCCGACTCCGATGCCCATGTTTCTGAATCGCCTACTCCTGTTCCCATGTTACTGAATGGCCCACTTCTGTTCCCATGTTACCGAATGGTCGACTCCTGTTCCCATGTTACTGAATTGCCCACTCCTGTTCCCATGTTACTAAATGGCCCTCTACCTCTTCCCATGTTACTGAAGGGCCCACTCCTGTTCACATGTACCTGAATGGCACACTCCTGTTCCCATGTTATTGAATGGGCGACTCCTGTTCCGATGTTACTGAATGGCCCACTCCTGTTCCCATGTTGCTGAATGACCCACTCCTGTTCCCATGTTACTGAATGGACCACTCCTGTTCCCATTTTACTGAATGGCTCACTCCTGTTCCATTGTTACTGAATGGCCTACTTCTGTTCCCATTTTAGTGAATGGTCCACTTCTGTTCCCATGTTACTGAATGGCCCACTGCTGTTCCCATTTTAGTTAATGGTCCACTGCTGTTCCCATGTCAATGAATGGCCCTCTCCTGTTCACATGTTACTGAATGGCTCACTCCTGTTGCTATGTTACTGAATGGTCAACTCCCTTCCATGTTACTGAATGGCTCACTCCTGTTCACATGTCACTGAATGGTCTACTCCTGTTCCCATGTTACTCAATGGCCCACTCCTGTTCCCATGTTATTGAATGGCTCACTCCTGTTCCCATGTTACCGAATGGCCCACTCCTCTTCCCATGTTACTGAATGGCCCACTCCTGTTCCCATGTAACTGAATGGCACACGCATGTTCCCATATTATTGAATGGCCTGCTCCTGTAACCTTGTTACTTAATGGCCCACTCCTTTTCCCATTTTACTAAATGCCTGTCTCCTCTTCCCATGTTACTGAAGGGCTCACTCCTGTTCCCATGTTAATGAATGGCCCACTCCTGTTCCCATGTTACTGAATGGCCCACTCCTCTTCCCATGTTACTGAATGGCCCACCCCTGTTCCCATGTTACTGAATGGCCCACTCCTGTTCCTTTGTTACTGAGTGGTCAACTCCTTTTCCCATGTTAATGAAAGGCTTACTCCTGTTCCCATGTTACTGAATGGCACACTCCTGTTCCCATGTTAGTGAATGCACGACTCCTGTTCCCATGTACCTGAATGGCCCACTCCTGTTCGTTTGTTACTGAATGGTCCACTCCTGTTCCCATGTTACTGAATGGCCCACTCCTGTTCCCATTTTACTGAATGGTCCACTCCTGTTCCCATGTTACTGAATGGCCCTCTCCTTTTCACATGTTACTGAATGGCTCATCCTGTTCCCATGTTACTGAGTGGCCTACTCCTGTTCCCATTTTGCTGAATGGTCCACTCCTGTTCCCATGTTACTGAATGGCCCACTCCAGTTCCCAGTTTACTGAATGGCTCACACCTGTTCCCATGTTTCTGAATGGCCTACTCCTGTTCCTATGTTACTGAATGGCCCACTCCTGTTCCCATGTTACTGAATGGCCCACTCCTGTTCCCATGTTACTGAATGGCCTATCCTGTTCCTATGTTAATGAATGGCCCACTCCTGTTCCCATGTTTCTGAATGGCCTACTCCTGTTCCTATGTTACTGAATGGCCCACTCTTGTTCCCCTGTTACTGAATGGCCCACTCCTGTTCCCATGTTACTGAATGGCCTACTCCTGTTCCTATGTTACTGAATGGCCCATTCCTGTTCCCATGTTACTGAATGGCCTATCCTGTTCCTATGTTAATGAATGGCCCACTCATGTTCACATGTTACTGAATGGCCGACTCCTGTTCCCGTGTTACTGAATGGACCACTTCTGCTCCCATGTTACTGAATGGCCTGTTCCTGTTCCCATGTTACTGAAAAGCCTTCTCCTGTTCCCATGTTACTGAATGGCCTACTTCTGTTCCCATGTTACTGAAGGGCCTATTCTTGTTCCCATGTTACTGAATGGCCTATTCCTGTTCCCATGTTTCTGAATGGCCTACCCCTGTTCCCATGTTACTGAATGGCCCACTCCTGTTCCCAAGTTCCTGAATGGCCTATTCCTGTTCCCATGTTACTGAAGGGCCTATTCCTGTTCACATGTTACTGAATGGCCTATTCCTGTTCCCATGTTTCTGAATGGCCTACTCCTGTTCCCATGTTACTGAATGGCCCACTCCTGTTCCCAAGTTACTGAATGGCCTATTCCTGTTCCCATATTACTGAATGGCCTACTCCTATTCCCATGTTTCTGAATGGCCTACTCCTGTTCCCATGTTACTGAATGGCCCACTCCTGCTCCGACGTTACTGAGTGGCCCACTCCTGTTCCCATATTACTGAATGGCCCACTCCTGTTCCCATGATAGCGAATGGCCTATTTCTGTTCCCATGTTACTGAATGGCCCACTCCTGTTCCCATGTTGCTGAATGGCCCACTCCTGTTCCCATGTTGCTGAATGGCCCACTCCTGTTCCCATGTTACTGAATGGCCCATTACTGTTCCCATGTTACTGAATCACCCACTCCTGTTCACATGTTACTGAATGGCCCACTGCTGTTCCCATGTTACTGAATGTCCCACTGCTGTTCCCATGTTACTGAATGGCCCACTCCTGTTCCCAAGTTACTGAATGGCCTACTCCTGTTCCCATGTTACTGAATGGCCGACTCATGTTCTCGAGTTACAAAATGGCCTACTCCTGTCCCCATGTTACTCAATGGCCTTCTCCTGTCCCCATGTTAGTGAATGTCCTTAATCCTGTTCACAAGTTACTGAATGGCCCACTCCTGTTCCCAAGTTACTGAATGGCCTACTCCTATTCCCAAGTTACTGAATGGCCTACTCCTGTTTCCATGTTACTGAATGGCCTACTCCTGTTCCCATGTTACTGAATGGCTTACTCCTGTTCTCATGTTACTGAATGGCCCACTCCTGTTCCAATATTACCGAATGGCTCACTCCTGTTCCCATGCTGCTGAATGGCCTACTCCTGTCCCCATGTTACTGAATGGCCCACTACTGTTCCCATGATACTGAATGGCCTATTCCTGGACCCATGATACTGAATGGCCTATTCCTGTTCCCATGTTACTGAATGGCCTACTCCTGTTCCAATGTTACTGAATGGCCTACTTCTGTTCCCATGTTACTGAAGGGCCTATTCCTGTTCCCATGTTACTGAATGGCCTATTCCTGTTCCCATGTTTCTGAATGGCCTACTCCTGTTCCCATGTTACTGAATGGCCCACTCCTGTTCCCAAGTTACTCAATGGCCTATTCCTGTTCCCATGTTACTGAATGGTCCACTCCTGTTCCCATGTTACTGAATGGCCTACTCCTGTTCCCATTTTATTGAATGACCCACTCCTGTTCCCATGTTACTGAATGGCCCACTCCTGTTCCCATGTTACAGAATGGCCTACTCCTGTTCCCATGTTACTGAAGGGCTTATTCCTGTTCCCATGTTACTGAATGGCCTATTCCTGTTCCCATGTTTCTGAATGGCCTACCCCTGTTCCCATGTTACTGAATGGCCCACTCCTGTTCCCAAGTTCCTGAATGGCCTATTCCTGTTCCCATATTACTGAATGGCCTACTCCTATTCCCATATTACTGAATGGCCTACTTCTGTTCCCATGTTACTGAAGGGCCTATTCCTGTTCCCATGTTACTGAATGGCCTATTCCTGTTCCCATGTTTCTGAATGGCCTACTCCTGTTCCCATGTTACTGAATGGCCCACTCCTGTTCCCAAGTTACTGAATGGCCTATTCCTGTTCCCATATTACTGAATGTCCTACTCCAATTCCCATGTTTCTGAATGGCCTACTCCTGTTCCCATGTTACTGAATGGCCCACTCCTGCTCCGACGTTACTGAGTGGCCCACTCCTGTTCCCATATTACTGAATGGCCTACTTCTGTTCCCATGTTAGTTAATGGCCTATTCCTGTTCCCATGTTACTGAATGGCCCACTCCTGTTCCCATGTTGCTGAATGGCCCATTACTGTTCCCATATTACTGAATGGCCCATTACTGTTCCCATGTTACTGAATCGCCCACTCCTGTTCACATGTTACTGAATGGCCCACTCCTGTTCCCATGTTACTGAATGTCTCACTCCTGTTCCCATGTTACTGAATGGCCTACTCCTGTTCCCATGTTACTGAATGGCCCACTCCTGTTCCCATGTTACTGAATGGCCCACTGCTGTTCCCATGTTACTGAATGGCCTACTCCTGTTCCCATGTTATTGAATGGCCCACTCCTGTTCCCAAGTTACTGAATGGCCTACTCCTGTTCCCATGTTACTAAATGGCCGACTCATGTTCTCGAGTTACTAAATGGCCTACTCCTGTCCCCATGTTACTGAATGGCCTTCTCCTGTCCCCATGTTACTGAATGTCCTTAATCCTGTTCACAAGTTACTGAATGGCCCACTCCTGTTCCCAATTTACTGAATGGCCCACTCCTGTTCCCAAGTTACTGAATGGCCTACTCCTATTCCCAAGTTACTGAATGTCCTATTCCTGTTTCCATGTTACTGAATGGCCTACTCCTGTTCCCATGTTACTGAATGGCCTACTCATTTTCCCATGTTACTGAATGGCCTATTCCTGTTCCCATGTAACTGAATGGCTTACTCCTGTTCTCATGTTACTAAATGGCCCACTCCTGTTCCAATATTACCGAATGGCTCACTCCTGTTCCCATGCTGCTGAATGGCCTACTCCTGTCCCCATGTTACTGAATGGCCCATTCATGTTCCCATGATACTGAATGGCCTACTTCTGTTCCCATGTTACTGAATGGCCCACTCCTGTTCCCAAGTTACTCAATGGTCTATTCCTGTTCCCATGTTACTGAATGGTCCACTCCTGTTCCCATGTTACTGAATGGCCTACTCCTGTTCCCATTTTATTGAATGACCCACTCCTGTTCCCATTTTACTGAATGGCCCACTCCTGTTCCCATTTTACAGAATGTCCTACTCCTGTTTCCTTGTTACTGAATGCCCACTCCTGTTCCCATGTTACTGAATGGCCTACTCCTGTCCCCATGTTACTAAATGGCCCACTCCTGTTCCCAAGTTACTGAATGGCCTATTCCTGTTCCCATGTTACTAAATGGCCTACTTCTGTTCCCATGTTACTGAAGGGCCTATTCCTGTTCCCATGTTCCTGAATGGCTCACTCCTGTTCCCATGTTTCTGAATGGCCTACTCCTGTTCCCATGTTACTGAATGGCCCACTCCTGTTCCCAAGTTACTGAATGGCCTATTCCTGTTCCCATATTACTGAATGGCCTACTCCTATTCCCATGTTACTGAATGGCCTACTTCTGTTCCCATGTTACTGAAGGGCCTATTCCTGTTCCCATGTTACTGAATGTCCTATTGCTGTTCCCATGTTTCTGAATGGCCTACTCCTGTTCCCATGTTACTGAATGGCCCACTCCTGCTCCGACGTTACTGAGTGGCCCACTCCTGTTCCCATATTACTGAATGGCCTACTTCTGTTCCCATGTTAGTTAATGGCCTATTCCTGTTCCCATGTTACTGAATGGCCCACTCCTGTTCCCATGTTGCTGAATGGCCCACTCCTGTTCCCATGTTACTGAATGGCCCATTACTGTTCGCATGTTACTGAATCGCCCACTCCTGTTCCCATGTTATTGAATGGCCCACTCCTGTTCCCAAGTTACTGAATGGCCTACTCCTGTTCCCATGTTACTGAATGGCCGACTCATGTTCTCGAGTTACTAAATGGCCTACTCCTGTCCCCATGTTACTGAATGGCCTTCTCCTGTCCCCATGTTACTGAATGTCCTTAATCCTGTTCACAAGTTACTGAATGGCCCACTCCTGTTCCCAATTTACTGAATGGCCCACTCCTGTTCCCAAGTTACTGAATGGCCTACTCCTAATCCCAAGTTACTGAATGTCCTATTCCTGTTTCCATGTTACTGAATGGCCTACTCCTGTTCCCATGTTACTGAATGGCTCACTCCTGTTCCCATGCTGCTGAATGGCCTACTCCTGTCCCCATGTTACTGAATGGCCCACTCCTGTTCCCATGATACTGAATGGCCTACTTCTGTTCCCATGTTACTGAATGGCCCACTCCTGTTCCCAAGTTACTCAATGGCCTATTCCTGTTCCCATGTTACTGAATGGTCCACTCCTGTTCCCATGTTACTGAATGGCCTACTCCTGTTCCCATTTTATTGAATGACCCACTCCTGTTCCCATTTTACTGAATGGCCCACTCCTGTTCCCATTTTACAGAATGGCCTACTCCTGTGTCCTTGTTACTGAATGGCCCACTCCTGTTCCCATGTTACTGAATGGCCCACTCCTGTTCCCATGTTTCTGAATGGCCTACTCCTGTTCCTATGTTACTGAATGGCCCACTCCTGTTCCCATGTTACTGAATGGCCTACTCCTGTTCCTATGTTACTGAATGGCCCACTCCTGTTCCCATGTTACTGAATGGCCTACTCCTGTTCCTATGTTACTGAATGGCCCACTCCTGTTCCCATGTTACTGAATGGCCTATCCTGTTCCTATGTTACTGAATGGCCCACTCATGTTCACATGTTACTGAATGGCCGACTCCTGTTCCCGTGTTACTGAATGGACCACTTCTGCTCCCATGTTACTGAATGGCCTATTCCTGTTCCCATGTTACTGAACGGCCTACTCCTGTTCCCAAGTTACTGAATGGCCTATCCTGTTCCTATGTTACTGAATGGCCCACTCATGTTCACATGTTACTGAATGGCCGACTCCTGTTCCCGTGTTACTGAATGGACCACTTCTGCTCCCATGTTACTGAATGGCCTATTCCTGTTCCCATGTTACTGAACGGCGTACTCCTGTTCCCATGGTACTGAATGGCCTACTTCTGTTCCCATGTTACTGAAGGGCCTATTCCTGTTCCCATGTTACTGAATGGCCTATTCCTGTTCCCATGTTTCTGAATGGCCTACTCCTGTTCCCATGTTACTGAATGGCCCACTGCTGTTCCCAACTTACTGAATGGCCTATTCCTGTTCCCATATTACTGAATGGCCTAATCCTATTCTCATGTTACTGAATGGCCTACTTCTGTTCCCATGTTACTGAAGGGCCTATTCCTGTTCCCATGTTACTGAATGGCCTATTCCTGTTCCCATGTTTCTGAATGGCCTACTCCTGTTCACATGTTACTGAATGGCCCACTCCTGTTCCCAAGTTACTGAATGGCCTATTCCTGTTCCCATATTACTGAATGGCCTACTCCTATTCCCATGTTTCTGAATGGCCTACTCCTGTTCCCATGTTACTGAATGGCCCAGTCCTGCTCCGACCTTACTGAGTGGCCCACTCCTGTTCCCATATTACTGAATGGCCTACTTCTGTTCCCATGTTAGTTAATGGCCTATTCCTGTTCCCATGTTACTGAATGGCCCACTCCTGTTCCCATGTTAGTGAATGGCCTATTCCTGTTCCCATGTTACTGAATGGCCCACTCCTGTTCCCATGTTACTGAATGGCCCACTCCTGTTCCCATGTTTCTGAATGGCCTACTCCTGTTCCTATGTTACTGAATGGCCCACTCCTGTTCCCATGTTACTGAATGGCCCACTCCTGTTCCCATGTTACTGAATGGCCTATCCTGTTCCTATGTTAATGAATGGCCCACTCCTGTTCCCATGTTTCTGAATGGCCTACTCCTGTTCCTATGTTACTGAATGGCCCACTCTTGTTCCCCTGTTACTGAATGGCCCACTCCTGTTCCCATGTTACTGAATGGCCTACTCCTGTTCCTATGTGACTGAATGGCCCATTCCTGTTCCCATGTTACTGAATGGCCTATCCTGTTCCTATGTTAATGAATGGCCCACTCATGTTCACATGTTATTGAATGGCCGACTCCTGTTCCCGTGTTACTGAATGGACCACTTCTGCTCCCATGTTACTGAATGGCCTATTCCTGTTCCCATGTTACTGAACGGCCTTCTCCTGTTCCCATGTTACTGAATGGCCTCCTTCTGTTCCCATGTTACTGAAGGGCCTATTCTTGTTCCCATGTTACTGAATGGCCTATTCCTGTTCCCATGTTTCTGAATGGCCTACCTCTGTTCCCATGTTACTGAATGGCCCACTCCTGTTCCCAAGTTCCTGAATGGCCTATTCCTGTTCCCATATTAATGAATGGCCTATTCCTATTCCCATGTTACTGAATGGCCGACTTCTGTTCCCATGTTACTGAAGGGCCTATTCCTGTTCACATGTTACTGAATGGCCTATTCCTGTTCCCATGTTTCTGAATGGCCTACTCCTGTTCCCATGTTACTGAATGGCCCACTCCTGTTCCCAAGTTACTGAATGGCCTATTCCTGTTCCCATATTACTGAATGGCCTACTCCTATTCCCATGTTTCTGAATGGCCTACTCCTGTTCCCATGTTACTGAATGGCCCACTCCTGCTCCGACGTTACTGAGTGGCCCACTCCTGTTCCCATATTACTGAATGGCCTACTTCTGTTCCCTTGTTAGTTAATGGCCTATTCCTGTTCCCATGTTACTGAATGGCCCACTCCTGTTCCCATGATAGCGAATGGCCTATTCCTGTTCCCATGTTACTGAATGGCCCACTCCTGTTCCCATGTTGCTGAATGGCCCACTCCTGTTCCCATGTTGCTGAATGGCCCACTCCTGTTCCCATGTTACTGAATGGCCCATTACTGTTCCCATGTTACTGAATCACCCACTCCTGTTCACATGTTACTGAATGGCCCACTCCTGTTCCCTTGTTACTGAATGTCCCACTCCTGTTCCCATGCTACTGAATGGCCTACTCCTGTTCCCATGTTACTGAATGGCCCACTCCTGTTCCCATGTTACTGAATGGCCCACTGCTGTTCCCATGTTACTGAATGTCCCACTGCTGTTCCCATGTTACTGAATGGCCCACTCCTGTTCCCAAGTTACTGAATGGCCTACTCCTGTTCCCATGTTACTGAATGGCCGACTCATGTTCTCGAGTTACAAAATGGCCTACTCCTGTCCCCATGTTACTGAATGGACTTCTCCTGTCCCCATGTTAGTGAATGTCCTTAATCCTGTTCACAAGTTACTGAATGGCCCACTCCTGTTCCCAAGTTACTGAATGGCCTACTCCTATTCCCAAGTTACTGAATGGCCTACTCCTGTTTCCATGTTACTGAATGGCCTACTCCTGTTCCCGTCTTACTGAATGGCCTACTCCTTTTCCCATGTTACTGAATGGCCTATTCCTGTTCCCATGTTACTGAATGGCTTACTCCTGTTCTCATGTTACTGAATGGCCCACTCCTGTTCCAATATTACCGAATGGCTCACTCCTGTTCCCATGCTGCTGAATGGCCTACTCCTGTCCCCATGTTACTGAATGGCCCACTACTGTTCCCATGATACTGAATGGCCTATTCCTGGACCCATGATACTGAATGGCCTATTCCTGTTCCCATGTTACTGAATGGCCTACTCCTGTTCCAATGTTACTGAATGGCCTACTTCTGTTCCCATGTTACTGAAGGGCCTATTCCTGTTCCCATGTTACTGAATGGCCTATTCCTGTTCTCATGTTTCTGAATGGCCTACTCCTGTTCCCATGTTACTGAATGGCCCACTCCTGTTCCCAAGTTACTCAATGGCCTATTCCTGTTCCCATGTTACTGAATGGTCCACTCCTGTTCCCATGTTACTGAATGGCCTACTCCTGTTCCCATTTTATTGAATGACCCACTCCTGTTCCCATGTTACTGAATGGCCCACTCCTGTTCCAATGTTACAG
The DNA here is from genome assembly GCF_044704955.1 of Pristiophorus japonicus. Lineage (NCBI taxonomy): Eukaryota > Metazoa > Chordata > Chondrichthyes > Pristiophoridae > Pristiophorus > Pristiophorus japonicus. The sequence goes on from NC_091985.1 coordinate 171,676,511, forward strand.
AATGGCCTACTCCTGTTCCCATTTACTGAAGGGCTTATTCCTGTTCCCATGTTACTGAATGGCCTATTCCTGTTCCCATGTTTCTGAATGGCCTACCCCTGTTCCCATGTTACTGAATGGCCCACTCCTGTTCCCAAGTTCCTGAATGGCCTATTCCTGTTCCCATATTACTGAATGGCCTACTCCTATTCCCATGTTACTGAATGGCCTACTTCTGTTCCCATGTTACTGAAGGGCCTATTCCTGTTCCCATGTTACTGAATGGCCTATTCCTGTTCCCATGTTTCTGAATGGCCTACTCCTGTTCCCATGTTACTGAATGGCCCACTCCTGTTCCCAACTTACTGAATGGCCTATTCCTGTTCCCATATTACTGAATGTCCTACTCCAATTCCCATGTTTCTGAATGGCCTACTCCTGTTCCCATGTTACTGAATGGCCCACTCCTGCTCCGACGTTACTGAGTGGCCCACTCCTGTTCCCATATTACTGAATGGCCTACTTCTGTTCCCATGTTAGTTAATTGCCTATTCCTGTTCCCATGTCACTGAATGGCCCACTCCTGTTCCCATGTTAGTGAATGGCCTATTCCTGTTCCCATGTTACTGAATGGCCCACTCCTGTTCCCATGTTGCTGAATGGCCCACTCCTGTTCCCATGTTACTGAATGGCCCATTACTGTTCCCATGTTACTGAATCGCCCACTCCTGTTCACATGTTACTGAATGGCCCACTCCTGTTCACATGTTACTGAATGGCCCACTCCTGTTCCCATGTTACTGAATGTCCCACTCCTGTTCCCATGCTACTGAATGGCCTACTCCTGTTGCCATGTTACTGAATGGCCCACTCCTGTTCCCATGTTACTGAATGGCCCACTGCTGTTCCCATGTTACTGAATGGCCCACTGCTGTTCCCATGTTACTGAATGGCCGACTCATGTTCTCGAGTTACTAAATGGCCTACTCCTGTCCCCATGTTACTGAATGGCCTTCTCCTGTCCCCATGTTACTGAATGTCCTTAATCCTGTTCACAAGTTACTGAATGGCCCACTCCTGTTCCAATATTACCGAATGGCTCACTCCTGTTCCCATGCTGCTGAATGGCCTACTCCTGTCTCCATGTTACTGAATGGCCCACTCCTGTTCCCATGATACTGAATGGCCTATTCCTGGACCCATGATACTGAATGGCCTATTCCTGTTCCCATGTTACTGAATGGCCTACTCCTATTCCCATGTTTCTGAATGGCCTACTCCTGTTCCCATGTTACTGAATGGCCCACTCCTGCTCCGACGTTACTGAGTGGCCCACTCCTGTTCCCATATTACTGAATGGCCTACTTCTGTTCCCATGTTAGTTAATGGCCTATTCTTGTTCCCATGTTACTGAATGGCCCACTCCTGTTCCCATGTTAGTGAATGGCCTATTCCTGTTCCCATGTTACTGAATGGCCCACTCCTGTTCCCATGTTGCTGAATGGCCCACTCCTGTTCCCATGTTACTGAATGGCCCATTACTGTTCCCATGTTACTAAATCGCCCACTCCTGTTCACATGTTACTGAATGGCCCACTCCTGTTCACATGTTACTGAATGGCCCACTCCTGTTCCCATGTTACTGAATGTCCCACTCCTGCTCCGACGTTACTGAGTGGCCCACTCCTGTTCCCATATTACTGAATGGCCTACTTCTGTTCGCATGTTAGTTAATGGTCTATTCCTGTTCCCATGTTACTGAATGGCCCATTCCTGTTCCCATGTTGCTGAATGGCCCACTCCTGTTCCCATGTTACTGAATGGCCCATTACTGTTCCCATGTTACTGAATCGCCCACTCCTGTTCACATGTTACTGAATGGCCCACTCCTGTTCCCATGTTACTGAATGGCCCACTGCTGTTCCCATGTTACTTAATGGCCTACTCCTGTTCCCATGTTATTGAATGGCCCACTCCTGTTCCCATGTTACTGAATGGCCTACTCCTGTTCCCATGTTACTGAATGGCCGACTCATGTTCTCGAGTTACTAAATGGCCTGCTCCTGTCCCCATGTTACTGAATGGCCTTCTCCTGTCCCCATGTTACTAAATGTCCTTAATCCTGTTCACAAGTTACTGAATGGCCCACTCCTGTTCCCAATTTACTGAATGGCCCACTCCTGTTCCCAAGTTACTGAATGGCCTACTCCTATTCCCAAGTTACTGAATGTCCTATTCCTGTTTCCATGTTACTGAATGGCCTACTCCTGTTCCCATGTTACTGAATGGCCTACTCATTTTCCCATGTTACTGAATGGCCTATTCCTGTTCCCATGTTACTGAATGGCTTACTCCTGTTCTCATGTTACTAAATGGCCCACTCCTTTTCCAATATTACCGAATGGCTCACTCCTGTTCCCATGCTGCTGAATGGCCTACTCCTGTCCCCATGTTACTGAATGGCCCACTCCTGTTCCCATGATACTGAATGGCCTACTTCTGTTCCCATGTTACTGAATGGCCCACTCCTGTTCCCAAGTTACTCAATGGCCTATTCCTGTTCCCATGTTACTGAATGGTCCACTCCTGTTCCCATGTTACTGAATGGCCTACTCCTGTTCCCATTTTACTGAATGGCCCACTCCTGTTCCCATTTTACAGAATGGCCTACTCCTGTTCCCATGTTACTGAATGGCCCACTCCTGTTCCCATGTTACTGAATGGCCCACTCCTGTTCCCATGTTTCTGAATGGCCTACTCCTGTTCCTATGTTACTGAATGGCCCACTCCTCTTCCCATGTTACTGAATGGCCTACTCCTGTTCCTATGTTACTGAATGGCCCACTCCTGTTCCCATGTTACTGAATGGCCTACTCCTGTTCCTATGTTACTGAATGGCCCACTCCTGTTCCCATGTTACTGAATGGCCTACCTGTTCCTATGTTACTGAATGGCCCACTCATGTTCACATGTTACTGAATGGCCGACTCCTGTTCCCGTGTTACTGAATGGACCACTTCTGCTCCCATGTTACTGAATGGCCTATTCCTGTTCCCATGTTACTGAACGGCCTATTCCTGTTCCCATGTTACTGAATGGCCTACTTCTGTTCCCATGTTACTGAAGGGCCTATTCCTGTTCCCATGTTACTGAATGGCCTATTCCTGTTCCCATGTTTCTGAATGGCCTACTCCTGTTCCCATGTTGCTGAATGGCCCAATCTTGTTCCCAAGTTACTGAATGGCCTATTCCTGTTCCCATGTTTCTGAATGGCCTACTCCTGTTCCCATGTTACTGAATGGCCCACTCCTGTTCCCAAGTTACTGAATGGCCTATTCCTGTTCCCATATTACTGAATGGCCTACTCCTATTCCCATGTTTCTGAATGGCCTACTCCTGTTCCCATGTTACTGAATGGCCCACTCCTGCTCCGACGTTACTGAGTGGCCCACTCCTGTTCCCATATTACTGAATGGCCTACTTCTGTTCCCATGTTAGTTAATGGCCTATTCCTGTTCCCATGTTACTGAATGGCCCACTCCTGTTCCCATGTTACTGAATGGCCTATTCCTGTTCCCATGTTACTGAATGGCCCACTCCTGTTCCCATGTTGCTGAATGGCCCACTCCTGTTCCCATGTTACTGAATGGCCCATTACTGTTCCCATGTTACTAAATCGCCCACTCCTGTTCACATGTTACTGAATGGCCCACTCCTGTTCACATGTTACTGAATGGCCCACTCCTGTTCCCATGTTACTGAATGTCCCACTCCTGCTCCGACGTTACTGAGTGGCCCACTCCTGTTCCCATATTACTGAATGGCCTACTTCTGTTCCCATGTTAGTTAATGGCCTATTCCTGTTCCCATGTTACTGAATGGCCCACTCCTGTTCCCATGTTGCTGAATGGCCCACTCCTGTTCCCATGTTACTGAATGTCCCATTACTGTTCCCATGTTACTGAATCGCCCACTCCTGTTCACATGTTACTGAATGTCCCACTCCTGTTCCCATGTTACTGAATGTCCCACTCCTGTTCCCATGTTACTGAATGGCCTACTCCTGTTCCCATGTTACTGAATGGCCCACTCCTGTTCCCATGTTACTGAATGGCCCACTGCTGTTCCCATGTTACTGAATGGCCTACTCCTGTTCCCATGTTATTGAATGGCCCACTCCTGTTCCCAAGTTACTGAATGGCCTACTCCTGTTCCCATGTTACTGAATGGCCGACTCATGTTCTCGAGTTACTAAATGGCCTACTCCTGTCCCCATGTTACTGAATGGCCTTCTCCTGTCCCCATGTTACTGAATGTCCTTAATCCTGTTCACAAGTTACTGAATGGCCCACTCCTGTTCCCAATTTACTGAATGGCCCACTCCTGTTCCCAAGTTACTGAATGGCCTACTCCTATTCCCAAGTTACTGAATGTCCTATTCCTGTTTCCATGTTACTGAATGGCCTACTCCTGTTCCCATGTTTCTGAATGGCCTACTCCTGTTCGCATGTTACTGAATGGCCCACTCCTGCTCCGACGTTACTGAGTGGCCCACTCCTGTTCCCATATTACTGAATGGCCTACTCCTGTCCCCATGTTACTGAATGGCCCACTCCTGTTCCCATGATACTGAATGGTCTACTTCTGTTCCCATGTTACTGAATGGCCCACTCCTGTTCCCAAGTTACTCAATGGCCTATTCCTGTTCCCATGTTACTGAATGGTCCACTCCTGTTCCCATGTTACTGAATGGCCTATTCCTGTTCCCATTTTACTGAATGGCCCACTCCTGTTCCCATTTTACAGAATGGCCTACTCCTGTTCCCATGTTACTGAATGGCCCACTCCTGTTCCCATGTTACTGAATGGCCCACTCCTGTTCCCATGTTTCTGAATGGCCTACTCCTGTTCCTATGTTACTGAATGGCCCACTCCTGTTCCCATGTTACTGAATGGCCTACTCCTGTTCCTATGTTACTGAATGGCCCACTCCTGTTCCCATGTTACTGAATGGCCTACTCCTGTTCCTGTGTTACTGAATGGCCCACTCCTGTTCCCATGTTACTGAATGGCCTATCCTGTTCCTATGTTACTGAATGGCCCACTCATGTTCACATGTTACTGAATGGCCGACTCCTGTTCCCGTGTTACTGAATGGACCACTTCTGATCCCATGTTACTGAATGGCCTATTCCTGTTCCCATGTTACTGAACGGCCTACTCCTGTTCCCATGTTACTGAATGGCCTACTTCTGTTCCCATGTTACTGAAGGGCCTATTCCTGTTCCCATGTTACTGAATGGCCTATTCCTGTTCCCATGTTTCTGAATGGCCTTCTCCTGTTCCCATGTTGCTGAATGGCCCAATCTTGTTCCCAAGTTACTGAATGGCCTATTCCTGTTCCCATGTTACTGAATGGCCTACTCCTATTCCCATGTTACTGAATGGCCTACTTCTGTTCCCATGTTACTGAAGGGCCTATTCCTGTTCCCATGTTACTGAATGGCCTATTCCTGTTCCCATGTTTCTGAATGGCCTACTCCTGTTCCCATGTTACTGAATGGCCCACTCCTGTTCCCAAGTTACTGAATGGCCTATTCCTGTTCCCATATTACTGAATGGCCTACTCCTATTCCCATGTTTCTGAATGGCCTACTCCTGTCCCCATGTTACTGAATGGCCCACTCCTGCTCCGACGTTACTGAGTGGCCCACTCCTGTTCCCATATTACTGAATGGCCTACTTCTGTTCCCATGTTAGTTAATGGCCTATTCCTGTTCCCATGTTACTGAATGGCCCACTCCTGTTCCCATGTTACTGAATGGCCTATTCCTGTTCCCATGTTACTGAATGGCCCACTCCTGTTCCCATGTTGCTGAATGGCCCACTCCTGTTCCCATGTTACTGAATGGCCCATTACTGTTCCCATGTTACTAAATCGCCCACTCCTGTTCACATGTTACTGAATGGCCCACTCCTGTTCACATGTTACTGAATGGCCCACTCCTGTTCCCATGTTACTGAATGTCCCACTCCTGCTCCGACGTTACTGAGTGGCCCACTCCTGTTCCCATATTACTGAATGGCCTACTTCTGTTCCCATGTTAGTTAATGGCCTATTCCTGTTCCCATTTTACTGAATGGCCCACTCCTGTTCCCATGTTGCTGAATGGCCCACTCCTGTTCCCATGTTACTGAATGTCCCATTACTGTTCCCATGTTACTGAATCGCCCACTCCTGTTCACATGTTACTGAATGGCCCACTCCTGTTCCCATGTTACTGAATGTCCCACTCCTGTTCCCATGTTACTGAATGGCCTACTCCTGTTCCCATGTTACTAAATGGCCCACTCCTGTTCCCATGTTACTGAATGGCCCACTGCTGTTCCCATGTTACTGAATGGCCTACTCCGGTTCCCATGTTATTGAATGGCCCACTCCTGTTCCCAAGTTACTGAATGACCTCCTGTTCCCATGTTACTGAATGGCCGACTCATGTTCTCGAGTTACTAAATGGCCTACTCCTGTCCCCATGTTACTGAATGGCCTTCTCCTGTCCCCATGTTACTGAATGTCCTTAATCCTGTTCACAAGTTACTGAATGGCCCACTCCTGTTCCCAATTTACTGAATGGCCCACTCCTGTTCCCAAGTTACTGAATGGCCTACTCCTATTCCCAAGTTACTGAATGGCCCATTACTGTTCCCATGTTACTGAATCACCCACTCCTGTTCACATGTTACTGAATGGCCCACTGCTGTTCCCATGTTACTGAATGTCCCACTGCTGTTCCCATGTTACTGAATGGCCCACTCCTGTTCCCAAGTTACTGAATGGCCCACTCCTGTTCCCATGTTACTGAATGGCCCATTACTGTTCCCATGTTACTGAATCACCCACTCCTGTTCACATGTTACTGAATGGCCCACTGCTGTTCCCATGTTACTGAATGTCCCACTGCTGTTCCCATGTTACTGAATGGCCCACTCCTGTTCCCAAGTTACTGAATGGCCTACTCCTGTTCCCATGTTACTGAATGGCCGACTCATGTTCTCGAGTTACAAAATGGCCTACTCCTGTCCCCATGTTACTGAATGGCCTTCTCCTGTCCCCATGTTACTGAATGTCCTTAATCCTGTTCCCATGTTACTGAATGGCCCACTCCTGTTCCCAAGTTACTGAATGGCCTACTCCTATTCCCAAGTTACTGAATGGCCTACTCCTGTTTCCATGTTACTGAATGGCCTACTCCTGTTCCCGTCTTACTGAATGGCCTACTCCTTTTCCCATGTTACTAAATGGCCTATTCCTGTTCCCATGTTACTGAATGGCTTACTCCTGTTCTCATGTTACTGAATGGCCCACTCCTGTTCCAATATTACCGAATGGCTCACTCCTGTTCCCATGCTGCTGAATGGCCTACTCCTGTCCCCATGTTACTGAATGGCCCACTACTGTTCCCATGATACTGAATGGCCTATTCCTGGACCCATGATACTGAATGGCCTATTCCTGTTCCCATGTTACTGAATGGCCTACTCCTGTTCCAATGTTACTGAATGGCCTACTTCTGTTCCCATGTTACTGAAGGGCCTATTCCTGTTCCCATGTTACTGAATGGCCTATTCCTGTTCCCATGTTTCTGAATGGCCTACTCCTGTTCCCATGTTACTGAATGGCCCACTCCTGTTCCCAAGTTACTCAATGGCCTATTCCTGTTCCCATGTTACTGAATGGTCCACTCCTGTTCCCATGTTACTGAATGGCCTACTCCTGTTCCCATTTTATTGAATGACCCACTCCTGTTCCCATGTTACTGAATGGCCCACTCCTGTTCCCATGTTACAGAATGGCCTACTCCTGTTCCCATGTTACTGAAGGGCTTATTCCTGTTCCCATGTTACTGAATGGCCTATTCCTGTTCCCATGTTTCTGAATGGCCTACCCCTGTTCCCATGTTACTGAATGGCCCACTCCTGTTCCCAAGTTCCTGAATGGCCTATTCCTGTTCCCATATTACTGAATGGCCTACTCCTATTCCCATATTACTGAATGGCCTACTTCTGTTCCCATGTTACTGAAGGGCCTATTCCTGTTCCCATGTTACTGAATGGCCTATTCCTGTTCCCATGTTTCTGAATGGCCTACTCCTGTTCCCATGTTACTGAATGGCCCACTCCTGTTCCCAAGTTACTGAATGGCCTATTCCTGTTCCCATATTACTGAATGTCCTACTCCAATTCCCATGTTTCTGAATGGCCTACTCCTGTTCCCATGTTACTGAATGGCCCACTCCTGCTCCGACGTTACTGAGTGGCCCACTCCTGTTCCCATATTACTGAATGGCCTACTTCTGTTCCCATGTTAGTTAATGGCCTATTCCTGTTCCCATGTTACTGAATGGCCCACTCCTGTTCCCATGTTGCTGAATGGCCCATTACTGTTCCCATATTACTGAATGGCCCATTACTGTTCCCATGTTACTGAATCGCCCACTCCTGTTCACATGTTACTGAATGGCCCACTCCTGTTCCCATGTTACTGAATGTCTCACTCCTGTTCCCATGTTACTGAATGGCCTACTCCTGTTCCCATGTTACTGAATGGCCCACTCCTGTTCCCATGTTACTGAATGGCCCACTGCTGTTCCCATGTTACTGAATGGCCTACTCCTGTTCCCATGTTATTGAATGGCCCACTCCTGTTCCCAAGTTACTGAATGGCCTACTCCTGTTCCCATGTTACTAAATGGCCGACTCATGTTCTCGAGTTACTAAATGGCCTACTCCTGTCCCCATGTTACTGAATGGCCTTCTCCTGTCCCCATGTTACTGAATGTCCTTAATCCTGTTCACAAGTTACTGAATGGCCCACTCCTGTTCCCAATTTACTGAATGGCCCACTCCTGTTCCCAAGTTACTGAATGGCCTACTCCTGTTCCCAAGTTACTGAATGTCCTATTCCTGTTTCCATGTTACTGAATGGCCTACTCCTGTTCCCATGTTACTGAATGGCCTACTCATTTTCCCATGTTACTGAATGGCCTATTCCTGTTCCCATGTAACTGAATGGCTTACTCCTGTTCTCATGTTACTAAATGGCCCACTCCTGTTCCAATATTACCGAATGGCTCACTCCTGTTCCCATGCTGCTGAATGGCCTACTCCTGTCCCCATGTTACTGAATGGCCCATTCATGTTCCCATGATACTGAATGGCCTACTTCTGTTCCCATGTTACTGAATGGCCCACTCCTGTTCCCAAGTTACTCAATGGTCTATTCCTGTTCCCATGTTACTGAATGGTCCACTCCTGTTCCCATGTTACTGAATGGCCTACTCCTGTTCCCATTTTATTGAATGACCCACTCCTGTTCCCATTTTACTGAATGGCCCACTCCTGTTCCCATTTTACAGAATGGCCTACTCCTGTTTCCTTGTTACTGAATGCCCACTCCTGTTCCCATGTTACTGAATGGCCTACTCCTGTCCCCATGTTACTAAATGGCCCACTCCTGTTCCCAAGTTACTGAATGGCCTATTCCTGTTCCCATGTTACTAAATGGCCTACTTCTGTTCCCATGTTACTGAAGGGCCTATTCCTGTTCCCATGTTCCTGAATGGCCTATTCCTGTTCCCATGTTTCTGAATGGCCTACTCCTGTTCCCATGTTACTGAATGGCCCACTCCTGTTCCCAAGTTACTGAATGGCCTATTCCTGTTCCCATATTACTGAATGGCCTACTCCTATTCCCATGTTACTGAATGGCCTACTTCTGTTCCCAAGTTACTGAATGGCCTATTCCTGTTCCCATGTTACTGAATGTCCTATTGCTGTTCCCATGTTTCTGAATGGCCTACTCCTGTTCCCATGTTACTGAATGGCCCACTCCTGCTCCGACGTTACTGAGTGGCCCACTCCTGTTCCCATATTACTGAATGGCCTACTTCTGTTCCCATGTTAGTTAATGGCCTATTCCTGTTCCCATGTTACTGAATGGCCCACTCCTGTTCCCATGTTGCTGAATGGCCCACTCCTGTTCCCATGTTACTGAATGGCCCATTACTGTTCGCATGTTACTGTATCGCCCACTCCTGTTCCCATGTTGCTGAATGGCCCATTACTGTTCCCATGTTACTGAATGGCCCACTGCTGTTCCTATGTTACTGAATGGCCTACTCCTGTTCCCATGTTATTGAATGGCCCACTCCTGTTCCCAAGTTACTGAATGGCCTACTCCTGTTCCCATGTTACTGAATGGCCGACTCATGTTCTCGAGTTACTAAATGGCCTACTCCTGTCCCCATGTTACTGAATGGCCTTCTCCTGTCCCCATGTTACTGAATGTCCTTAATCCTGTTCACAAGTTACTGAATGGCCCACTCCTGTTCCCAATTTACTGAATGGCCCACTCCTGTTCCCAAGTTACTGAATGGCCTACTCCTAATCCCAAGTTACTGAATGTCCTATTCCTGTTCCCATGTTACTGAATGGCCTACTCCTGTTCCCATTTTATTGAATGACCCACTCCTGTTCCCATTTTACTGAATGACCCACTCCTGTTCCCATTTTACAGAATGGCCTACTCCTGTGTCCTTGTTACTGAATGGCCCACTCCTGTTCCCATGTTACTGAATGGCCCACTCCTGTTCCCATGTTTCTGAATGGCCTACTCCTGTTCCTATGTTACTGAATGGCCCACTCCTGTTCCCATGTTACTGAATGGCCTACTCCTGTTCCTATGTTACTGAATGGCCCACTCCTGTTCCCATGTTACTGAATGGCCTACTCCTGTTCCTATGTTACTGAATGGCCCACTCCTGTTCCCATGTTACTGAATGGCCTATCCTGTTCCTATGTTACTGAATGGCCCACTCATGTTCACATGTTACTGAATGGCCGACTCCTGTTCCCGTGTTACTGAATGGACCACTTCTGCTCCCATGTTACTGAATGGCCTATTCCTGTTCCCATGTTACTGAACGGCCTACTCCTGTTCCCATGTTACTGAATGGCCTATCCTGTTCCTATGTTACTGAATGGCCCACTCATGTTCACATGTTACTGAATGGCCGACTCCTGTTCCCGTGTTACTGAATGGACCACTTCTGCTCCCATGTTACTGAATGGCCTATTCCTGTTCCCATGTTACTGAACGGCGTACTCCTGTTCCCATGGTACTGAATGGCCTACTTCTGTTCCCATGTTACTGAAGGGCCTATTCCTGTTCCCATGTTACTGAATGGCCTATTCCTGTTCCCATGTTTCTGAATGGCCTACTCCTGTTCCCATGTTACTGAATGGCCCACTGCTGTTCCCAACTTACTGAATGGCCTATTCCTGTTCCCATATTACTGAATGGCCTAATCCTATTCTCATGTTACTGAATGGCCTACTTCTGTTCCCATGTTACTGAAGGGCCTATTCCTGTTCCCATGTTACTGAATGGCCTATTCCTGTTCCCATGTTTCTGAATGGCCTACTCCTGTTCACATGTTACTGAATGGCCCACTCCTGTTCCCAAGTTACTGAATGGCCTATTCCTGTTCCCATATTACTGAATGGCCTACACCTATTCCCATGTTTCTGAATGGCCTACTCCTGTTCCCATGTTACTGAATGGCCCACTCCTGCTCCGACGTTACTGAGTGGCCCACTCCTGTTCCCATATTACTGAATGGCCTACTTCTGTTCCCATGTTAGTTAATGGCCTATTCCTGTTCCCATGTTACTGAATGGCCTACTCCTATTCCCAAGTTACTGAATGGCCTACTCCTGTTTCCATGTTACTGAATGGCCTACTCCTGTTCCCGTCTTACTGAATGGCCTACTCCTTTTCCCATGTTACTAAATGGCCTATTCCTGTTCCCATGTTACTGAATGGCTTACTCCTGTTCTCATGTTACTGAATGGCCCACTCCTGTTCCAATATTACCGAATGGCTCACTCCTGTTCCCATGCTGCTGAATGGCCTACTCCTGTCCCCATGTTACTGAATGGCCCACTACTGTTCCCATGATACTGAATGGCCTATTCCTGGACCCATGATACTGAATGGCCCATTCCTGTTCCCATGTTACTGAATGGCCTACTCCTGTTCCAATGTTACTGAATGGCCTACTTCTGTTCCGATGTTACTGAAGGGCCTATTCCTGTTCCCATGTTACTGAATGGCCTATTCCTGTTCCCATGTTTCTGAATGGCCTACTCCTGTTCCCATGTTACTGAATGCCCACTCCTGTTCCCAAGTTACTCAATGGCCTATTCCTGTTCCCATGTTACTGAATGGTCCACTCCTGTTCCCATGTTACTGAATGGCCTACTCCTGTTCCCATTTTATTGAATGACCCACTCCTGTTCCCATGTTACTGAATGGCCCACTCCTGTTCCCATGTTACAGAATGGCCTACTCCTGTTCCCATGTTACTGAAGGGCTTATTCCTGTTCCCATGTTACTGAATGGCCTATTCCTGTTCCCATGTTTCTGAATGGCCTACCCCTGTTCCCATGTTACTGAATGGCCCACTCCTGTTCCCAAGTTCCTGAATGGCCTATTCCTGTTCCCATATTACTGAATGGCCTACTCCTATTCCCATATTACTGAATGGCCTACTTCTGTTCCCATGTTACTGAAGGGCCTATTCCTGTTCCCATGTTACTGAATGGCCTATTCCTGTTCCCATGTTTCTGAATGGCCTACTCCTGTTCCCATGTTACTGAATGGCCCACTCCTGTTCCCAAGTTACTGAATGGCCTATTCCTGTTCCCATATTACTGAATGTCCTACTCCAATTCCCATGTTTCTGAATGGCCTACTCCTGTTCCCATGTTACTGAATGGCCTACTTCTGTTCCCATGTTAGTTAATGGCCTATTCCTGTTCCCATGTTACTGAATGGCCCACTCCTGTTCCCATGTTGCTGAATGGCCCATTACTGTTCCCATATTACTGAATGGCCCATTACTGTTCCCATGTTACTGAATCGCCCACTCCTGTTCACATGTTACTGAATGGCCCACTCCTGTTCCCATGTTACTGAATGTCTCACTCCTGTTCCCATGTTACTGAATGGCCTACTCCTGTTCCCATGTTACTGAATGGCCCACTCCTGTTCCCATGTTACTGAATGGCCCACTGCTGTTCCCATGTTACTGAATGGCCTACTCCTGTTCCCATGTTATTGAATGGCCCACTCCTGTTCCCAAGTTACTGAATGGCCTACTCCTGTTCCCATGTTACTAAATGGCCGACTCATGTTCTCGAGTTACTAAATGGCCTACTCCTGTCCCCATGTTACTGAATGGCCTTCTCCTGTCCCCATGTTACTGAATGTCCTTAATCCTGTTCACAAGTTACTGAATGGCCCACTCCTGTTCCCAATTTACTGAATGGCCCACTCCTGTTCCCAAGTTACTGAATGGCCTACTCCTATTCCCAAGTTACTGAATGTCCTATTCCTGTTTCCATGTTACTGAATGGCCTACTCCTGTTCCCATGTTACTGAATGGCCTACTCATTTTCCCATGTTACTGAATGGCCTATTCCTGTTCCCATGTAACTGAATGGCTTACTCCTGTTCTCATGTTACTAAATGGCCCACTCCTGTTCCAATATTACCGAATGGCTCACTCCTGTTCCCATGCTGCTGAATGGCCTACTCCTGTCCCCATGTTACTGAATGGCCCATTCATGTTCCCATGATACTGAATGGCCTACTTCTGTTCCCATGTTACTGAATGGCCCACTCCTGTTCCCAAGTTACTCAATGGTCTATTCCTGTTCCCATGTTACTGAATGGTCCACTCCTGTTCCCATGTTACTGAATGGCCTACTCCTGTTCCCATTTTATTGAATGACCCACTCCTGTTCCCATTTTACTGAATGGCCCACTCCTGTTCCCATTTTACAGAATGGCCTACTCCTGTTTCCTTGTTACTGAATGCCCACTCCTGTTCCCATGTTACTGAATGGCCTACTCCTGTCCCCATGTTACTAAATGGCCCACTCCTGTTCCCAAGTTACTGAATGGCCTATTCCTGTTCCCATGTTACTAAATGGCCTACTTCTGTTCCCATGTTACTGAAGGGCCTATTCCTGTTCCCATGTTCCTGAATGGCCTATTCCTGTTCCCATGTTTCTGAATGGCCTACTCCTGTTCCCATGTTACTGAATGGCCCACTCCTGTTCCCAAGTTACTGAATGGCCTATTCCTGTTCCCATATTACTGAATGGCCTACTCCTATTCCCATGTTACTGAATGGCCTACTTCTGTTCCCATGTTACTGAAGGGCCTATTCCTGTTCCCATGTTACTGAATGTCCTATTGCTGTTCCCATGTTTCTGAATGGCCTACTCCTGTTCCCATGTTACTGAATGGCCCACTCCTGCTCCGACGTTACTGAGTGGCCCACTCCTGTTCCCATATTACTGAATGGCCTACTTCTGTTCCCATGTTAGTTAATGGCCTATTCCTGTTCCCATGTTACTGAATGGCCCACTCCTGTTCCCATGTTGCTGAATGGCCCACTCCTGTTCCCATGTTACTGAATGGCCCATTACTGTTCGCATGTTACTGTATCGCCCACTCCTGTTCCCATGTTGCTGAATGGCCCATTACTGTTCCCATGTTACTGAATGGCCCACTGCTGTTCCTATGTTACTGAATGGCCTACTCCTGTTCCCATGTTATTGAATGGCCCACTCCTGTTCCCAAGTTACTGAATGGCCTACTCCTGTTCCCATGTTACTGAATGGCCGACTCATGTTCTCGAGTTACTAAATGGCCTACTCCTGTCCCCATGTTACTGAATGGCCTTCTCCTGTCCCCATGTTACTGAATGTCCTTAATCCTGTTCACAAGTTACTGAATGGCCCACTCCTGTTCCCAATTTACTGAATGGCCCACTCCTGTTCCCAAGTTACTGAATGGCCTACTCCTAATCCCAAGTTACTGAATGTCCTATTCCTGTTCCCATGTTACTGAATGGCCTACTCCTGTTCCCATTTTATTGAATGACCCACTCCTGTTCCCATTTTACTGAATGACCCACTCCTGTTCCCATTTTACAGAATGGCCTACTCCTGTGTCCTTGTTACTGAATGGCCCACTCCTGTTCCCATGTTACTGAATGGCCCACTCCTGTTCCCATGTTTCTGAATGGCCTACTCCTGTTCCTATGTTACTGAATGGCCCACTCCTGTTCCCATGTTACTGAATGGCCTACTCCTGTTCCTATGTTACTGAATGGCCCACTCCTGTTCCCATGTTACTGAATGGCCTACTCCTGTTCCTATGTTACTGAATGGCCCACTCCTGTTCCCATGTTACTGAATGGCCTATCCTGTTCCTATGTTACTGAATGGCCCACTCATGTTCACATGTTACTGAATGGCCGACTCCTGTTCCCGTGTTACTGAATGGACCACTTCTGCTCCCATGTTACTGAATGGCCTATTCCTGTTCCCATGTTACTGAACGGCCTACTCCTGTTCCCATGTTACTGAATGGCCTATCCTGTTCCTATGTTACTGAATGGCCCACTCATGTTCACATGTTACTGAATGGCCGACTCCTGTTCCCGTGTTACTGAATGGACCACTTCTGCTCCCATGTTACTGAATGGCCTATTCCTGTTCCCATGTTACTGAACGGCGTACTCCTGTTCCCATGGTACTGAATGGCCTACTTCTGTTCCCATGTTACTGAAGGGCCTATTCCTGTTCCCATGTTACTGAATGGCCTATTCCTGTTCCCATGTTTCTGAATGGCCTACTCCTGTTCCCATGTTACTGAATGGCCCACTGCTGTTCCCAACTTACTGAATGGCCTATTCCTGTTCCCATATTACTGAATGGCCTAATCCTATTCTCATGTTACTGAATGGCCTACTTCTGTTCCCATGTTACTGAAGGGCCTATTCCTGTTCCCATGTTACTGAATGGCCTATTCCTGTTCCCATGTTTCTGAATGGCCTACTCCTGTTCACATGTTACTGAATGGCCCACTCCTGTTCCCAAGTTACTGAATGGCCTATTCCTGTTCCCATATTACTGAATGGCCTACACCTATTCCCATGTTTCTGAATGGCCTACTCCTGTTCCCATGTTACTGAATGACCCACTCCTGCTCCGACGTTACTGAGTGGCCCACTCCTGTTCCCATATTACTGAATGGCCTACTTCTGTTCCCATGTTAGTTAATGGCCTATTCCTGTTCCCATGTTACTGAATGGCCCACTCCTGTTCCCATGTTAGTGAATGGCCTATTCCTGTTCCCATGTTACTGAATGGCCTATCCTGTTCCTATGTTACTGAATGGCCCACTCATGTTCACATGTTACTGAATGGCCGACTCCTGTTCCCGTGTTACTGAATGGACCACTTCTGCTCCCATGTTACTGAATGGCCTATTCCTGTTCCCATGTTACTGAACGGCGTACTCCTGTTCCCATGGTACTGAATGGCCTACTTCTGTTCCCATGTTACTGAAGGGCCTATTCCTGTTCCCATGTTACTGAATGGCCTATTCCTGTTCCCATGTTTCTGAATGGCCTACTCCTGTTCCCATGTTACTGAATGGCCCACTGCTGTTCCCAACTTACTGAATGGCCTATTCCTGTTCCCATATTACTGAATGGCCTAATCCTATTCTCATGTTACTGAATGGCCTACTTCTGTTCCCATGTTACTGAAGGGCCTATTCCTGTTCACATGTTACTGAATGGCCCACTCCTGTTCCCAAGTTACTGAATGGCCTATTCCTGTTCCCATATTACTGAATGGCCTACACCTATTCCCATGTTTCTGAATGGCCTACTCCTGTTCCCATGTTACTGAATGGCCCACTCCTGCTCCGACGTTACTGAGTGGCCCACTCCTGTTCCCATATTACTGAATGGCCTACTTCTGTTCCCATGTTAGTTAATGGCCTATTCCTGTTCCCATGTTACTGAATGGCCTACTCCTATTCCCAAGTTACTGAATGGCCTACTCCTGTTTCCATGTTACTGAATGGCCTACTCCTGTTCCCGTCTTACTGAATGGCCTACTCCTTTTCCCATGTTACTAAATGGCCTATTCCTGTTCCCATGTTACTGAATGGCTTACTCCTGTTCTCATGTTACTGAATGGCTTACTCCTGTTCTCATGTTACTGAATGGCCCACTCCTGTTCCAATATTACCGAATGGCTCACTCCTGTTCCCATGCTGCTGAATGGCCTACTCCTGTCCCCATGTTACTGAATGGCCCACTACTGTTCCCATGATACTGAATGGCCTATTCCTGGACCCATGATACTGAATGGCCCATTCCTGTTCCCATGTTACTGAATGGCCTACTCCTGTTCCAATGTTACTGAATGGCCTACTTCTGTTCCCATGTTACTGAAGGGCCTATTCCTGTTCCCATGTTACTGAATGGCCTATTCCTGTTCCCATGTTTCTGAATGGCCTACTCCTGTTCCCATGTTACTGAATGCCCACTCCTGTTCCCAAGTTACTCAATGGCCTATTCCTGTTCCCATGTTACTGAATGGTCCACTCCTGTTCCCATGTTACTGAATGGCCTACTCCTGTTCCCATTTTATTGAATGACCCACTCCTGTTCCCATGTTACTGAATGGCCCACTCCTGTTCCCATGTTACAGAATGGCCTACTCCTGTTCCCATGTTACTGAAGGGCTTATTCCTGTTCCCATGTTACTGAATGGCCTATTCCTGTTCCCATGTTTCTGAATGGCCTACCCCTGTTCCCATGTTACTGAATGGCCCACTCCTGTTCCCAAGTTCCTGAATGGCCTATTCCTGTTCCCATATTACTGAATGGCCTACTCCTATTCCCATATTACTGAATGGCCTACTTCTGTTCCCATGTTACTGAAGGGCCTATTCCTGTTCCCATGTTACTGAATGGCCTATTCCTGTTCCCATGTTTCTGAATGGCCTACTCCTGTTCCCATGTTACTGAATGGCCCACTCCTGTACCCAAGTTACTGAATGGCCTATTCCTGTTCCCATATTACTGAATGTCCTACTCCAATTCCCATGTTTCTGAATGGCCTACTCCTGTTCCCATGTTACTGAATGGCCCACTCCTGCTCCGACGTTACTGAGTGGCCCACTCCTGTTCCCATATTACTGAATGGCCTACTTCTGTTCCCATGTTAGTTAATGGCCTATTCCTGTTCCCATGTTACTGAATGGCCCACTCCTGTTCCCATGTTGCTGAATGGCCCATTACTGTTCCCATATTACTGAATGGCCCATTACTGTTCCCATGTTACTGAATCGCCCACTCCTGTTCACATGTTACTGAATGGCCCACTCCTGTTCCCATGTTACTGAATGTCTCACTCCTGTTCCCATGTTACTGAATGGCCTACTCCTGTTCCCATGTTACTGAATGGCCCACTCCTGTTCCCATGTTACTGAATGGCCCACTGCTGTTCCCATGTTACTGAATGGCCTACTCCTGTTCCCATGTTATTGAATGGCCCACTCCTGTTCCCAAGTTACTGAATGGCCTACTCCTGTTCCCATGTTACTAAATGGCCGACTCATGTTCTCGAGTTACTAAATGGCCTACTCCTGTCCCCATGTTACTGAATGGCCTTCTCCTGTCCCCATGTTACTGAATGTCCTTAATCCTGTTCACAAGTTACTGAATGGCCCACTCCTGTTCCCAATTTACTGAATGGCCCACTCCTGTTCCCAAGTTACTGAATGGCCTACTCCTATTCCCAAGTTACTGAATGTCCTATTCCTGTTTCCATGTTACTGAATGGCCTACTCCTGTTCCCATGTTACTGAATGGCCTACTCATTTTCCCATGTTACTGAATGGCCTATTCCTGTTCCCATGTAACTGAATGGCTTACTCCTGTTCTCATGTTACTAAATGGCCCACTCCTGTTCCAATATTACCGAATGGCTCACTCCTGTTCCCATGCTGCTGAATGGCCTACTCCTGTCCCCATGTTACTGAATGGCCCATTCATGTTCCCATGATACTGAATGGCCTACTTCTGTTCCCATGTTACTGAATGGCCCACTCCTGTTCCCAAGTTACTCAATGGTCTATTCCTGTTCCCATGTTACTGAATGGTCCACTCCTGTTCCCATGTTACTGAATGGCCTACTCCTGTTCCCATTTTATTGAATGACCCACTCCTGTTCCCATTTTACTGAATGGCCCACTCCTGTTCCCATTTTACAGAATGGCCTACTCCTGTTTCCTTGTTACTGAATGCCCACTCCTGTTCCCATGTTACTGAATGGCCTACTCCTGTCCCCATGTTACTAAATGGCCCACTCCTGTTCCCAAGTTACTGAATGGCCTATTCCTGTTCCCATGTTACTAAATGGCCTACTTCTGTTCCCATGTTACTGAAGGGCCTATTCCTGTTCCCATGTTCCTGAATGGCCTATTCCTGTTCCCATGTTTCTGAATGGCCTACTCCTGTTCCCATGTTACTGAATGGCCCACTCCTGTTCCCAAGTTACTGAATGGCCTATTCCTGTTCCCATATTACTGAATGGCCTACTCCTATTCCCATGTTACTGAATGGCCTACTTCTGTTCCCATGTTACTGAAGGGCCTATTCCTGTTCCCATGTTACTGAATGTCCTATTGCTGTTCCCATGTTTCTGAATGGCCTACTCCTGTTCCCATGTTACTGAATGGCCCACTCCTGCTCCGACGTTACTGAGTGGCCCACTCCTGTTCCCATATTACTGAATGGCCTACTTCTGTTCCCATGTTAGTTAATGGCCTATTCCTGTTCCCATGTTACTGAATGGCCCACTCCTGTTCCCATGTTGCTGAATGGCCCACTCCTGTTCCCATGTTACTGAATGGCCCATTACTGTTCGCATGTTACTGTATCGCCCACTCCTGTTCCCATGTTGCTGAATGGCCCATTACTGTTCCCATGTTACTGAATGGCCCACTGCTGTTCCTATGTTACTGAATGGCCTACTCCTGTTCCCATGTTATTGAATGGCCCACTCCTGTTCCCAAGTTACTGAATGGCCTACTCCTGTTCCCATGTTACTGAATGGCCGACTCATGTTCTCGA
Organism: Pristiophorus japonicus; assembly: GCF_044704955.1. NCBI lineage: Eukaryota > Metazoa > Chordata > Chondrichthyes > Pristiophoridae > Pristiophorus > Pristiophorus japonicus. Next base: position 171,696,565 of record NC_091985.1, read on the forward strand.
GTTACTAAATCGCCTACTCCTGTCCCCATGTTACTGAATGGCCTTCTCCTGTCCCCATGTTACTGAATGTCCTTAATCCTGTTCACAAGTTACTGAATGGCCCACTCCTGTTCCCAATTTACTGAATGGCCCACTCCTGTTCCCAAGTTACTGAATGGCCTACTCCTAATCCCAAGTTACTGAATGTCCTATTCCTGTTCCCATGTTACTGAATGGCCTACTCCTGTTCCCATTTTATTGAATGACCCACTCCTGTTCCCATTTTACTGAATGACCCACTCCTGTTCCCATTTTACAGAATGGCCTACTCCTGTGTCCTTGTTACTGAATGGCCCACTCCTGTTCCCATGTTACTGAATGGCCCACTCCTGTTCCCATGTTTCTGAATGGCCTACTCCTGTTCCTATGTTACTGAATGGCCCACTCCTGTTCCCATGTTACTGAATGGCCTACTCCTGTTCCTATGTTACTGAATGGCCCACTCCTGTTCCCATGTTACTGAATGGCCCACTCTTGTTCCCCTGTTACTGAATGGCCCACTCCTGTTCCCATGTTACTGAATGGCCTATCCTGTTCCTATGTTACTGAATGGCCCACTCATGTTCACATGTTACTGAATGGCCGACTCCTGTTCCCGTGTTACTGAATGGACCACTTCTGCTCCCATGTTACTGAATGGCCTATTCCTGTTCCCATGTTACTGAATGGCCTACTCCTGTTCCCATGTTACTGAATGGCCTATCCTGTTCCTATGTTACTGAATGGCCCACTCATGTTCACATGTTACTGAATGGCCGACTCCTGTTCCCGTGTTACTGAATGGACCACTTCTGCTCCCATGTTACTGAATGGCCTATTCCTGTTCCCATGTTACTGAACGGCGTACTCCTGTTCCCATGGTACTGAATGGCCTACTTCTGTTCCCATGTTACTGAAGGGCCTATTCCTGTTCCCATGTTACTGAATGGCCTATTCCTGTTCCCATGTTTCTGAATGGCCTACTCCTGTTCCCATGTTACTGAATGGCCCACTGCTGTTCCCAACTTACTGAATGGCCTATTCCTGTTCCCATATTACTGAATGGCCTAATCCTATTCTCATGTTACTGAATGGCCTACTTCTGTTCCCATGTTACTGAAGGGCCTATTCCTGTTCCCATGTTACTGAATGGCCTATTCCTGTTCCCATGTTTCTGAATGGCCTACTCCTGTTCACATGTTACTGAATGGCCCACTCCTGTTCCCAAGTTACTGAATGGCCTATTCCTGTTCCCATATTACTGAATGGCCTACACCTATTCCCATGTTTCTGAATGGCCTATTCCTGTTCCCATGTTACTGAATGACCCACTCCTGCTCCGACGTTACTGAGTGGCCCACTCCTGTTCCCATATTACTGAATGGCCTACTTCTGTTCCCATGTTAGTTAATGGCCTATTCCTGTTCCCATGTTACTGAATGGCCCACTCCTGTTCCCATGTTAGTGAATGGCCTATTCCTGTTCCCATGTTACTGAATGGCCCACTCCTGTTCCCATGTTACTGAATCGCCCACTCCTGTTCCCATGTTTCTGAATGGCCTACTCCTGTTCCTATGTTACTGAATGGCCCACTCCTGTTCCCATGTTACTGAATGGCCCACTCCTGTTCCCATGTTACTGAATGGCCTATCCTGTTCCTATGTTAATGAATGGCCCACTCCTGTTCCCATGTTTCTGAATGGCCGACTCCTGTTCCTATGTTACTGAATGTCCCACTCTTGTTCCCCTGTTACTGAATGTCCCACTCCTGTTCCCATGTTACTGAATGGCCTACTCCTGTTCCTATGTTACTGAATGGCCCATTCCTGTTCCCATGTTACTGAATGGCCTATCCTGTTCCTATGTTAATGAATGGCCCACTCATGTTCATATGTTACTGAATGGCCGACTCCTGTTCCCGTGTTACTGAATGGACCACTTCTGCTCCCATGTTACTGAATGGCCTATTCCTGTTCCCATGTTACTGAACGGCCTTCTCCTGTTCCCATGTTACTGAATGGCCTACTTCTGTTCCCATGTTACTGAAGGGCCTATTCTTGTTCCCATGTTACTGAATGGCCTATTCCTGTTCCCATGTTTCTGAATGGCCTACCCCTGTTCCCATGTTACTGAATGGCCCACTCCTGTTCCCAAGTTCCTGAATGGCCTATTCCTGTTCCCATATTACTGAATGGCCTACTCCTATTCCCATGTTACTGAATGGCCTACTTCTGTTCCCATGTTACTGAAGGGCCTATTCCTGTTCACATGTTACTGAATGGCCTATTCCTGTTCCCATGTTACTGAATGGCCCACTCCTGTTCCCAAGTTACTGAATGGCCTATTCCTGTTCCCATATTACTGAATGGCCTACTCCTATTCCCATGTTTCTGAATGGCCTACTCCTGTTCCCATGTTACTGAATGGCCCACTCCTGCTCCGACGTTACTGAGTGGCCCACTCCTGTTCCCATATTACTGAATGGCCTACTTCTGTTCCCTTGTTAGTTAATGGCCTATTCCTGTTCCCATGTTACTGAATGGCCCACTCCTGTTCCCATGATAGCGAATGGCCTATTCCTGTTCCCATGTTACTGAATGGCCCACTCCTGTTCCCATGTTGCTGAATGGCCCACTCCTGTTCCCATGTTGCTGAATGGTCCACTCCTGTTCCCTTGTTACTGAATGTCCCACTCCTGTTCCCATGCTACTGAATGGCCTACTCCTGTTCCCATGTTACTGAATGGCCCACTCCTGTTCCCATGTTACTGAATGGCCCACTGCTGTTCCCATGTTACTGAATGTCCCACTGCTGTTCCCATGTTACTGAATGGCCCACTCCTGTTCCCAAGTTACTGAATGGCCTACTCCTGTTCCCATGTTACTGAATGGCCGACTCATGTTCTCGAGTTACAAAATGGCCTACTCCTGTCCCCATGTTACTGAATGGCCTTCTCCTGTCCCCATGTTAGTGAATGTCCTTAATCCTGTTCACAAGTTACTGAATGGCCCACTCCTGTTCCCAAGTTACTGAATGGCCTACTCCTATTCCCAAGTTACTGAATGGCCTACTCCTGTTTCCATGTTACTGAATGGCCTACTCCTGTTCCCGTCTTACTGAATGGCCTACTCCTTTTCCCATGTTACTGAATGGCCTATTCCTGTTCCCATGTTACTGAATGGCTTACTCCTGTTCTCATGTTACTGAATGGCCCACTCCTGTTCCAATATTACCGAATGGCTCACTCCTGTTCCCATGCTGCTGAATGGCTTACTCCTGTCCCCATGTTACTGAATGGCCCACAACTGTTCCCATGATACTGAATGGCCTATTCCTGGACCCATGATACTGAATGGCCTATTCCTGTTCCCATGTTACTGAATGGCCTACTCCTGTTCCAATGTTACTGAATGGCCTACTTCTGTTCCCATGTTACTGAAGGGCCTATTCCTGTTCCCATGTTACTGAATGGCCTATTCCTGTTCCCATGTTTCTGAATGGCCTACTCCTGTTCCCATGTTACTGAATGGCCCACTCCTGTTCCCAAGTTACTCAATGGCCTATTCCTGTTCCCATGTTACTGAATGGTCCACTCCTGTTCCCATGTTACTGAATGGCCTACTCCTGTTCCCATTTTATTGAATGACCCACTCCTGTTCCCATGTTACTGAATGGCCCACTCCTGTTCCCATGTTACAGAATGGCCTACTCCTGTTCCCATGTTACTGAAGGGCTTATTCCTGTTCCCATGTTACTGAATGGCCTATTCCTGTTCCCATGTTTCTGAATGGCCTACCCCTGTTCCCATGTTACTGAATGGCCCACTCCTGTTCCCAAGTTCCTGAATGGCCTATTCCTGTTCCCATATTACTGAATGGCCTACTCCTATTCCCAAGTTACTGAATGGCCTATTCCTGTTCCCATATTACTGAATGTCCTACTCCAATTCCCATGTTTCTGAATGGCCTACTCCTGTTCCCATGTTACTGAATGGCCCACTCCTGCTCCGACGTTACTGAGTGGCCCACTCCTGTTCCCATATTACTGAATGGCCAACTTCTGTTCCCATGTTAGTTAATGGCCTATTCCTGTTCCCATGTTACTGAATGGCCCACTCCTGTTCCCATGTTAGTGAATGGCCTATTCCTGTTCCCATGTTACTGAATGGCCCACTCCTGTTCCCATGTTGCTGAATGGCCCACTCCTGTTCCCATGTTACTGAATGGCCCATTACTGTTCCCATGTTACTGAATCGCCCACTCCTGTTCACATGTTACTGAATGGCCCACTCCTGTTCACATGTTACTGAATGGCCCACTCCTGTTCCCATGTTACTGAATGTCCCACTCCTGTTCCCATGCTACTGAATGGCCTACTCCTGTTCCCATGTTACTGAATGGCCCACTCCTGTTCCCATGTTACTGAATGGCCCACTGCTGTTCCCATGTTACTGAATGGCCCACTGCTGTTCCCATGTTACTGAATGGCCCACTCCTGTTCCCAAGTTACTGAATGGCCTACTCCTGTTCCCATGTTACTGAATGGCCGACTCATGTTCTCGAGTTACTAAATGGCCTACTCCTGTCCCCATGTTACTGAATGGCCTTCTCCTGTCCCCATGTTACTGAATGTCCTTAATCCTGTTCACAAGTTACTGAATGGCCCACTCCTGTTCCAATATTACCGAATGGCTCACTCCTGTTCCCATGCTGCTGAATGGCCTACTCCTGTCTCCATGTTACTGAATGGCCCACTCCTGTTCCCATGATACTGAATGGCCTATTCCTGGACCCATGATACTGAATGGCCTATTCCTGTTCCCATGTTACTGAATGGCCTACTCCTATTCCCATGTTTCTGAATGGCCTACTCCTGTTCCCATGTTACTGAATGGCCCACTCCTGCTCCGACGTTACTGAGTGGCCCACTCCTGTTCCCATATTACTGAATGGCCTACTTCTGTTCCCATGTTAGTTAATGGCCTATTCCTGTTCCCATGTTACTGAATGGCCCACTCCTGTTCCCATGTTAGTGAATGGCCTATTCCTGTTCCCATGTTACTGAATGGCCCACTCCTGTTCCCATGTTACTGAATGGCCCACTCCTGTTCCCATGTTACTGAATGGCCCATTACTGTTCCCATGTTACTAAATCGCCCACTCCTGTTCACATGTTACTGAATGGCCCACTCCTGTTCACATGTTACTGAATGGCCCACTCCTGTTCCCATGATACTGAATGTCCCACTCCTGCTCCGACGTTACTGAGTGGCCCACTCCTGTTCCCATATTACTGAATGGCCTACTTCTGTTCGCATGTTAGTTAATGGTCTATTCCTGTTCCCATGTTACTGAATGGCCCATTCCTGTTCCCATGTTGCTGAATGGCCCACTCCTGTTCCCATGTTACTGAATGGCCCATTACTGTTCCTATGTTACTGAATCGCCCACTCCTGTTCACATGTTACTGAATGGCCCACTCCTGTTCCCATGTTACTGAATGTCCCACTCCTGTTCCCATGTTACTGAATGGCCTACTCCTGTTCCCATGTTACTGAATGGCCCACTCCTGTTCCCATGTTACTGAATGGCCCACTGCTGTTCCCATGTTACTGAATGGCCTACTCCTGTTCCCATGTTATTGAATGGCCCACTCCTGTTCCCAAGTTACTGAATGGCCTACTCCTGTTCCCATGTTACTGAATGGCCGACTCATGTTCTCGAGTTACTAAATGGCCTACTCCTGTCCCCATGTTACTGAATGGCCTTCTCCTGTCCCCATGTTACTGAATGTCCTTAATCCTGTTCACAAGTTACTGAATGGCCCACTCCTGTTCCCAATTTACTGAATGGCCCACTCCTGTTCCCAAGTTACTGAATGGCCTACTCCTATTCCCAAGTTACTGAATGTCCTATTCCTGTTTCCATGTTACTGAATGGCCTACTCCTGTTCCCATGTTACTGAATGGCCTACTCATTTTCCCATGTTACTGAATGGCCTATTCCTGTTCCCATGTTACTGAATGGTTTACTCCTGTTCTCATGTTACTAAATGGCCCACTCCTGTTCCAATATTACCGAATGGCTCACTCCTGTTCCCATGCTGCTGAATGGCCTACTCCTGTCCCCATGTTACTGAATGGCCCACTCCTGTTCCCATGATACTGAATGGCCTACTTCTGTTCCCATGTTACTGAATGGCCCACTCCTGTTCCCAAGTTACTCAATGGCCTATTCCTGTTCCCATGTTACTGAATGGTCCACTCCTGTTCCCATGTTACTGAATGGCCTACTCCTGTTCCCATTTTACTGAATGGCCCACTCCTGTTCCCATTTTACAGAATGGCCTACTCCTGTTCCCATGTTACTGAATGGCCCACTCCTGTTCCCATGTTACTGAATGGCCCACTCCTGTTCCCATGTTTCTGAATGGCCTACTCCTGTTCCTATGTTACTGAATGGCCCACTCCTCTTCCCATGTTACTGAATGGCCTACTCCTGTTCCTATGTTACTGAATGGCCCACTCCTGTTCCCATGTTACTGAATGGCCTACTCCTGTTCCTATGTTACTGAATGGCCCACTCCTGTTCCCATGTTACTGAATGGCCTACCTGTTCCTATGTTACTGAATGGCCCACTCACGTTGACATGTTACTGAATGGCCGACTCCTGTTCCCATGTTGCTGAATGGCCCAATCTTTTTCCCAAGTTACTGAATGGCCTATTCCTGTTACCATGTTACTGAATGGCCTACTCCTATTCCCATGTTACTGAATGGCCTACTTCTGTTCCCATGTTACTGAAGGGCCTATTCCTGTTCCCATGTTACTGAATGGCCTATTCCTGTTCCCATGTTTCTGAATGGCCTACTCCTGTTCCCATGTTACTGAATGGCCTACTTCTGTTCCCATGTTACTGAAGGGCCTATTCCTGTTCCCATGTTACTGAATGGCCTATTCCTGTTCCCATGTTTCTGAATGGCCTACTCCTGTTCCCATGTTGCTGAATGGCCCAATCTTTTTCCCAAGTTACTGAATGGCCTATTCCTGTTACCATGTTACTGAATGGCCTACTCCTATTCCCATGTTACTGAATGGCCTACTTCTGTTCCCATGTTACTGAAGGGCCTATTCCTGTTCCCATGTTACTGAATGGCCTATTCCTGTTCCCATGTTTCTGAATGGCCTACTCCTGTTCCCATGTTACTGAATGGCCCACTCCTGTTCCCAAGTTACTGAATGGCCTATTCCTGTTCCCATATTACTGAATGGCCTACTCCTATTCCCATGTTTCTGAATGGCCTACTCCTGTTCCCATGGTACTGAATGGCCCACTCCTGCTCCGACGTTACTGAGTGGCCCACTCCTGTTCCCATATTACTGAATGGCCTACTTCTGTTCCCATGTTAGTTAATGGCCTATTCCTGTTCCCATGTTACTGAATGGCCCACTCCTGTTCCCATGTTACTGAATGGCCTATTCCTGTTCCTATGTTACTGAATGGCCCACTCCTGTTCCCATGTTGCTGAATGGCCCACTCCTGTTCCCATGTTACTGAATGGCCCATTACTGTTCCCATGTTACTAAATCGCCCACTCCTGTTCACATGTTACTGAATGGCCCACTCCTGTTCACATGTTACTGAATGGCCCACTCCTGTTCCCATGTTACTGAATGTCCCACTCCTGCTCCGACGTTACTGAGTGGCCCACTCCTGTTCCCATATTACTGAATGGCCTATTCCTGTTCCCATGTTACTGAATGGCCCATTACTGTTCCCATGTTACTGAATCGCCCACTCCTGTTCACATGTTACTGAATGTCCCACTCTTGTTCCCATGTTACTGAATGTCCCACTCCTGTTCCCATGTTACTGAATGGCCTACTCCTGTTCCCATGTTACTGAATGGCCCACTCCTGTTCCCATGTTACTGAATGGCCCACTGCTGTTCCCATGTTACTGAATGGCCTACTCCTGTTCCCATGTTATTGAATGGCCCACTCCTGTTCCCAAGTTACTGAATGGCCTACTCCTGTTCCCATGTTACTGAATGGCCGACTCATGTTCTCGAGTTACTAAATGGCCTACTCCTGTCCCCATGTTACTGAATGGCCTTCTCCTGTCCCCATGTTACTGAATGTCCTTAATCCTGTTCACAAGTTACTGAATGGCCCACTCCTGTTCCCAATTTACTGAATGGCCCACTCCTGTTCCCAAGTTACTGAATGGCCTACTCCTATTCCCAAGTTACTGAATGTCCTATTCCTGTTTCCATGTTACTGAATGGCCTACTCCTGTTCCCATGTTTCTGAATGGCCTACTCCTGTTCGCATGTTACTGAATGGCCCACTCCTGCTCCGACGTTACTGAGTGGCCCACTCCTGTTCCCATATTACTGAATGGCCTACTCCTGTCCCCATGTTACTGAATGGCCCACTCCTGTTCCCATGATACTGAATGGTCTACTTCTGTTCCCATGTTACTGAATGGCCCACTCCTGTTCCCAAGTTACTCAATGGCCTATTCCTGTTCCCATGTTACTGAATGGTCCACTCCTGTTCCCATGTTACTGAATGGCCTACTCCTGTTCCCATTTTACTGAATGGCCCACTCCTGTTCCCATTTTACAGAATGGCCCACTCCTGTTCCCAGTTACTGAATGGCCCACTCCTGTTCCCATGTTACTGAATGGCCCACTCCTGTTCCCATGTTTCTGAATGGCCTACTCCTGTTCCTATGTTACTGAATGGCCCACTCCTGTTCCCATGTTACTGAATGGCCTACTCCTGTTCCTATGTTACTGAATGGCCCACTCCTGTTCCCATGTTACTGAATGGCCTACTCCTGTTCCTGTGTTACTGAATGGCCCACTCCTGTTCCCATGTTACTGAATGGCCTATCCTGTTCCTATGTTACTGAATGGCCCACTCATGTTCACATGTTACTGAATGGCCGACTCCTGTTCCCGTGTTACTGAATGGACCACTTCTGATCCCATGTTACTGAATGGCCTATTCCTGTTCCCATGTTACTGAACGGCCTACTCCTGTTCCCATGTTACTGAATGGCCTACTTCTGTTCCCATGTTACTGAAGGGCCTATTCCTGTTCCCATGTTACTGAATGGCCTATTCCTGTTCCCATGTTTCTGAATGGCCTTCTCCTGTTCCCATGTTGCTGAATGGCCCAATCTTGTTCCCAAGTTACTGAATGGCCTATTCCTGTTCCCATGTTACTGAATGGCCTACTCCTATTCCCATGTTACTGAATGGCCTACTTCTGTTCCCATGTTACTGAAGGGCCTATTCCTGTTCCCATGTTACTGAATGGCCTATTCCTGTTCCCATGTTTCTGAATGGCCCACTCCTGTTCCCAAGTTACTGAATGGCCTATTCCTGTTCCCATATTACTGAATGGCCTACTCCTATTCCCATGTTTCTGAATGGCCTACTCCTGTCCCCATGTTACTGAATGGCCCACTCCTGCTCCGACGTTACTGAGTGGCCCACTCCTGTTCCCATATTACTGAATGGCCTACTTCTGTTCCCATGTTAGTTAATGGCCTATTCCTGTTCCCATGTTACTGAATGGCCCACTCCTGTTCCCATGTTACTGAATGGCCTATTCCTGTTCCCATGTTACTGAAAGGCCCACTCCTGTTCCCATGTTGCTGAATGGCCCACTCCTGTTCCCATGTTACTGAATGGCCCATTACTGTTCCCATGTTACTAAATCGCCCACTCCTGTTCACATGTTACTGAATGGCCCACTCCTGTTCACATGTTACTGAATGTCGCACTCCTGTTCCCATGTTACTGAATGGCCTACTCCTGTTCCCATGTTACTGAATGGCCTACCTGTTCCTATGTTACTGAATGGCCCACTCATGTTCACATGTTACTGAATGGCCGACTCCTGTTCCCGTGTTACTGAATGGACCATTTCTGCTCCCATGTTACTGAATGGCCTATTCCTGTTCCCATGTTACTGAACGGCCTACTTCTGTTCCCATGTTGCTGAATGGCCCAATCTTTTTCCCAAGTTACTGAATGGCCTATTCCTGTTCCCATGTTACTGAATGGCCTACTCCTATTCCCATGTTACTGAATGGCCTACTTCTGTTCCCATGTTACTGAAGGGCCTATTCCTGTTCCCATGTTACTGAATGGCCTATTCCTGTTCCCATGTTTCTGAATGGCCTACTCCTGTTCCCATGTTACTGAATGGCCCACTCCTGTTCCCAAGTTACTGAATGGCCTATTCCTGTTCCCATATTACTGAATGGCCTACTCCTATTCCCATGTTTCTGAATGGCCTACTCCTGTTCCCATGTTACTGAATGGCCCACTCCTGCTCCGACGTTACTGAGTGGCCCACTCCTGTTCCCATATTACTGAATGGCCTACTTCTGTTCCCATGTTACTGAAGGGCCTATTCCTGTTCCCATGTTACTGAATGGCCTATTCCTGTTCCCATGTTTCTGAATGGCCTACTCCTGTTCCCATGTTGCTGAATGGCCCAATCTTTTTCCCAAGTTACTGAATGGCCTATTCCTGTTCCCATGTTACTGAATGGCCTACTCCTATTCCCATGTTACTGAATGGCCTACTTCTGTTCCCATGTTACTGAAGGGCCTATTCCTGTTCCCATGTTACTGAATGGCCTATTCCTGTTCCCATGTTTCTGAATGGCCTACTCCTGTTCCCATGTTACTGAATGGCCCACTCCTGTTCCCAAGTTACTGAATGGCCTATTCCTGTTCCCATATTACTGAATGGCCTACTCCTATTCCCATGTTTCTGAATGGCCTACTCCTGTTCCCATGTTACTGAATGGCCCACTCCTGCTCCGACGTTACTGAGTGGCCCACTCCTGTTCCCATATTACTGAATGGCCTACTTCTGTTCCCATGTTAGTTAATGGCCTATTCCTGTTCCCATGTTACTGAATGGCCCACTCCTGTTCCCATGTTACTGAATGGCCTATTCCTGTTCCCATGTTACTGAATGGCCCACTCCTGTTCCCATGTTGCTGAATGGCCCACTCCTGTTCCCATGTTACTGAATGGCCCATTACTGTTCCCATGTTACTAAATCGCCCACTCCTGTTCACATGTTACTGAATGGCCCACTCCTGTTCACATGTTACTGAATGGCCCACTCCTGTTCCCATGTTACTGAATGTCCCACTCCTGCTCCGACGTTACTGAGTGGCCCACTCCTGTTCCCATATTACTGAATGGCCTACTTCTGTTCCCATGTTAGTTAATGGCCTATTCCTGTTCCCATGTTACTGAATGGCCCACTCCTGTTCCCATGTTGCTGAATGGCCCACTCCTGTTCCCATGTTACTGAATGTCCCATTACTGTTCCCATGTTACTGAATCGCCCACTCCTGTTCACATGTTACTGAATGTCCCACTCTTGTTCCCATGTTACTGAATGTCCCACTCCTGTTCCCATGTTACTGAATGGCCTACTCCTGTTCCCATGTTACTGAATGGCCCACTCCTGTTCCCATGTTACTGAATGGCCCACTGCTGTTCCCATGTTACTGAATGGCCTACTCCTGTTCCCATGTTATTGAATGGCCCACTCCTGTTCCCAAGTTACTGAATGGCCTACTCCTGTTCCCATGTTACTGAATGGCCGACTCATGTTCTCGAGTTACTAAATGGCCTACTCCTGTCCCCATGTTACTGAATGGCCTTCTCCTGTCCCCATGTTACTGAATGTCCTTAATCCTGTTCACAAGTTACTGAATGGCCCACTCCTGTTCCCAATTTACTGAATGGCCCACTCCTGTTCCCAAGTTACTGAATGGCCTACTCCTATTCCCAAGTTACTGAATGTCCTATTCCTGTTTCCATGTTACTGAATGGCCTACTCCTGTTCCCATGTTTCTGAATGGCCTACTCCTGTTCGCATGTTACTGAATGGCCCACTCCTGCTCCGACGTTACTGAGTGGCCCACTCCTGTTCCCATATTACTGAATGGCCTACTCCTGTCCCCATGTTACTGAATGGCCCACTCCTGTTCCCATGATACTGAATGGTCTACTTCTGTTCCCATGTTACTGAATGGCCCACTCCTGTTCCCAAGTTACTCAATGGCCTATTCCTGTTCCCATGTTACTGAATGTTCCACTCCTGTTCCCATGTTACTGAATGGCCTACTCCTGTTCCCATTTTACTGAATGGCCCACTCCTGTTCCCATTTTACAGAATGGCCCACTCCTGTTCCCATGTTACTGAATGGCCCACTCCTGTTCCCATGTTACTGAATGGCCCACTCCTGTTCCCATGTTTCTGAATGGCCTACTCCTGTTCCTATGTTACTGAATGGCCCACTCCTGTTCCCATGTTACTGAATGGCCTACTCCTGTTCCTATGTTACTGAATGGCCCACTCCTGTTCCCATGTTACTGAATGGCCTACTCCTGTTCCTGTGTTACTGAATGGCCCACTCCTGTTCCCATGTTACTGAATGGCCTATCCTGTTCCTATGTTACTGAATGGCCCACTCATGTTCACATGTTACTGAATGGCCGACTCCTGTTCCCGTGTTACTGAATGGACCACTTCTGATCCCATGTTACTGAATGGCCTATTCCTGTTCCCATGTTACTGAACGGCCTACTCCTGTTCCCATGTTACTGAATGGCCTACTTCTGTTCCCATGTTACTGAAGGGCCTATTCCTGTTCCCATGTTACTGAATGGCCTATTCCTGTTCCCATGTTTCTGAATGGCCTTCTCCTGTTCCCATGTTGCTGAATGGCCCAATCTTGTTCCCAAGTTACTGAATGGCCTATTCCTGTTCCCATGTTACTGAATGGCCTACTCCTATTCCCATGTTACTGAATGGCCTACTTCTGTTCCCATGTTACTGAAGGGCCTATTCCTGTTCCCATGTTACTGAATGGCCTATTCCTGTTCCCATGTTTCTGAATGGCCTACTCCTGTTCCCATGTTACTGAATGGCCCACTCCTGTTCCCAAGTTACTGAATGGCCTATTCCTGTTCCCATATTACTGAATGGCCTACTCCTATTCCCATGTTTCTGAATGGCCTACTCCTGTCCCCATGTTACTGAATGGCCCACTCCTGCTCCGACGTTACTGAGTGGCCCACTCCTGTTCCCATATTACTGAATGCCCTACTTCTGTTCCCATGTTAGTTAATGGCCTATTCCTGTTCCCATGTTACTGAATGGCCCACTCCTGTTCCCATGTTACTGAATGGCCTATTCCTGTTCCCATGTTACTGAAAGGCCCACTCCTGTTCCCATGTTGCTGAATGGCCCACTCCTGTTCCCATGTTACTGAATGGCCCATTACTGTTCCCATGTTACTAAATCGCCCACTCCTGTTCACATGTTACTGAATGGCCCACTCCTGTTCCCATGTTACTGAATGTCCCACTCCTGCTCCGACGTTACTGAGTGGCCCACTCCTGTTCCCATATTACTGAATGGCCTACTTCTGTTCCCATGTTAGTTAATGGCCTATTCCTGTTCCCATGTTACTGAATGGCCCACTCCTGTTCCCATGTTGCTGAATGACCCACTCCTGTTCCCATGTTACTGAATGGCCCATTACTGTTCCCATGTTACTGAATCGCCCACTCCTGTTCACATGTTACTGAATGTCCCACTCCTGTTCCCATGTTACTGAATGTCCCACTCCTGTTCCCATGTTACTGAATGGCCTACTCCTGTTCCCATGTTACTGAATGGCCCACTCCTGTTCCCATGTTACTGAATGGCCCACTGCTGTTCCCATGTTACTGAATGGCCTACTCCGGTTCCCATGTTATTGAATGGCCCACTCCTGTTCCCAAGTTACTGAATGACCTACTCCTGTTCCCATGTTACTGAATGGCCGACTCATGTTCTCGAGTTACTAAATGGCCTACTCCTGTCCCCATGTTACTGAATGGCCTTCTCCTGTCCCCATGTTACTGAATGTCCTTAATCCTGTTCACAAGTTACTGAATGGCCCACTCCTGTTCCCAATTTACTGAATGGCCCACTCCTGTTCCCAAGTTACTGAATGGCCTACTCCTATTCCCAAGTTACTGAATGTCCTATTCCTGTTTCCATGTTACTGAATGGCCTACTCCTGTTCCCATGTTACTAAATGGCCTACTCGTTTTCCCATGTTACTGAATGGCCTACTCATTTTCCCATGTTACTGAATGGCCTATTCCTGTTCCCATGTTACTGAATGGCTTACTCCTGTTCTCATGTTACTAAATGGCCCACTCCTGTTGCAATATTACCGAATGGCTCACTCCTGTTCCCATGCTGCTGAATGGCCTACTCCTGTCCCCATGTTACTGAATGGCCCACTCCTGTTCCCATGATACTGAATGGCCTACTTCTGTTCCCATGTTACTGAATGGCCCACTCCTGTTCCCAAGTTACTCAATGGCCTATTCCTGTTCCCATGTTACTGAATGGTCCACTCCTGTTCCGATGTTACTGAATGGCCTATTCCTGTTCCCATTTTATTGAATGACCCACTCCTGTTCCCATTTTACTGAATGGCCCACTCCTGTTCCCATTTTACAGAATGGCCTACTCCTGTTCCCATGTTACTGAATGGCCCACTCCTGTTCCCATGTTACTGAATGGCCCACTCCTGTTCCCATGTTTCTGAATGGCCTACTCCTGTTCCTATGTTACTGAATGGCCCACTCCTGTTCCCATGTTACTGAATGGCCTACTCCTGTTCCTATGTTACTGAATGGCCCACTCCTGTTCCCATGTTACTGAATGGCCTACTCCTGTTCCTATGTTACTGAATGGCCCACTCCTGTTCCCATGTTACTGAATGGCCTATCCTGTTCCTATGTTATTGAATGGCCCACTCATGTTCACATGTTACTGAATGGCCGACTCCTGTTCCCGTGTTACTGAATGGACCACTCCTGTTCCCATGTTACTGAATGGCCTATTCCTGTTCCCATGTTACTGAACGGCCTACTCCTGTTCCCATGTTACTGAATGGCCTACTTCTGTTCCCATGTTACTGAAGGGCCTAATCCTGTTCCCATGTTACTGAATGGCCTATTCCTGTTCCCATGTTTCTGAATGGCCTACTCCTGTTCCCATGTTACTGAATGGCCCACTCCTGTTCCCAAGTTACTGAATGGCCTATTCCTGTTCCCATATTACTGAATGGCCTACTCCTATTCCCATGTTACTGAATGGCCTACTTCTGTTCCCAATTTACTGAAGTGACTATTCCTGTTCCTATGTTACTGAATGGCCTATTCCTGTTCTCATGTTTCTGAATGGCCTACTCCTGTTCCCATGTTACTGAATGGCCCACTCCTGTTCCCAAGTTACTGAATGGCCTATTCCTGTTCCCATATTACTGAATGGCCCACTCGTATTCCCATGTTTCTGAATGGCCTACTCCTGTTCCCATGTTACTGAATGGCCCACTCCTGTTCCCAAGTTACTGAATGGCCTATTCCTGTTCCCATATTACTGAATGGCCCACTCGTATTCCCATGTTTCTGAATGGCCTACTCCTGTTCCCATGTTAGTGAATGGCCCACTCCTGTTCCCATGTTACTGAATGGCCTACTCCTGTTCCTATGTTACTGAATGGCCTACTCCTGTTCCCATGTTACTGAATGGCCCACTCCTGTTCCCATGTTACTGAATGGCCCACTGCTGTTCCCATGTTACTGAATGGCCCACTGCTGTTCCCATGTTACTGAATGGCCCACTCCTGTTCCCAAGTTACTGAATGGCCTACTCCTGTTCCCATGTTACTGAATGGCCGACTCATGTTCTCGAGTTACTAAATGGCCTACTCCTGTCCCCATGTTACTGAATGGCCTTCTCCTGTCCCCATGTTACTGAATGTCCTTAATCCTGTTCACAAGTTACTGAATGGCCCACTCCTGTTCCAATATTACCGAATGGCTCACTCCTGTTCCCATGCTGCTGAATGGCCTACTCCTGTCTCCATGTTACTGAATGGCCCACTCCTGTTCCCATGATACTGAATGGCCTATTCCTGGACCCATGTTACTGAATGGCCTACTCCTATTCCCATGTTTCTGAATGGCCTACTCCTGTTCCCATGTTACTGAATGGCCCACTCCTGCTCCGACGTTACTGAGTGGCCCACTCCTGTTCCCATATTACTGAATGGCCTACTTCTGTTCCCATGTTAGTTAATGGCCTATTCCTGTTCCCATGTTACTGAATGGCCCACTCCTGTTCCCATGTTAGTGAATGGCCTATTCCTGTTCCCATGTTACTGAATGGCCCACTCCTGTTCCCATGTTGCTGAATGGCCCACTCCTGTTCCCATGTTACTGAATGGCCCATTACTGTTCCCATGTTACTAAATCGCCCACTCCTGTTCACATGTTACTGAATGGCCCACTCCTGTTCACATGTTACTGAATGGCCCACTCCTGTTCCCATGTTACTGAATGTCCCACTCCTGCTCCGACGTTACTGAGTGGCCCACTCCTGTTCCCATATTACTGAATGGCCTACTTCTGTTCGCATGTTAGTTAATGGCCTATTCCTGTTCCCATGTTACTGAATGGCCCACTCCTGTTCCCATGTTGCTGAATGGCCCACTCCTGTTCCCATGTTACTGAATGGCCCATTACTGTTCCCATGTTACTGAATCGCCCACTCCTGTTCACATGTTACTGAATGTCCCACTCCTGTTCCCATGTTACTGAATGTCCCACTCCTGTTCCCATGTTACTGAATGGCCTACTCCTGTTCCCATGTTATTGAATGGCCCACTCCTGTTCCCAAGTTACTGAATGGCCTACTCCTGTCCCCATGTTACTGAATGGCCTTCTCCTGTCCCCATGTTACTGAATGTCCTTAATCCTGTTCACAAGTTACTGAATGGCCCACTCCTGTTCCCAATTTACTGAATGGCCCACTCCTGTTCCCAAGTTACTGAATGGCCTACTCCTATTCCCAAGTTACTGAATGTCCTATTCCTGTTTCCATGTTACTGAATGGCCTACTCCTGTTCCCATGTTACTAAATGGCCTACTCATTTTCCCATGTTACTGAATATCCTATTCCTGTTCCCATGTTACTGAATGGCTTACTCCTGTTCTCATGTTACTAAATGGCCCACTCCTGTTCCAATATTACCGAATGGCTCACTCCTGTTCCCATGCTGCTGAATGGCCTACTCCTGTCCCCATGTTACTGAATAGCCCACTCCTGTTCCCATGATACTGAATGGCCTACTTCTGTTCCCATGTTACTGAATGGCCCACTCCTGTTCCCAAGTTACTCAATGGCCTGTTCCTGTTCCCATGTTACTGAATGGTCCACTCCTGTTCCCATGTTACTGAATGGCCTACTCCTGTTCCTATTTTACAGAATGGCCTACTCCTGTTCCCATGTTACTGAATGGCCCACTCCTGTTCCCATGTTACTGAATGGCTTACTCCTGTTCTCATGTTACTAAATGGCCCACTCCTGTTCCAATATTACCGAATGGCTCACTCCTGTTCCCATGCTGCTGAATGGCCTACTCCTGTCCCCATGTTACTGAATGGCCCACTCCTGTTCCCATGATACTGAATGGCCTACTTCTGTTCCCATGTTACTGAATGGCCCACTCCTGTTCCCAAGTTACTCAATGGCCTATTCCTGTTCCCATGTTACTGAATGGTCCACTCCTGTTCCCATGTTACTGAATGGCCTACTCCTGTTCCCATTTTACAGAATGGCCTACTCCTGTTCCCATGTTACTGAATGGCCCACTCCTGTTCCCATGTTACTGAATGGCCCACTCCTGTTCCCATGTTTCTGAATGGCCTACTCCTGTTCCTATGTTACTGAATGGCCCACTCCTGTTCCCATGTTACTGAATGGCCTACTCCTGTTCCTATGTTACTGAATGGCCCACTCCTGTTCCCATGTTACTGAATGGCCTACTCCTGTTCCTATGTTACTGAATGGCCCACTCCTGTTCCCATGTTACTGAATGGCCTATCCTGTTCCTATGTTACTGAATGGCCCACTCATGTTCACATGTTACTGAATGGCCGACTCCTGTTCCCGTGTTACTGAATGGACCACTTCTGCTCCCATGTTACTGAATGGCCTATTCCTGTTCCCATGTTACTGAACGGCCTACTCCTGTTCCCATGTTACTGAATGGCCTACTTCTGTTCCCATGTTACTGAAGGGCCTATTCCTGTTCCCATGTTACTGAATGGCCTATTCCTGTTCCCATGTTTCTGAATGGCCTACTCCTGTTCCCATGTTGCTGAATGGCCCAATCTTGTTCCCAAGTTACTGAATGGCCTATTCCTGTTCCCATGTTACTGAATGGCCTACTCCTATTCCCATGTTACTGAATGGCCTACTTCTGTTCCCATGTTACTGAAGGGCCTATTCCTGTTCCCATGTTACTGAATGGCCTATTCCTGTTCCCATGTTTCTGAATGGCCTACTCCTGTTCCCATGTTACTGAATGGCCCACTCCTGTTCCCAAGTTACTGAATGGCCTATTCCTGTTCCCATATTACTGAATGGCCTACTCCTATTCCCATGTTTCTGAATGGCCTACTCCCGTTCCCATGTTACTGAATGGCCCACTCCTGTTCACATGTTACTGAATGGCCCACTCCTGTTCCCAAGTTACTGAATGGCCTACTCCTGTTCCCATGTTACTGAATGGCCGACTCATGTTCTCGAGTTACTAAATGGCCTACTCCTGTCCCCATGTTACTGAATGGCCTTCTCCTGTCCCCATGTTACTGAATGTCCTTAATCCTGTTCACAAGTTACTGAATGGCCCACTCCTGTTCCAATATTACCGAATGGCTCACTCCTGTTCCCATGCTGCTGAATGGCCTACTCCTGTCTCCATGTTACTGAATGGCCCACTCCTGTTCCCATGATACTGAATGGCCTATTCCTGGACCCATGATACTGAATGGCCTATTCCTGTTCCCATGTTACTGAATGGCCTACTCCTATTCCCATGTTTCTGAATGGCCTACTCCTGTTCCCATGTTACTGAATGGCCCACTCCTGTTCACATGTTACTGAATGGCCCACTCCTGTTCACATGTTACTGAATGGCCCACTCCTGTTCCCATGTTACTGAATGTCCCACTCCTGCTCCGACGTTACTGAGTGGCCCACTCCTGTTCCCATATTACTGAATGGCCTACTTCCGTTCGCATGTTAGTTAATGGCCTTTTCCTGTTCCCATGTTACTGAATGGCCCACTCCTGTTCCCATGTTGCTGAATGGCCCACTCCTGTTCCCATGTTACTGAATGGCCCATTACTGTTCCCATGTTACTGAATCGCCCAGTCCTGTTCACATGTTACTGAATGTCCCACTCCTGTTCCCATGTTACTGAATGTCCCACTCCTGTTCCCATGTTACTGAATGGCCTACTCCTGTTCCCATGTTACTGAATGGCCCACTCCTGTTCCCATGTTACTGAATGGCCCACTGCTGTTCCCATGTTACTGAATGGCCTACTCCTGTTCCCATGTTATTGAATGGCCCACTCCTGTTCCCAAGTTACTGAATGGCCTACTCCTGTTCCCATGTTACTGAATGGCCGACTCATGTTCCCGAGTTACTAAATGGCCTACTCCTGTCCCCATGTTACTGAATGGCCTTCTCCTGTCCCCATGTTACTGAATGGCCCACTCCTGTTCCCATGTTACTGAATGGCCTACTCCTGTTCCTATGTTACTGAATGGCACACTCCTGTTCCCATGTTACTGAATGGCCCACTCTTGTTCCCCTGTTACTGAATCGCCCACTCCTGTTCCCATGTTACTGAATTCCCTACTCCTGTTCCTATGTTACTGAATGGCCCACTCCTGTTCCCATGTTACTGAATGGCCTATCCTGTTCCTATGTTATTGAATGGCCCACTCATGTTCACATGTTACTGAATGGCCGACTCCTGTTCCCGTGTTACTGAATGGACCACTTCTGCTCCCATGTTACTGAATGGCCTATTCCTGTTCCCATGTTACTGAACGGCCTACTCCTGTTCCCATGTTACTGAATGGCCTACTTCTGTTCCCATGTTACTGAAGGGCCTAATCCTGTTCCCATGTTACTGAATGGCCTATTCCTGTTCCCATGTTTCTGAATGGCCTACTCCTGTTCCCATGTTACTGAATGGCCCACTCCTGTTCCCAAGTTACTGAATGGCCTATTCCTGTTCCCATATTACTGAATGGCCTACTCCTATTCCCATGTTACTGAATGGCCTACTTCTGTTCCCAATTTACTGAAGTGACTATTCCTGTTCCTATGTTACTGAATGGCCTATTCCTGTTCTCATGTTTCTGAATGGCCTACTCCTGTTCCCATGTTACTGAATGGCCCACTCCTGTTCCCAAGTTACTGAATGGCCTATTCCTGTTCCCATATTACTGAATGGCCTACTCGTATTCCCATGTTTCTGAATGGCCTACTCCTGTTCCCATGTTAGTGAATGGCCCACTCCTGTTCCCATGTTACTGAATGGCCTACTCCTGTTCCTATGTTACTGAATGGCCTACTCCTGTTCCCATGTTACTGAATGGCCCACTGCTGTTCCCATGTTACTGAATGGCCCACTCCTGTTCCCAAGTTACTGAATGGCCTACTACTGTTCCCATGTTACTGAATGGCCGACTCATGTTCTCGAGTTACTAAATGGCCTACTCCTGTCCCCATGTTACTGAATGGCCTTCTCCTGTCCCCATGTTACTGAATGTCCTTAATCCTGTTCACAAGTTACTGAATGGCCCACTCCTGTTCCAATATTACCGAATGGCTCACTCCTGTTCCCATGCTGCTGAATGGCCTACTCCTGTCTCCATGTTACTGAATGGCCCACTCCTGTTCCCATGATACTGAATGGCCTATTCCTGGACCCATGATACTGAATGGCCTATTCCTGTTCCCATGTTACTGAATGGCCTACTCCTATTCCCATGTTTCTGAATGGCCTACTCCTGTTCCCATGATACTGAATGGCCCACTCCTGCTCCGACGTTACTGAGTGGCCCACTCCTGTTCCCATATTACTGAATGGCCCACTCCTGTTCCCATGTTGCTGAATGGCCCACTCCTGTTCCCATGTTACTGAATGGCCCATTACTGTTCCCATGTTACTGAATGGCCCACTCCTGTTCCCATGTTAGTGAATGGCCTATTCCTGTTCCCATGTTACTGAATGGCCCACTCCTGTTCCCATGTTGCTGAATGGCCCACTCCTGTTCCCATGTTACTGAATGGCCCATTACTGTTCCCATGTTACTAAATCGCCCACTCCTGTTCACATGTTACTGAATGGCCCACTCCTGTTCACATGTTACTGAATGGCCCACTCCTGTTCCCATGTTACTGAATGTCCCACTCCTGCTCCGACGTTACTGAGTGGCCCACTCCTGTTCCCATATTACTGAATGGCTGACTTCTGTTCGCATGTTAGTTAATGGCCTATTCCTGTTCCCATGTTACTGAATGGCCCACTCCTGTTCCCATGTTGCTGAATGGCCCACTCCTGTTCCCATGTTACTGAATGGCCCATTACTGTTCCCATGTTACTGAATCGCCCACTCCTGTTCACATGTTACTGAATGTCCCACTCCTGTTCCCATGTTACTGAATGTCCCACTCCTGTTCCCATGTTACTGAATGGCCTACTCCTGTTCCCATGTTATTGAATGGCCCACTCCTGTTCCCAAGTTACTGAATGGCCTACTCCTGTTCCCATGTTACTGAATGGCCGACTCATGTTCTCGAGTTACTAAATGGCCTACTCCTGTCCCCATGTTACTGAATGGCCTTCTCTTGTCCCCATGTTACTGAATGTCCTTAATCCTGTTCACAAGTTACTGAATGGCCCACTCCTGTTCCCAATTTACTGAATGGCCCACTCCTGTTCCCAAGTTACTGAATGGCCTACTCCTATTCCCAAGTTACTGAATGTCCTATTCCTGTTTCCATGTTACTGAATGGCCTACTCCTGTTCCCATGTTACTAAATGGCCTACTCATTTTCCCATGTTACTGAATGGCCTATTCCTGTTCCCATGTTACTGAATGGCTTACTCCTGTTCTCATGTTACTAAATGGCCCACTCCTGTTCCAATATTACCGAATGGCTCACTCCTGTTCCCATGCTGCTGAATGGCCTACTCCTGTCCCCATGTTACTGAATGGCCCACTCCTGTTCCCATGATACTGAATGGCCTACTTCTGTTCCCATGTTACTGAATGGCCCACTCCTGTTCCCAAGTTACTCAATGGCCTATTCCTGTTCCCATGTTACTGAATGGTCCACTCCTGTTCCCATGTTACTGAATGGCCTACTCCTGTTCCCATTTTACAGAATGGCCTACTCCTGTTCCCATGTTACTGAATGGCCCACTCCTGTTCCCATGTTACTGAATGGCCCACTCCTGTTCCCATGTTTCTGAATGGCCTACTCCTGTTCCTATGTTACTGAATGGCCCACTCCTGTTCCCATGTTACTGAATGGCCTACTCCTGTTCCTATGTTACTGAATGGCCCACTCCTGTTCCCATGTTACTGAATGGCCTACTCCTGTTCCTATGTTACTGAATGGCCCACTCCTGTTCCCATGTTACTGAATGGCCTATCCTGTTCCTATGTTACTGAATGGCCCACTCATGTTCACATGTTACTGAATGGCCGACTCCTGTTCCCGTGTTACTGAATGGACCACTTCTGCTCCCATGTTACTGAATGGCCTATTCCTGTTCCCATGTTACTGAACGGCCTACTCCTGTTCCCATGTTACTGAATGGCCTACTTCTGTTCCCATGTTACTGAAGGGCATATTCCTGTTCCCATGTTACTGAATGGCCTATTCCTGTTCCCATGTTTCTGAATGGCCTACTCCTGTTCCCATGTTGCTGAATGGTACAATCTTGTTCCCAAGTTACTGAATGGCCTATTCCTGTTCCCATGTTACTGAATGGCCTACTCCTATTCCCATGTTACTGAATGGCCTACTTCTGTTCCCATGTTACTGAAGGGCCTATTCCTGTTCCCATGTTACTGAATGGCCTATTCCTGTTCCCATGTTTCTGAATGGCCTACTCCTGTTCCCATGTTACTGAATGGCCCACTCCTGTTCCCAAGTTACTGAATGGCCTATTCCTGTTCCCATATTACTGAATGGCCTACTCCTATTCCCATGTTTCTGAATGGCCTACTCCCGTTCCCATGTTACTGAATGGCCCACTCCTGTTCACATGTTACTGAATGGCCCACTCCTGTTCCCAAGTTACTGAATGGCCTACTCCTGTTCCCATGTTACTGAATGGCCGACTCATGTTCTCGAGTTACTAAATGGCCTACTCCTGTCCCCATGTTACTGAATGGCCTTCTCCTGTCCCCATGTTACTGAATGTCCTTAATCCTGTTCACAAGTTACTGAATGGCCCACTCCTGTTCCAATATTACCGAATGGCTCACTCCTGTTCCCATGCTGCTGAATGGCCTACTCCTGTCTCCATGTTACTGAATGGCCCACTCCTGTTCCCATGATACTGAATGGCCTATTCCTGGACCCATGATACTGAATGGCCTATTCCTGTTCCCATGTTACTGAATGGCCTACTCCTATTCCCATGTTTCTGAATGGCCTACTCCTGTTCCCATGTTACTGAATGGCCCACTCCTGCTCCGACGTTACTGAGTGGCCCACTCCTGTTCCCATATTACTGAATGGCCTACTTCTGTTCCCATGTTAGTTAATGGCCTATTCCTGTTCCCATGTTACTGAATGGCCCACTCCTGTTCCCATGTTAGTGAATGGCCTATTCCTGTTCCCATGTTACTGAATGGCCCACTGCTGTTCCCATGTTACTGAATGGCCCATTACTGTTCCCATGTTACTAAATCGCCCACTCCTGTTCACATGTTACTGAATGGCCCACTCCTGTTCACATGTTACTGAATGGCCCACTCCTGTTCCCATGTTACTGAATGTCCCACTCCTGCTCCGACGTTACTGAGTGGCCCACTCCTGTTCCCATATTACTGAATGGCCTACTTCTGTTCGCATGTTAGTTAATGGCCTATTCCTGTTCCCATGTTACTGAATGGCCCACTCCTGTTCCCATGTTGCTGAATGGCCCACTCCTGTTCCCATGTTACTGAATGGCCCATTACTGTTCCCATGTTACTGAATCGCCCACTCCTTTCACATGTTACTGAATGTCCCACTCCTGTTCCCATGTTACTGAATGTCCCACTCCTGTTCCCATGTTACTGAATGGCCTACTCCTGTTCCCATGTTACTGAATGGCCCACTCCTGTTCCCATGTTACTGAATGGCCCACTGCTGTTCCCATGTTACTGAATGGCCTACTCCTGTTCCCATGTTATTGAATGGCCCACTCCTGTTCCCAAGTTACTGAATGGCCTACTCCTGTTCCCATGTTACTGAATGGCCGACTCATGTTCCCGAGTTACTAAATGGCCTACTCCTGTCCCCATGTTACTGAATGGCCTTCTCCTGTCCCCATGTTACTGAATGTCCTTAATCCTGTTCACAAGTTACTGAATGGCCCACTCCTGTTCCCAATTTACTGAATGGCCCACTCCTGTTCCCAAGTTACTGAATGGCCTACTCCTATTCCCAAGTTACTGAATGTCCTATTCCTGTTTCCATGTTACTGAATGGCCTACTCCTGTTCCCATGTTACTAAATGGCCTACTCATTTTCCCATGTTACTGAATGGCCTATTCCTGTTCCCATGTTACTGAATGGCTTACTCCTGTTCTCATGTTACGAAATGGCCCACTCCTGTTCCAATATTACCGAATGGCTCACTCCTGTTCCCATGCTGCTGAATGGCCTACTCCTGTCCCCATGTTACTGAATGGCCCACTCCTGTTCCCATGATACTGAATGGCCTACTTCTGTTCCCATGTTACTGAATGGCCCACTCCAGTTCCCAAGTTACTCAATGGCCTATTCCTGTTCCCATGTTACTGAATGGTCCACTCCTGTTCCCATGTTACTGAATGGCCTACTCCTGTTCCCATTTTACTGAATGGCCCACTCCTGTTCCCATTTTACAGAATGGCCTACTCCTGTTCCCATGTTACTGAATGGCCCACTCCTGTTCCCATGTTACTGAATGGCCCACTCCTGTTCCCATGTTTCTGAATGGCCTACTCCTGTTCCTATGTTACTGAATGGCCCACTCCTGTTCCCATGTTACTGAATGGCCTACTCCTGTTCCTATGTTACTGAATGGCCCACTCCTGTTCCCATGTTACTGAATGGCCTACTCCTGTTCCTATGTTACTGAATGGCCCACTCCTGTTCCCATGTTACTGAATGGCCTATCCTGTTCCTATGTTACTGAATGGCCCACTCATGTTCACATGTTACTGAATGGCCGACTCCTGTTCCCGTGTTACTGAATGGACCACTTCTGCTCCCATGTTACTGAATGGCCTATTCCTGTTCCCATGTTACTGAATGGTCCACTCCTGTTCCGATGTTACTGAATGGCCTATTCCTGTTCCCATTTTATTGAATGACCCACTCCTGTTCCCATTTTACTGAATGGCCCACTCCTGTTCCCATTTTACAGAATGGCCTACTCCTGTTCCCATGTTACTGAACGGCCTACTCCTGTTCCCATGTTACTGAATGGCCTACTTCTGTTCCCATGTTACTGAAGGGCCTAATCCTGTTCCCATGTTACTGAAGGGCCTAATCCTGTTCCCATGTTACTGAATGGCCTATTCCTGTTCCCATGTTACTAAACGGCCTACTCCTGTTCCCATGATACTGAATGGCCTATTCCTGGACCCATGATACTGAATGGCCTATTCCTGTTCCCATGTTACTGAATGGCCTACTCCTATTCCCATGTTTCTGAATGGCCTACTCCTGTTCCCATGTTACTGAATGGCCCACTCCTGCTCCGACGTTACTGAGTGGCCCACTCCTGTTCCCATATTACTGAATGGCCTACTTCTGTTCCCATGTTAGTTAATGGCCTTTTCCTGTTCCCATGTTACTGAATGGCCCACTCCTGTTCCCATGTTAGTGAATGGCCTATTCCTGTTCCCATGTTACTGAATGGCCCACTCCTGTTCCCATGTTGCTGAATGGCCCACTCCTGTTCCCATGTTACTGAATGGCCCATTACTGTTCCCATGTTACTAAATCGCCCACTCCTGTTCACATGTTACTGAATGGCCCACTCCTGTTCACATGTTACTGAATGGCCCACTCCTGTTCCCATGTTACTGAATGTCCCACTCCTGCTCCGACGTTACTGAGTGGCCCACTCCTGTTCCCATATTACTGAATGGCCTACTTCTGTTCGCATGTTAGTTAATGGCCTATTCCTGTTCCCATGTTACTGAATGGCCCACTCCTGTTCCCATGTTGCTGAATGGCCCACTCCTGTTCCCATGTTACTGAATGGCCCATTACTGTTCCCATGTTACTGAATCGCCCACTCCTGTTCACATGTTACTGAATGTCCCACTCCTGTTCCCATGTTACTGAATGTCCCACTCCTGTTCCCATGTTACTGAATGGCCTACTCCTGTTCCCATGTTACTGAATGGCCCACTCCTGTTCCCATGTTACTGAATGGCCCACTGCTGTTCCCATGTTACTGAATGGCCTACTCCTGTTCCCATGTTATTGAATGGCCCACTCCTGTTCCCATGTTACTGAATGGCCGACTCATGTTCTCGAGTTACTAAATGGCCTACTCCTGTCCCCATGTTACTGAATGGCCTTCTCCTGTCCCCATGTTACTGAATGTCCTTAATCCTGTTCACAAGTTACTGAATGGCCCACTCCTGTTCCCAATTTACTGAATGGCCCACTCCTGTTCCCAAGTTACTGAATGGCCTACTCCTATTCCCAAGTTACTGAATGTCCTATTCCTGTTTCCATGTTACTGAATGGCCTACTCCTGTTCCCATGTTACTAAATGGCCTACTCATTTTCCCATGTTACTTAATATCCTATTCCTGTTCCCATGTTACTGAATGGCTTACTCCTGTTCTCATGTTACTAAATGGCCCACTCCTGTTCCAATATTACCGAATGGCTCACTCCTGTTCCCATGCTGCTGAATGGCCTACTCCTGTCCCCATGTTACTGAATAGCCCACTCCTGTTCCCATGATACTGAATGGCCTACTTCTGTTCCCATGTTACTGAATGGCCCACTCCTGTTCCCAAGTTACTCAATGGCCTGTTCCTGTTCCCATGTTACTGAATGGTCCACTCCTGTTCCCATGTTATTGAATGGCCTACTCCTGTTCCTATTTTACAGAATGGCCTACTCCTGTTCCCATGTTACTGAATGGCCCACTCCTGTTCCCATGTTACTGAATGGCCCACTCCTGTTCCCATGTTTCTGAATGGCCTACTCCTGTTCCTATGTTACTGAATGGCCCACTCCTGTTCCCATGTTACTGAATGGCCTACTCCTGTTCCTATGTTACTGAATGGCCCACTCCTGTTCCCATGTTACTGAATGGCCTACTCCTGTTCCTATGTTACTGAATGGCCCACTCCTGTTCCCATGTTACTGAATGGCCTATCCTGTTCCTATGTTACTGAATGGCCCACTCATGTTCACATGTTACTGAATGGCCGACTCCTGTTCCCGTGTTACTGAATGGACCACTTCTGCTCCCATGTTACTGAATGGCCTATTCCTGTTCCCATGTTACTGAACGGCCTACTCCTGTTCCCATGTTACTGAATGGCCCACTCCTGTTCCCATGTTGCTGAATGGCCCACTCCTGTTCCCATGTTACTGAATGGCCCATTACTGTTCCCATGTTACTAAATCGCCCACTCCTGTTCACATGTTACTGAATGGCCCACTCCTGTTCACATGTTACTGAATGGCCCACTCCTGTTCCCATGTTACTGAATGTCCCACTCCTGCTCCGACGTTACTGAGTGGCCCACTCCTGTTCCCATATTACTGAATGGCCTACTTCTGTTCGCATGTTAGTTAATGGCCTATTCCTGTTCCCATGTTACTGAATGGCCCACTCCTGTTCCCATGTTGCTGAATGGCCCACTCCTGTTCCCATGTTACTGAATGGCCCATTACTGTTCCCATGTTACTGAATCGCCCACTCCTGTTCACATGTTACTGAATGTCCCACTCCTGTTCCCATGTTACTGAATGTCCCACTCCTGTTCCCATGTTACTGAATGGCCTACTCCTGTTCCCATGTTACTGAATGGCCCACTCCTGTTCCCATGTTACTGAATGGCCCACTGCTGTTCCCATGTTACTGAATGGCCTACTCCTGTTCCCATGTTATTGAATGGCCCACTCCTGTTCCCAAGTTACTGAATGGCCTACTCCTGTTCCCATGTTACTGAATGGCCGACTCATGTTCTCGAGTTACTAAATGGCCTACTCCTGTCCCCATGTTACTGAATGGCCTTCTCCTGTCCCCATGTTACTGAATGTCCTTAATCCTGTTCACAAGTTACTGAATGGCCCACTCCTGTTCCCAATTTACTGAATGGCCCACTCCTGTTCCCAAGTTACTGAATGGCCTACTCCTATTCCCAAGTTACTGAATGTCCTATTCCTGTTTCCATGTTACTGAATGGCCTACTCCTGTTCCCATGTTACTAAATGGCCTACTCATTTTCCCATGTTACTGAATGGCCTATTCCTGTTCCCATGTTACTGAATGGCCCACTCCTGTTCCCATGTTGCTGAATGGCCCACTCCTGTTCCCATGTTACTGAATGGCCCATTACTGTTCCCATGTTACTAAATCGCCCACTCCTGTTCACATGTTACTGAATTGCCCACTCCTGTTCACATGTTACTGAATGTCCCACTCCTGTTCCCATGTTACTGAATGTCCCACTCCTGCTCCGACGTTACTGAGTGGCCCACTCCTGTTCCCATATTACTGAATGGCCTACTTCTGTTCGCATGTTAGTTAATGGCCTATTCCTGTTCCCATGTTACTGAATGGCCCACTCCTGTTCCCATGTTGCTGAATGGCCCACTCCTGTTCCCATGTTACTGAATGGCCCATTACTGTTCCCATGTTACTGAATCGCCCACTCCTGTTCACATGTTACTGAATGTCCCACTCCTGTTCCCATGTTACTGAATGTCCCACTCCTGTTCCCATGTTACTGAATGGCCTACTCCTGTTCCCATGTTACTGAATGGCCCACTCCTGTTCCCATGTTACTGAATGGCCCACAGCTGTTCCCATGTTACTGAATGGCCTACTCCTGTTCCCATGTTATTGAATGGCCCACTCCTGTTCCCAAGTTACTGAATGGCCTACTCCTGTTCCCATGTTACTGAATGGCCGACTCATGTTCTCGAGTTACTAAATGGCCTACTCCTGTCCCCATGTTACTGAATGTCCTTAATCCTGTTCACAAGTTACTGAATGGCCCACTCCTGTTCCCAATTTACTGAATGGCCCACTCCTGTTCCCAAGTTACTGAATGGCCTACTCCTATTCCCAAGTTACTGAATGTCCTATTCCTGTTTCCATGTTACTGAATGGCCTACTCCTGTTCCCATGTTACTAAATGGCCTACTCATTTTCCCATGTTACTGAATGGCCTATTCCTGTTCCCATGTTACTGAATGGCTTACTCCTGTTCTCATGTTACGAAATGGCCCACTCCTGTTCCAATATTACCGAATGGCTCACTCCTGTTCCCATGCTGCTGAATGGCCTACTCCTGTCCCCATGTTACTGAATGGCCCACTCCTGTTCCCATGATACTGAATGGCCTACTTCTGTTCCCATTTTACTGAATGGCCCACTCCTGTTCCCAAGTTACTCAATGGCCTATTCCTGTTCCCATGTTACTGAATGGTCCACTCCTGTTCCCATGTTACTGAATGGCCTACTCCTGTTCCCATTTTACTGAATGGCCCACTCCTGTTCCCATTTTACAGAATGGCCTACTCCTGTTCCCATGTTACTGAATGGCCCACTCCTGTTCCCATGTTACTGAATGGCCCACTCCTGTTCCCATGTTTCTGAATGGCCTACTCCTGTTCCTATGTTACTGAATGGCCCACTCCTGTTCCCATGTTACTGAATGGCCTACTCCTGTTCCTATGTTACTGAATGGCCCACTCCTGTTCCCATGTTACTGAATGGCCTACTCCTGTTCCTATGTTACTGAATGGCCCACTCCTGTTCCCATGTTACTGAATGGCCTATCCTGTTCCTATGTTACTGAATGGCCCACTCATGTTCACATGTTACTGAATGGCCGACTCCTGTTCCCGTGTTACTGAATGGACCACTTCTGCTCCCATGTTACTGAATGGCCTATTCCTGTTCCCATGTTACTGAATGGTCCACTCCTGTTCCGATGTTACTGAATGGCCTATTCCTGTTCCCATGTTACTGAACGGCCTACTCCTGTTCCCATGTTACTGAATGGCCTACTTCTGTTCCCATGTTACTGAAGGGCCTAATCCTGTTCCCATGTTACTGAATGGCCTATTCCTGTTCCCATGTTTCTGAATGGCCTACTCCTGTTCCCAAGTTACTGAATGGCCTATTCCTGTTCCCATATTACTGAATGGCCTACTCGTATTCCCATGTTTCTGAATGGCCCACTCCTGTTCCCATGTTAGTGAATGGCCTATTCCTGTTCCCATGTTACTGAATGGCCCACTCCTGTTCCCATGTTGCTGAATGGCCCACTCCTGTTCCCATGTTACTGAATGGCCCATTACTGTTCCCATGTTACTAAATCGCCCACTCCTGTTCACATGTTACTGAATGGCCCACTCCTGTTCACATCTTACTGAATGGCCCACTCCTGTTCCCATGTTACTGAATGGCCTACTCCTGTTCCTATGTTACTGAATGGCCTACTCCTGTTCCCATGTTACTGAATGGCCCACTCCTGTTCCCATGTTACTGAATGGCCCACTGCTGTTCCCATGTTACTGAATGGCCCACTCCTGTTCCCAAGTTACTGAATGGCCTACTCCTGTTCCCATGTTACTGAATGGCCGACTCATGTTCTCGAGTTACTAAATGGCCTACTCTTGTCCCCATGTTACTGAATGGCCTTCTCCTGTCCCCATGTTACTGAATGTCCTTAATCCTGTTCACAAGTTACTGAATGGTCCACTCCTGTTCCAATATTACCGAATGGCTCACTCCTGTTCCCATGCTGCTGAATGGCCTACTCCTGTCTCCATGTTACTGAATGGCCCACTCCTGTTCCCATGATACTGAATGGCCTATTCCTGGACCCATGATACTGAATGGCCTATTCCTGTTCCCATGTTACTGAATGGCCTACTCCTATTCCCATGTTTCTGAATGGCCTACTCCTGTTCCCATGTTACTGAATGGCCCACTCCTGCTCCGACGTTACTGAGTGGCCCACTCCTGTTCCCATATTACTGAATGGCCTACTTCTGTTCCCATGTTAGTTAATGGCCTATTCCTGTTCCCATGTTACTGAATGGCCCACTCCTGTTCCCATGTTAGTGAATGGCCTATTCCTGTTCCCATGTTACTGAATGGCCCACTCCTGTTCCCATGTTGCTGAATGGCCCACTCCTGTTCCCATGTTACTGAATGGCCCATTACTGTTCCCATGTTACTAAATCGCCCACTCCTGTTCACATGTTACTGAATGGCCCACTCCTGTTCACATGTTACTGAATGGCCCACTCCTGTTCCCATGTTACTGAATGTCCCACTCCTGCTCCGACGTTACTGAGTGGCCCACTCCTGTTCCCATATTACTGAATGGCCTACTTCTGTTCGCATGTTAGTTAATGGCCTATTCCTGTTCCCATGTTACTGAATGGCCCACTCCTGTTCCCATGTTGCTGAATGGCCCACTCCTGTTCCCATGTTACTGAATGGCCCATTACTGTTCCCATGTTACTGAATCGCCCACTCCTGTTCACATGTTACTGAATGTCCCACTCCTGTTCCCATGTTACTGAATGTCCCACTCCTGTTCCCATGTTACTGAATGGCCTACTCCTGTTCCCATGTTACTGAATGGCCCACTCCTGTTCCCATGTTACTGAATGGCCCACTGCTGTTCCCATGTTACTGAATGGCCTACTCCTGTTCCCATGTTATTGAATGGCCCACTCCTGTTCCCAAGTTACTGAATGGCCTACTCCTGTTCCCATGTTACTGAATGGCCGACTCATGTTCTCGAGTTACTAAATGGCCTACTCCTGTCCCCATGTTACTGAATGGCCTTCTCCTGTCCCCATGTTACTGAATGTCCTTAATCCTGTTCACAAGTTACTGAATGGCCCACTCCTGTTCCCAATTTACTGAATGGCCCACTCCTGTTCCCAAGTTTATGAATGGCCTGCTCCTATTCCCAAGTTACTGAATATCCTATTCCTGTTTCCATGTTACTGAATGGCCTACTCCTGTTCCCATGTTACTAAATGGCCTACTCATTTTCCCATGTTACTGAATGGCCTATTCCTGTTCCCATGTTACTGAATGGCTTACTCCTGTTCTCATATCACCAGACTGATTCCCGGGATGGCGGGACTGACCTATCAAGAAAGATTGGATCAATTGGGCTTGTATTCACTGGAGTTCAGAAGAATGAGAGGGGACCTCATAGAAACGTTTAAAATTCTGACGGGTTTAGACAGGTTAGATGCAGAAAGAATGTTCCCAATGTTGGGGAAGTCCAGAACCAGGGGTCACAGTCTGAGGATAAGGGGTAAGCCATTTAGGACCGAGATGAGGAGAAACTTCTTCACCCAGAGAGTGGTGAACCTGTGGAATTCTCTACCACAGAAAGTAGTTGAGGCCAATTCACTAAATATATTCAAAAGGGAGTTAGATGAAGTCCTTACTACTCGGGGGATCAAGGGTTATGGCGAGAAAGCAGGAAGGGGGTACTGAAGTTTCATGTTCAGCCATGAACTCATTGAATGGCGGTGCAGGCTAGAAGGGCTGAATGGCCTGCTCCTGCACCTATTTTCTATGTTTCTATGTTTCTATGTAAATGGCCCACTCCTGTTCCAATATTACCGAATGGCTCACTCCTGTTCCCATGCTGCTGAATGGCCTACTCCTGTCCCCATGTTACTGAATAGCCCACTCCTGTTCCCATGATACTGAATGGCCTACTTCTGTTCCCATGTTACTGAATGGCCTACTCCTGTTCCCATTTTACAGAATGGCCTACTCCTGTTCCCATTTTACAGAATGGCCTACTCCTGTTCCCATGTTACTGAATGGCCCACTCCTGTTCCCATGTTACTGAATGGCCCACTCCTGTTCCCATGTTTCTGAATGGCCTACTCCTGTTCCTATGTTACTGAATGGCCCACTCCTGTTCCCATGTTACTGAATGGTCCACTCCTGTTCCCATGTTACTGAATGGCCTACTCCTGTTCCCATTTTAATGAATGGCCCACTCCTGTTCCCATTTTACAGAATGGCCCACTCCTGTTCCCATGTTACTGAATGGCCCACTCCTGTTCCCATGTTTCTGAATGGCCTACTCCTGTTCCTATGTTACTGAATGGCCCACTCCTGTTCCCATGTTACTGAATGGTCCACTCCTGTTCCCATGTTACTGAATGGCCTACTCCTGTTCCCATTTTACTGAATGGCCCACTCCTGTTCCCATTTTACAGAATGGCCTACTCCTGTTCCCATGTTACTGAATGGCCCACTCCTGTTCCCATGTTACTGAATGGCCCACTCCTGTTCCCATGTTTCTGAATGGCCTACTCCTGTTCCTATGTTACTGAATGGCCCACTCCTGTTCCCATGTTACTGAATGGCCTACTCCTGTTCCTATGTTACTGAATGGCCCACTCCTGTTCCCATGTTACTGAATGGCCTACTCCTGTTCCTATGTTACTGAATGGCCCACTCCTGTTCCCATGTTACTGAATGGCCTATCCTGTTCCTATGTTACTGAATGGCCCACTCATGTTCACATGTTACTGAATGGCCGACTCCTGTTCCCGTGTTACTGAATGGACCACTTCTGCTCCCATGTTACTGAATGGCCTATTCCTGTTCCCATGTTACTGAATGGTCCACTCCTGTTCCGATGTTACTGAATGGCCTATTCCTGTTCCCATGTTACTGAACGGCCTACTCCTGTTCCCATGTTACTGAATGGCCTACTTCTGTTCCCATGTTACTGAAGGGCCTAATCCTGTTCCCATGTTACTGAATGGCCTATTCCTGTTCCCATGTTTCTGAATGGCCTACTCCTGTTCCCAAGTTACTGAATGGCCTATTCCTGTTCCCATATTACTGAATGGCCTACTCGTATTCCCATGTTTCTGAATGGCCCACTCCTGTTCCCATGTTAGTGAATGGCCTATTCCTGTTCCCATGTTACTGAATGGCCCACTCCTGTTCCCATGTTGCTGAATGGCCCACTCCTGTTCCCATGTTACTGAATGGCCCATTACTGTTCCCATGTTACTAAATCGCCCAGTCCTGTTCACATGTTACTGAATGGCCCACTCCTGTTCACATCTTACTGAATGGCCCACTCCTGTTCCCATGTTACTGAATGGCCTACTCCTGTTCCTATGTTACTGAATGGCCTACTCCTGTTCCCATGTTACTGAATGGCCCACTCCTGTTCCCATGTTACTGAATGGCCCACTGCTGTTCCCATGTTACTGAATGGCCCACTGCTGTTCCCATGTTACTGAATGGCCCACTCCTGTTCCCAAGTTACTGAATGGCCTACTCCTGTTCCCATGTTACTGAATGGCCGACTCATGTTCTCGAGTTACTAAATGGCCTACTCTTGTCCCCATGTTACTGAATGGCCTTCTCCTGTCCCCATGTTACTGAATGTCCTTAATCCTGTTCACAAGTTACTGAATGGTCCACTCCTGTTCCAATATTACCGAATGGCTCACTCCTGTTCCCATGCTGCTGAATGGCCTACTCCTGTCTCCATGTTACTGAATGGCCCACTCCTGTTCCCATGATACTGAATGGCCTATTCCTGGACCCATGATACTGAATGGCCTATTCCTGTTCCCATGTTACTGAATGGCCTACTCCTATTCCCATGTTTCTGAATGGCCTACTCCTGTTCCCATGTTACTGAATGGCCCACTCCTGCTCCGACGTTACTGAGTGGCCCACTCCTGTTCCCATATTACTGAATGGCCTACTTCTGTTCCCATGTTAGTTAATGGCCTATTCCT
Organism: Pristiophorus japonicus; assembly: GCF_044704955.1. Taxonomy (NCBI): domain Eukaryota; kingdom Metazoa; phylum Chordata; class Chondrichthyes; family Pristiophoridae; genus Pristiophorus; species Pristiophorus japonicus. The sequence continues at coordinate 171,731,816 of NC_091985.1, forward strand.
GTTCCCATGTTACTGAATGGCCCACTCCTGTTCCCATGTTAGTGAATGGCCTATTCCTGTTCCCATGTTACTGAATGGCCCACTCCTGTTCCCATGTTGCTGAATGGCCCACTCCTGTTCCCATGTTACTGAATGGCCCATTACTGTTCCCATGTTACTAAATCGCCCACTCCTGTTCACATGTTACTGAATGGCCCACTCCTGTTCACATGTTACTGAATGGCCCACTCCTGTTCCCATGTTACTGAATGTCCCACTCCTGCTCCGACGTTACTGAGTGGCCCACTCCTGTTCCCATATTACTGAATGGCCTACTTCTGTTCGCATGTTAGTTAATGGCCTATTCCTGTTCCCATGTTACTGAATGGCCCACTCCTGTTCCCATGTTGCTGAATGGCCCACTCCTGTTCCCATGTTACTGAATGGCCCATTACTGTTCCCATGTTACTGAATCGCCCACTCCTGTTCACATGTTACTGAATGTCCCACTCCTGTTCCCATGTTACTGAATGTCCCACTCCTGTTCCCATGTTACTGAATGGCCTACTCCTGTTCCCATGTTACTGAATGGCCCACTCCTGTTCCCATGTTACTGAATGGCCCACTGCTGTTCCCATGTTACTGAATGGCCTACTCCTGTTCCCATGTTATTGAATGGCCCACTCCTGTTCCCAAGTTACTGAATGGCCTACTCCTGTTCCCATGTTACTGAATGGCCGACTCATGTTCTCGAGTTACTAAATGGCCTACTCCTGTCCCCATGTTACTGAATGGCCTTCTCCTGTCCCCATGTTACTGAATGTCCTTAATCCTGTTCACAAGTTACTGAATGGCCCACTCCTGTTCCCAATTTACTGAATGGCCCACTCCTGTTCCCAAGTTACTGAATGGCCTACTCCTATTCCCAAGTTACTGAATATCCTATTCCTGTTTCCATGTTACTGAATGGCCTACTCCTGTTCCCATGTTACTAAATGGCCTACTCATTTTCCCATGTTACTGAATGGCCTATTCCTGTTCCCATGTTACTGAATGGCTTACTCCTGTTCTCATGTTACTAAATGGCCCACTCCTGTTCCAATATTACCGAATGGCTCACTCCTGTTCCCATGCTGCTGAATGGCCTACTCCTGTCCCCATGTTACTGAATAGCCCACTCCTGTTCCCATGATACTGAATGGCCTACTTCTGTTCCCATGTTACTGAATGGCCTACTCCTGTTCCCATTTTACAGAATGGCCTACTCCTGTTCCCATTTTACAGAATGGCCTACTCCTGTTCCCATGTTACTGAATGGCCCACTCCTGTTCCCATGTTACTGAATGGCCCACTCCTGTTCCCATGTTTCTGAATGGCCTACTCCTGTTCCTATGTTACTGAATGGCCCACTCCTGTTCCCATGTTACTGAATGGCCTATCCTGTTCCTATGTTACTGAATGGCCCACTCATGTTCACATGTTACTGAATGGCCGACTCCTGTTCCCGTGTTACTGAATGGACCACTTCTGCTCCCATGTTACTGAATGGCCTATTCCTGTTCCCATGTTACTGAACGGCCTACTCCTGTTCCCATGTTACTGAATGGCCTACTTCTGTTCCCATGTTACTGAAGGGCCTATTCCTGTTCCCATGTTACTGAATGGCCTATTCCTGTTCCCATGTTTCTGAATGGCCTACTCCTGTTCCCATGTTGCTGAATGGCCCAATCTTGTTCCCAAGTTACTGAATGGCCTATTCCTGTTCCCATGTTACTGAATGGCCTACTCCTATTCCCATGTTACTGAATGGCCTACTTCTGTTCCCATGTTACTGAAGGGCCTATTCCTGTTCCCATGTTACTGAATGGCCTATTCCTGTTCCCATGTTTCTGAATGGCCTACTCCTGTTCCCATGTTACTGAATGGCCCACTCCTGTTCCCAAGTTACTGAATGGCCTATTCCTGTTCCCATATTACTGAATGGCCTACTCCTATTCCCATGTTTCTGAATGGCCTACTCCCGTTCCCATGTTACTGAATGGCCCACTCCTGTTCACATGTTACTGAATGGCCCACTCCTGTTCCCAAGTTACTGATAGGCCTACTCCTGTTCCCATGTTACTGAATGGCCGACTCATGTTCTCGAGTTACTAAATGGCCTACTCCTGTCCCCATGTTACTGAATGGCCTACTCCTGTCTCCATGTTACTGAATGGCCCACTCCTGTTCCCATGATACTGAATGGCCTATTCCTGGACCCATGATACTGAATGGCCTATTCCTGTTCCCATGTTACTGAATGGCCTACTCCTATTCCCATGTTTCTGAATGGCCTACTCCTGTTCCCATGTTACTGAATGGCCCACTCCTGCTCCGACATTACTGAGTGGCCCACTCCTGTTCCCTTATTACTGAATGGCCTACTTCTGTTCCCATGTTAGTTAATGGCCTATTCCTGTTCCCATGTTACTGAATGGCCCACTCCTGTTCCCATGTTAGTGAATGGCCTATTCCTGTTCCCATGTTACTGAATGGCCCACTCCTGTTCCCATGTTGCTGAATGGCCCACTCCTGTTCCCATGTTACTGAATGGCCCATTACTGTTCCCATGTTACTGAATCGCCCACTCCTGTTCACATGTTACTGAATGTCCTACTCCTGTTCCCATGTTACTGAATGTCCCACTCCTGTTCCCATGTTACTGAATGGCCTACTCCTGTTCCTATGTTACTGAATGGCCCACTCCTGTTCCCATGTTACTGAATGGCCTAATCCTGTTCCTATGTTACTGAATGGCCCACTCCTGTTCCCATGTTACTGAATGGCCTACTCCTGTTCCTATGTTACTGAATGGCCCACTCCTGTTCCCATGTTACTGAATGGCCTATCCTGTTCCTATGTTACTGAATGGCCCACTCATGTTCACATGTTACTGAATGGCCGACTCCTGTTCCCGTGTTACTGAATGGACCACTTCTGCTCCCATGTTACTGAATGGCCTATTCCTGTTCCCATGTTACTGAACGGCCTACTCCTGTTCCCATGTTACTGAATGGCCTACTTCTGTTCCCATGTTACTGAAGGGCCTAATCCTGTTCCCATGTTACTGAATGGCCTATTCCTGTTCCCATGTTTCTGAATGGCCTACTCCTGTTCCCATGTTACTGAATGGCCCACTCCTGTTCCCAAGTTACTGAATGGCCTATTCCTGTTCCCATATTACTGAATGGCCTACTCCTATTCCCATGTTACTGAATGGCCTACTTCTGTTCCCAATTTACTGAAGGGCCTGTTCCTGTTCCCATGTTACTGAATGGCCTATTCCTGTTCTCATGTTTCTGAATGGCCTACTCCTGTTCCCATGTTACTGAATGGCCCACTCCTGTTCCCAAGTTACTGAATGGCCTATTCCTGTTCCCATATTACTGAATGGCCTACTCGTATTCCCATGTTTCTGAATGGCCTACTCCTGTTCCCATGTTACTGAATGGCCCACTCCTGCTCCGACGTTACTGAGTGGCCCACTCCTGTTACCATATTACTGAATGGCCTACTTCTGTTCCCATGTTAGTTAATGGCCTATTCCTGTTCCCATGTTTCTGAATGGCCCACTCCTGTTCCCATGTTAGTGAATGGCCTATTCCTGTTCCCATGTTACTGAATGGCCCACTCCTGTTCCCATGTTGCTGAATGGCCCACTCCTGTTCCCATGTTACTGAATGGCCCATTACTGTTCCCATGTTACTAAATCGCCCACTCCTGTTCACATGTTACTGAATGGCCCACTCCTGTTCACATGTTAGTTAATGGCCTATTCCTGTTCCCATGTTACTGAATGGCCCACTCCTGTTCCCATGTTGCTGAATGGCCCACTCCTGTTCCCATGTTATTGAATGGCCCACTCCTGTTCCCATGTTACTAAATGTCCCACTCCTGTTCCCATGTTACTGAATGGCCTACTCCTGTTCCCATGTTACTGAATGGCCCACTCCTGTTCCCATGTTACTGAATGGCCCACTTCTGTTCCCATGTTACTGAATGGCCTACTCCTGTTCCCATGTTACTGAATGGCCCACTCCTGTTCCCAAGTTACTGAATGGCCTACTCCTGTTCCCATGTTCCTGAATGGCCGACTCATGTTCTCGAGTTACTAAATGGCCTACTCCTGTCCCCATGTTACTGAATGGCCTTCTCCTGTCCCCATGTTACTGAATGTCCTTAATCCTGTTCACAACTTACTGAATGGTCCACTCCTGTTCCCAATTTACTGAATGGCCCACTCCTGTTCCCATATTACTGAATGGCCTACTCCTATTCCCAAGTTACTGAATGTCCTATTCCTGTTTCCATGTTACTGAATGGCTTACTCCTGTTCTCATGTTACTAAATGGCCCACTCCTGTTCCAATATTACCAAATGGCTCACTCCTGTTCCCATGCTGCTGAATGGCCTACTCCTGTCCCTATGTTACTGAATGGCCCACTCCTGTTCCCATGATACTGAATGGCCTACTTCTGTTCCCATGTTACGGAATGGCCCACTCCTGTTCCCAAGTTACTCAATGGCCTATTCCTGTTACCATGTTACTGAATGGTCCACTCCTGTTCCCATGTTACTGAATGGCCTACTCCTGTTCCCATTTTATTGAATGACCCACTCCTGTTCCCATGTTACTGAATGGCCCACTCCTGTTCCCATTTTACAGAATGGCCTACTCCTGTTCCCATGTTACTGAATGGCCCACTCCTGTTCCCAAGTTACTGAATGGCCCACTCCTGTTCCCATGTTTCTGAATGGCCTACTCCTGTTCCTATGTTACTGAATGGCCCACTCCTGTTCCCATGTTACTGAATGGCCTACTCCTGTTCCTATGTTACTGAATGGCACACTCCTGTTCCCATGTTACTGAATGGCCCACTCTTGTTCCCCTGTTACTGAATCGCCCACTCCTGTTCCCATGTTACTGAATTCCCTACTCCTGTTCCTATGTTACTGAATGGCCCATTCCTGTTCCCATGTTACTGAATGGCCCACTCCTGTTCCCATGTTTCTGAATGGCCTATCCTGTTCCTATGTTACTGAATGGCCCATTCCTGTTCCCATGTTACTGAACGGCCGACTCCTGTTCCCGTGTTACTGAAGGGCCTATTCCTGTTTCCATGTTACTGAATGGCCTATTCCTGTTCCCATGTTTCTGAATGGCCTACCCCTGTTCCCATGTTACTGAATGGCCCACTCCTGTTCCCAAGTTCCTGAATGGCCTATTCCTGTTCCCATATTACTGAATGGCCTACTCCTATTCCCATGTTACTGAATGGCCTACTTCTGTTCCCATGTTACTGAAGGGCCTATTCCTGTTCCCATGTTACTGAATGGCCTATTCCTGTTCCCATGTTACTGAACGGCCTACTCCTGTTCCCATGTTACTGAATGGCCTACTTCTGTTCCCATGTTACTGAAGGGCCTAATCCTGTTCCCATGTTACTGAATGGCCTATTCCTGTTCCCATGTTTCTGAATGGCCTACTCCTGTTCCCATGTTACTGAATGGCCCACTCCTGTTCCCAAGTTACTGAATGGCCTATTCCTGTTCCCATATTACTGAATGGCCTACTCCTATTCCCATGTTACTGAATGGCCTCCTTCTGTTCCCAATTTACTGAAGGGCCTGTTCCTGTTCCCATGTTACTGAATGGCCTATTCCTGTTCTCATGTTTCTGAATGGCCTACTCCTGTTCCCATGTTACTGAATGGCCCACTCCTGTTCCCAAGTTACTGAATGGCCTATTCCTGTTCCCATATTACTGAATGGCCTACTCGTATTCCCTTGTTTCTGAATGGCCTACTCCTGTTCCCATGTTACTGAATGGCCCACTCCTGCTCCGACGTTACTGAGTGGCCCACTCCTGTTACCATATTACTGAATGGCCTACTTCTGTTCCCATGTTAGTTAATGGCCTATTCCTGTTCCCATGTTTCTGAATGGCCCACTCCTGTTCCCATGTTAGTGAATGGCCTATTCCTGTTCCCATGTTACTGAATGGCCCACTCCTGTTCCCATGTTGCTGAATGGCCCACTCCTGTTCCCATGTTACTGAATGGCCCATTACTGTTCCCATGTTACTAAATCGCCCACTCCTGTTCACATGTTACTGAATGGCCCACTCCTGTTCACATGTTAGTTAATGGCCTATTCCTGTTCCCATGTTACTGAATGGCCCACTCCTGTTCCCATGTTGCTGAATGGCCCACTCCTGTTCCCATGTTATTGAATGGCCCACTCCTGTTCCCATGTTACTAAATGTCCCACTCCTGTTCCCATGTTACTGAATGGCCTACTCCTGTTCCCATGTTACTGAATGGCCCACTCCTGTTCCCATGTTACTGAATGGCCCACTTCTGTTCCCATGTTACTGAATGGCCTACTCCTGTTCCCATGTTACTGAATGGCCCACTCCTGTTCCCAAGTTACTGAATGGCCTACTCCTGTCCCCATGTTACTGAATGGCCTTCTCCTGTCCCCATGTTACTGAATGTCCTTAATCCTGTTCACAACTTACTGAATGGTCCACTCCTGTTCCCAATTTACTGAATGGCCCACTCCTGTTCCCATATTACTGAATGGCCTACTCCTATTCCCAAGTTACTGAATGTCCTATTCCTGTTTCCATGTTACTGAATGGCTTACTCCTGTTCTCATGTTACTAAATGGCCCACTCCTGTCCCTATGTTACTGAATGGCCCACTCCTGTTCCCATGTTACTGAATGGCCCACTCCTGTTCCCATGTTACTGAATGGCCCACTTCTGTTCCCATGTTACTGAATGGCCTACTCCTGTTCCCATGTTACTGAATGGCCCACTCCTGTTCCCAAGTTACTGAATGGCCTACTCCTGTCCCCATGTTACTGAATGGCCTTCTCCTGTCCCCATGTTACTGAATGTCCTTAATCCTGTTCACAACTTACTGAATGGTCCACTCCTGTTCCCAATGTTACTGAATGGCCCACTCCTGTTCCCATATTACTGAATGGCCTACTCCTATTCCCAAGTTACTGAATGTCCTATTCCTGTTTCCATGTTACTGAATGGCTTACTCCTGTTCTCATGTTACTAAATGGCCCACTCCTGTCCCTATGTTACTGAATGGCCCACTCCTGTTCCCATGTTACTGAATGGCCCACTCCTGTTCCCATGTTACTGAATGGCCCACTTCTGTTCCCATGTTACTGAATGGCCTACTCCTGTTCCCATGTTACTGAATGGCCCACTCCTGTTCCCAAGTTACTGAATGGCCTACTCCTGTCCCCATGTTACTGAATGGCCTTCTCCTGTCCCCATGTTACTGAATGTCTTTAATCCTGTTCACAACTTACTGAATGGTCCACTCCTGTTCCCAATTTACTGAATGGCCCACTCCTGTTCCCATATTACTGAATGGCCTACTCCTATTCCCAAGTTACTGAATGTCCTATTCCTGTTTCCATGTTACTGAATGGCTTACTCCTGTTCTCATGTTACTAAATGGCCCACTCCTGTCCCTATGTTACTGAATGGCCCACTCCTGTTCCCATGATACTGAATGGCCTACTTCTGTTCCCATGTTACGGAATGGCCCACTCCTGTTCCCAAGTTACTCAATGGCCTATTCCTGTTACCATGTTACTGAATGGTCCACTCCTGTTCCCATGTTACTGAATGGCCTACTCCTGTTCCCATTTTATTGAATGACCCACTCCTGTTCCCATGTTACTGAATGGCCCACTCCTGTTCCCATTTTACAGAATGGCCTACTCCTGTTCCCATGTTACTGAATGGCCCACTCCTGTTCCCATGTTACTGAATGGCCCACTCCTGTTCCCATGTTTCTGAATGGCCTACTCCTGTTCCTATGTTACTTAATGGCCCACTCCTGTTCCCATGTTACTGAATGGCCTACTCCTGTTCCTATGTTACTGAATGGCACACTCCTGTTCCCATGTTACTGAATGGCCCACTCTTGTTCCCCTGTTACTGAATCGCCCACTCCTGTTCCCATGTTACTGAATTCCCTACTCCTGTTCCTATGTTACTGAATGGCCCATTCCTGTTCCCATGTTACTGAATGGCCTATCCTGTTCCTATGTTAATGAATGGCCCACTCATGTTCACATGTTACTGAATCGCCGACTCCTGTTCCCGTGTTACTGAAGGGCCTATTCCTGTTTCCATGTTACTGAATGGCCTATTCCTGTTCCCATGTTTCTGAATGGCCTACCCCTGTTCCCATGTTACTGAATGGCCCACTCCTGTTCCCAAGTTCCTGAATGGCCTATTCCTGTTCCCATATTACTGAATGGCCTACTCCTATTCCCATGTTACTGAATGGCCTACTTCTGTTCCCATGTTACTGAAGGGCCTATTCCTGTTCCCATGTTACTGAATGGCCTATTCCTGTTCCAATGTTTCTGAATGGCCTACTCCTGTTCCCATGTTACTGAATGGCCCACTCCTGTTCCCAAGTTACTGAATGGCCTATTCCTGTTCCCATATTACTGAATGGCCTACTCCTGTTTCCATGTTACTGAATGGCCTACTCCTGTTCCCGTCTTACTGAATGGCCTACTCCTTTTCCCATGTTACTGAATGGCCTATTCCTGTTCCCATGTTACTGAATGGCTTACTCCTGTTCTCATGTTACTGAATGGCCCACTCCTGTTCCAATATTACCGAATGGCTCACTCCTGTTCCCATGCTGCTGAATGGCCTACTCCTGTCCCCATGTTACTGAATGGCCCACTCCTGTTCCCATGATACTGAATGGCCTATTCCTGGACCCATGATACTGAATGGCCTATTCCTGTTCCCATGTTACTGAATGGCCTACTCCTATTCCCATGTTACTGAATGGCCTACTTCTGTTCCCATGTTACTGAAGGGCCTATTCCTGTTCCCATGTTACTGAATAGCCTATTCCTGTTCCCATGTTTCTGAATGGCCTACTCCTGTTCCCATGTTACTGAATGGCCCACTCCTGTTCCCAAGTTACTCAATGGCCTATTCCTGTTCCCATGTTACTGAATGGTCCACTCCTGTTCCCATGTTACTGAATGGCCTACTCCTGTTCCCATTTTATTGAATGACCCACTCCTGTTCCCATGTTACTGAATGGCCCACTCCTGTTCCTATGTTGCTTTTGACACCAAAGATTATCTCGATCGCGGTGTGTTCACATCGCAGGGTATGTGATGATGGTTGGGGTTGTCATGTATTTGCTTGATGGGTTCTTTGCTTAAGATTTCATAGCAACACATTGCTATTAAAAACTAGTTGGTTTATTCGCAAAGGCTTCACAATCCCCCTACACATTACCAGTCCATCCAGCAGGCTCACAACTACCTGCCTAATCGTGGATCCCCCGAAACCAACTGGCTGGGGTTTTATTGAGTTTTGTGAACATCATGTGACTGGCTAAGCCACACCCAACTCAACAGCTCTACAACTATTTCAGTTCAACTGCTCTCCAAACCTGTGAGCATACTCGCAGGTGCAAACATTGCAGGGGGGTTTCCGTGGTGGTCGGAGGTAGCAGATGGTGGTTGCGGGGGAGCAGTGAGCATACAGATATCTGGTGTGGGGGTGCGGTGAGCGGTTTACAGGGTAGCTTCTTGGGCCGGGAGGAAACACGTGGTCCTCCTGACCCACAAGTAGTTCTGTCAAGGCACTTACCTCATGGATTCCATTCTTGTTTCTGATTTTTTGAATTTTAACCTCTGACCAGACCCCAACCCATCTGTTTCTGTGAGTTAAACTTCAGCTCTCTGTTTAAATAGACTCTGTTTGCTCGGTAAATAGACTTCTGTCAGTCCTGCTGTAAGACCCGGCACTCTTCGAACCTATTGGCTGACACAATGGTATCAATACGCACTTTGAAATACAGAGGAAACAAAACTGGAAATTTGAAATAACAATAAAAATTGTGGAAATACACACCAGGTCAGGCAGCACCTGTTAAGAAAAGAGACCGGTTAATTCCCTGTGATTGGAGGAGCTGTTATTTGTTCTCCTCTCTGCCTCTTGTTTTCCCAACCTTATTCAAATGCTTCCACATCTTAAAATTTTCAGCTCCAGGGAAGAGTTAAACCTGAAAAAGTTACCTGTCCCTTTTCTTCAACCAACACCTTGCTTTTATATATGTAAAGTGTAATGTACGCACCTGTGAGTGTGCTCACAGGTTTGTCGAGCTGTTGAGAGGAGGCTGGGGTCCCCAATGGAGGGCTCGCCACGTGGGAGTCCTCCCACTATTTATCGGGGACTTGGTTGGAGGGTGTTGCACGGAGCAGTCCCGTGCAACAAATTTTTAAGTCGGTTCACGGACTCCCAGGCCACCTGCAATTTCTGCGGTCTGGAGGAGTCCGTGTTCCACGTTTTATTGAATGTGCGAGGTTGCAGCCCCTCTTCCAATATTTGAATGGGCTACTCCTCAAATTCTGGCAGCACTTCAGTCCCACACTCGTGATCTTTGGGCACGCTGTGCGGAGGGGAGTGGGCAGGTCAGAAGGTCTCCTCGTAGGACTGCTCCTGGGCATGGCCAAGGGTGCCATCAGCTGGTCCAGGCGGCGGGCGGTCGAGGGGGTCGTTCAGCCTGACTGCCTGCCTCTCTTTCACGCGTACATCCGGGCCAGGGTGTCCCTGGAGATGGAGCACACGGTGTCCACCGGTACGCTCGCGGCCTTCCGCGAGAGGTGGGCGCCGGAGGGACTGGAGTGCATCATCACGCCCGACAACCAAATTTTAATTTGATTTATATGTCTAAAATTTAATTTTCTGGTTTTAGTGACCCCCCCCCCCCCCACCTTTTAGCCAGGGGGCAATTACATAATTTGTGTTTCAGTGCCCTCAAAAAAAAAACTTAAAAAAGGGGGCACTTGTTTGAGAATGTTTGGTGTGTGTCCCCCTTTAATCAGGGGGCACTTGATTAATTGATCACAACTGAAAGAGTTGTAGAGCTGTTGAGAGGAGGCGGCATTCTCCACTGGAGTGCTCTCTATGTGGGAGTCCTCCCTTTATTTACTGGGGACTTGGCCTGGAGGGTGTTGCACGGGCATTCCCTTGAAATCGTTTTTTAAGTCAGTTCACTGTTTAAGGTCGGCGTAGGCATTGGATCACTTGGGGTGCCCTGCTGCAAGAGGCTTGGCCCCGCTACTTCCTCAGTTGAAGAAGACATGGCCGCAGGAACATTAGAGTAGCCCGCTTGAGGCTCATCATCCTCCTCACTGGTCACCTCCGTGCTCAACGCGACCTGTATGAGAAGTGATGACGCTCCATGGGCCTCCACGTTTCTGGATTGCTCCCGGGGAGCCTGGGGACCAAGAAAACATAAATGAAGTTAATAGAAGAGAAGGGGAGGCCAGGGTGACATGAGAATGCTTACGCTACGCAGGCATATGTACGGGGAGCAACACTACTGCTATAACTATCACCGATAGACGTCACATATAATTAACATTGTGATAGTACAGAGTTTGCATGGCATTATAATGATATTACATAACATTACACCAATCATATATTATACTGAAATGCCATTAAATTACTTTAAATCATCAATGGTTTATGCATTACTCATGTGGTGCAACGGCAGGTTCAGCATCACGACGGGTGGCCAAACGATTATGCACACCAACAAGTGCTGAGATCCACTCCTCCAGGTCTGTCAACTGGCAAAGTTCAGCAGGCCCTCCACCTGTGAGCCTGTGCTCAGCGCGATTCTTCGATACCTTCCTCTGCAAAGGTGACAAGAGCATGGCATAAGCTAATTGCTTAGGTACTATTACAGATATTACAGATATTACTAGATGCTATTACACAACACACAGAACACACAGATAATCCACAATTAGTCTTCGCCCATGCTAGTCATCGTTAACGTTATATGCTAATACGCTTTGTATGCAATTGAATGCATGGTTATATCTACGGTCAGAGAATAAATTTAATAAGATCGTGGTTAGGAATTAACGCATGACACCAAGATTACCAGCTGATTACAATCCAGCAGATTTACATTTAATTAATGAGTCATTGCATCATTACAATTATAAGTTTAATAATTGAATACTTACTCTTCCAGGTTGTTCCACGGCTTGCGGCACTGGTTTGGCTCTCGAATATCATGGGCTGCCGATGAAACAACCTCGGCGATCTCTGCCCAGATTCTTTGGTATATACAAGGGAGGGTGGGGGTTTCTCATGACCACCCCGAGTAAATTGGACCCACCGAGTTTCCACCTCGTGGACCAGGGCAGCATTCGCTTCATCGGAGAATCTTTTAACTCTCCTTCTCCCACCCATAGCCATCAAATCCTCACCCACCTCCGCCACCTCACCAACATCACTCACACCTGACTCACACAATCCATCTCCATTGTACTATCTACTATCTGCTTTTTTTAATTTTCTCTTCTGCTTGCCTCGACTGAAATTCTTTCCCTATCTCTCTTTTCTTCTTTCAGTCTTCTGAGCATGCGCAGATGACCTCTGACCTCATGAATCATGGGAAAATGTAATCACCTAAAGAAAAACACGCATGTGCAGAACGGCCGTTGCTATGGACGCCGGCCTTGCACGACGGAATAAAAATCACGATCGTCCATTTCACATCGCTATGGCTATCGCCCAAATTAAAAAGACAAAACTAGCGGGTTTTAAAATGGGCGATATTCCGGTGATCCCGAAAAATAATACAACCACTGACGCCGGAAATATTGCCCGTTTTTGGGCGCTATCAATGTAAATGGAAAGTCTAGCCCCAACAGTTTAAATTGTTCCCTTTCTGGACAGGAGAGATTGATTGGGCATTGCATTCACAGCTACCATGTCGTTAAAAGGTACTTATGTTGTTTATTAAGAGCACTAACTTTCTGCGGCAAGTTTAATGGGCAATTAATTTGTAAATCCAGCAAGTTCATAAAAATAACGAGAAGCTAAGAACAAGATGCCATTTGTGTGAAGCAAACGGCAGAGCAGTGTAAGTCGACCAGAAAGTTCTAGAAACTCACAACACACGGCGTATCTCTTAATCCCCTGAATTTGCCGGCCGATTTGTGCATTATCAATGACGTGCGTTGTTAAGAGGCCGTTATTTTTTCAGGTAGATTTGACTCCTGTTACCATTATCAGATTGCTGTTTGTGGGACCTACATGACAACCGTGACTACGTTTCAAAAAGTACTTCATTGGCTGTGAAACGCTTTGGGACGTCTTGAGGGCAATAGAAATGCAAGTGCTTTCTTTTCTTTACACAAGAAATAATGAATGGGATGTGAAGCATTTGAACTGTTTCTAAGAGACGTGATGAAATGCGGTATAAATTTGAGTTCATGTTAATATCCGGTAGTAAGAGTGGGTTTGACAGGCCAAATCTTTCTCATTTCAAGCTTCTTATGCTAAAATTGAAATTATATTTCCCTCCCCTCGGAAAAACAAGCGGAAGTGAAGCTGCTTAATGATAAAATGAAGAAAAAGATCGGCCTATAATTTAATTGAAGCAAGTTATTTTCAAGCACCCATAATGACCCGCCCGTTGTCAGGAAGTAGGAGCAGAAAGAAAAGTTGCACTCTTTCATGCTGTGCAGTAGTGTAATGTTAATGAACATTACTTGCCTCAGCTTTTGTTTCCCTTCCTGCTTTGTGGTGTATGGATTAATAATGATAACTGCATTAGTCCAGCGTGTCCTTGGCAATAAACACTTCCGACACTTTGATTAAATGCCTCAACCTGCAGCTTCAGCACTTAATCAGCATAAGAGCCATTTATTGCCAAGGACATTTGGGACAAGTGGCTTAAATGTACCTCCTCAGTAGATATTTTAACAGTGTTAGAGCAGAATAGAAACCTATGGTTTCTAGTGACTGGCACAGGACAATCAATACTTAAAAAATAAAATATTGATTTTTCTTTCTTATCTGATCTCTCCTCAACACAGACACATTCAAGTATTTGCCTTAACAATGTCATTCTCGATTATAAAATTCATTAGCTTATAGCTGGGACATTGGAGCGCGTGACGCGACTGGGCTTCCATTATGTTATTGTCATTTTGCATTTGTATCTGAATTCTATTTTGTACTGCACATCTTTTTATGTATCACAAGGTATAATTTGCAACAGATTTTACATTGAGATGTCGCCTCAAATCACCCTAAATTAGATTGAGATGGTTCAGTACAAGATTTGTGTGTTGATGGACCTTCACATCTATAAACGTTGACAGCATTATGTGCTGGTATATTTTTCTGCTTTAGAAATAAGCATTAAGGTCCCCCCCTCCCCCCCCGACAAATAGCTCACCAGCTCACCAGTAACATTGGCTTACAGCGTGTGCCTTTTAGTGTGCGGAGAAGATCCCACCTCACTCCACAAATTTGGGGGCAGGCTCATGCCTGAGTAAGCGCAAGAGTTAGGGGAAGTGACCAGAAACTAAGATAGGTCTTAGGAGGCTCTTGAAGATGGGGAGAAGAATCTGCAAAGTGGAAGGGTTTAGGATGAGATGGCAGAAGGACCAGCCATGGATTGTGGAGGGAGGGGTACATATGGAAGACCAGAGTCGGAAGAGTGGGGGTGGAGGGGAGGAGGTATCTGAGTTTACTTTGATCGAATGGGAACATCATCACCTCTCTAATGTATTTGCTTCATGGGTTCTTTACTTAAGCATTCACAAAAACACATTGCTATTAAGAACTAGTTGGTTTATTAACAAAGGTTTAACAATCACACTACACATTACCAGTTCATCCACAAGGCTCACAACTGCATGCCTCATCGTGGATGACCTAGACCCAACTGGCTGGGGTTTTATTGAGATTTGTGAACATCACGTGACTGGCTGAGCCACTCACAATTCAACAGCTCTACAACTATTTTGTTGTAAACAAAATAATAAAACATGAAATCAAGTGCCCCTTGATGCATACTCACAAGTGCATACATTACAGTCTCCATGTTCCCCTCCGAGTCATATGCTATCCCGACTTGGACATATATCATCGATCCTTCATTGTCGCTGGGTCAAAATCCTGGAACTCCCGCCCTAACAGCGCTGTGTGAGTACCTTCGCCACACGGAATGCCACGGTTGACGAAAGCGGCTCACCACCATCTTCTCGAGGGCAACTAGGGATGGGCAGTAAATGCCTGCCTTGCCAGCGACATGACAAAATTGAATAAAAAAATTTATTTTTGCCTTATGAATTCTACAAGCGAACCAGGCAGAAACCAGACATTTTAACATTATTCAAGCATTTAACTAGCTGCTTAATCACCATTTCATCTGAATAGGTCATACATATTGTTGTGCAGTGAAACAATCCAAGTGATTTATGCTGTTTGCAAGCTGCTGTTACCATAGCAACTTGCATTAACATACAGTCTTTAACATAGTCAAACGTGCCAAGGCGCATCGCCACCGAGTCCCATAGGGGGACATTAGTGTTATGTATTGTCCATGTACATTAAATGTATAGTTACAATGGTGCGCCACAGAGGGCGCTGTGGTGGGAGACCCGAAAGTACCTGCGAGACAGAGTATAAAAGGCTGCCCACTACACCTGAGAGGCACTCTGGAGTTACACAATAAAGGACCAAGGTCACAGCAGTTACTACAACACCAGACTGTGTGGAGTCAGTGATTTGAGTGCTACATACATCACAAATTGGAGGACACAGACGAGCTTCACGCAACCATGGCTACTCTGGGCTCGCTAAAGGATTTTACAGTGGGTAATGATTGGGAGGCCTTTACGGAAAGGCTCGAATATTACCTTATAGCAAACGACCTGACAGGGGATACGAACGCACTGAGAGAGAAGCATAAGGCGATATTGCTGTCCAGTTGTGGCGAGGCGGTTTACCGTCTCGTCAGGGATTTGCTGGCACCCGCGAGCGCCAAGGACAAGTCATATGAGCAGCTGATTGAACTCATTCGTAACCAACTGAAACCGAAGGAGAGCATCCTCACGGCCAGACACAAATTCTATCACCACTGCAGACCTGAGGGCCAGGATGTCACCAAATATGCTACGGACATCAGGAGACTTGCGGCGCCGTGCGATTTTAGCACACACCTAGACGAGGTGCTGCGAGACGTCTTTGTTATGGGGATTGGCCATGAGGGTCTCCTTCACAAGCTGCTATCCACGGAACCTACAGTCACTCTGACAAAGGCCATCACCATCAGCCGGGCATTTATGACCTCGACTTGCAGCACCAAGCATATGATCCACACAGTCTCGAACCCGGCAGACACTGTCCACAGGATAGTGTCCGTCACGGACAAAACTGCAGAACTTGGCTCTGCCCAGGGCAGAGAGCACGGACCTCAGTGTCCTGGAACTCAGAGTCCGCCGAGGGGGGCCAATCGAGTAGCACCATGCTGGCGCTGCGGAGGAAGCCATGGGGCTCACCGGTGCAGGTTTGCGGAGTATACGTGCAATACCTGCCACACGAAAGGCCACCTTCAGCGTATGTGTAAAAGAAACACGACTCACCGTGTGACTGAGGAGATTGTAGATGATCTGCTATCCAGTGAGGAGCATTGCGGTTTGGCTCAACGGGCATCCCAGCCCCAGATAGAAGAAGATGATGTGTTTGGACTGTATACGTGAACCGACGATTGGGCCCCAGTGATTATGGAAGTTAAGATTAACGGCGTCCCAGTGAGTATGGAAGTGGACACGGGGTCGGGTCAGTCGCTGATGAGTCAGGAAACTTTTGATAAACTGTGGATCAACCCAGCTGCACAACCCAAGCTGGTCCCGGTCACGGCGAAGCTGCATACACCAAGGAACTGATACCTGTTCTTGGCAGAGCGGATGTGCAGGTATCTCACGGGGGCGAGACGCACGGTTTACCTTTGTGGATCGTTGCAGGCGATGGGCCAACGCTACTCGGCAGGAGATGGATGGGGAAGGTCCGTGGGAACTGGGAAGACTTCACTCCTCCACAGATCGCTGTCCCCCTTGTTCACAGGCAGAGTAGGCCTCCACCTTTGGATCAGATGGCAGCGAAGGAAGCGTGTGTGGGGTTGGGCAGAGCAGCGGCGGCCGTCGACTCTCCCCTGCAAAGTCTGAGAGTGAGAAAGAGGCGCTGGAACCAGCAGCAGCGCCGACCGAGCTGGAGAAGAGAGAGGGAGAGCAGGCAGCAGCTCGGTGGATTTCTGGCAGCGGCGCATCTCCCTCAGAGCCACGGTGCCGGGTCTGTAGCGATGAGGCTTCTTCACTCCGCCCGTGGCCAGAGCGCTCTTCCGGGCCGCTTTGGTCGGCAGCTGTTTGCGGGGAGAGAGAGAGGGAGAGCAGGCAGCAGCACAGCGAGTTCAAGATGGCGGCGAGCCTCTTGGAAGCAGAGTTCTGCAGAGAGAGGCAGGCAGGCACCAGCAGAACGCCTAAAATGGCGGCGCCCAGTAGAAACCTCGTGGAAAAATCAAAATGGCGTCTTAAAAGGGAAATGTACCCGGGAGTCTTAAAGGGGCCTTACACCATTGGCGGTCCCCACAAAGAGACTTTTGTAAGGGCAAGAGTGAGTCAAAATGATTACTGTGATTTATATGCTGACGTGATTTATGACAAGAGTTAATATTTTGATGCTAAAATGATTACTGTGATTAAAATGATTGAGATGATTGGTGAAAGGAGTTACTATCACAATGCACAGTTAAAAGGGTTAATGGATCTGTGACTAACATGACTAACGGATTAATGCAATTTCTGATTTTATGTGATTTATGCAATTGTTCAGCGGCTGCAGACAAGCCGCAAAAGGCAACTATCTTCTGAGAACAGAGGCAACGCACTAGTTGCGATACCCTGTCTCAGCGCAGCCCATTACCTCGGGCAAAAAGGGGCTGTATGCCGCCACCATACCTCACCCAGTGGAGCTGGGATTTAATAACTGTTCAGTGTACCTGCAACCTTTTGATATAACTCTTCAATGCATCTATATGTACCATACAAATGTGCTGTCCATGTGTACCTGCTTTCTACTGGAGATTATGTTTGTGTACTTCATCACCCATGTAAGTTCTGCAAATACCACATGCTTGCACTGGATCGCAAGCATAATCTCTACATGGGGGGGAAGAGGGAAGTGGATGGTCATGGACTCACACTCACAAATAAACCAGGACAAACAAGGCCGAGGTTACCGGCAATGGCTTTTGGAACTGGGGGGGGGGGGAGTGAGATGTTATGTATTGTCCATGTACATTAAATGTATAGTTACAATGGTGCTCCACAAGGGACACTGTGGTGGGAGACCTGAAAGTACCTGCGAGACAGAGTATAAAAGGCTGCCCACCACACCTGAGGGGCACTCTGGAGTTACACAATAAAGGACCAAGGTCACAGCAGTTACTACAACACCAGACTGTGTGGAGTCAGTGATGTGAGTGCTACATACATCACAATTAGAATAGATGACCAAAAGCTGGGTCAAAGAGGTAGGTTTTAAGGAGCATCTTAAAAGAGGAGAGAGAGACAGAGAGGTTTCGGGAGGGAATTCCAGAGCTTAAGGCCCAGACAGCTGAAGGCACGGCTACCAATGGTGAGGTGAAGGAAATTGAGGTTGCACAAGAGACCAGAGATTGGATGAGTTCAGAGATCTTGGAGGGGTTCTGAGCATGACCACATAGCTTGTCTTATTGAACGACAAGAATGTCCTTTGATGACCTTTTCAGGACCAATATGTGGCCCAGTAACTGGGTTTGGCGACATGCCCCCTGGATGTGGATTGTCGAGCACGTCAATGATGGCTCAGAGACCCAAAGTTTAGGGAGAAGGACCACGACTTGAGCACAACAATCAAGCTAACGTGAAAACTGAACTGCAAGCCCTGCAGAGTTTACTATGGACTTGTATGCTTGTATTTGAATGTAAGGCATTCTAAACTTGAGCATTAGAAACCCGTTTCAGTCACCATTGCTCCTCCAATGGTAGCTTCACGTTGCACCGAAGGTCCTCTCTCACAGTCGTCTCAAATGTTTGCCTGTCTCAGATGTGGTTCCTTTTGTCAGCTCTCTGACATCACTTCCTCCCATATTTCAGAGCTTTCTCATTATGTGGATGCAACTAAACACATTGGTAAATCCAAGACATCTTTTTTGTCTCCTATGGGAACAAAATTCAGAGCAAGTAAAGGAACATGGCTGGGGGTGGGGTATTCTTTTAACATAAGAACATAAGAAATAGGAGCAGGAGTAGGCCATTTGGCCCCTCGATCCTGCTCCACCATTTAATAAGATCATGGCTGATCTGATCCTGGCCTCAACTCCACTTCCCCGCCCACTCCCCATAACCCTTGACTCCCCTGTCGTTCAAAAATCTGTCTATCTCCACCTTAAATATATTCAAAGATGCAGCCCCCACAGCTCTGGGGCTGAGAATTCCAAAGATTCACGACCCTCTGAGAGAAGAAATTCCTCCTCATATCTGTTTTAAATTGGCGACCCTTTATTATGAAACTATGCCCCCTAGTTCTAGATTCCCCCACGAGGGGAAACATCTTCTCTACATCTATCCTCAGAATCTTATACGTTTCAATAAGATCACCTCTCATTCTTCTAAACTCCAATGAGTATAGGCCCAACCTGCTCAACCTTTCTTCATATGACAACCCCTTCATCTCAGAAATCAACCGAGTGAACTTTCTCTGAACTGCCCCCAATGCAAGTATATCCTTCCTTAAATACGGAGACCAAAACTGTATGTAGTACTCCAGGTTTGGCCTCACCAATACCTTGTACAGTTGTAGCAGGACTTCTCTGCTATTATATTCTATCCCCCTTGCAATAAAGGCCAACATTCCATTGGCCTTCCTGATTACTTGCTGTACCTGCATACTAACTTTTTGTGTTTCATGTACAAGGACCCCCAGGTCCCTTTGTACTGCAGCACTTTGTAATCGCTTCCTATTTAAATAGTAATTTGCTGCTTATTTTTCCGACCAAAGTGGATAACCTTACATTTTCCCACATTATAGTCCATCTACCAAATGTTTGCCCACTCACTGAGCCTGTCTATATGGGAACGATCCTCATTTGCCCATGGTTATGGTCATATTTGGGGCTAACCCTAAAAGCATTACTCTTAGTCAGTAGCATCTGTACGATTATAATCCGGAGATTTGCTAAACATTGCTTTTAGAATCATTGTTCTAAAGACAATGGGTCGAATAGCCGCAGAGTTTTGACTAGGCGATCGGGAGGAACCCCACAGAAATCACCGTCGACTACGAGACCAATCCTGGAATGGCCAGGGGCTAAAAATTTGTTATGGCCCGGTTTGAGGCGATGACACCGCCTCATTGCTAACTTTAGTGCCGGGCGATGTTTACCGCCTCCAACCGGAATATTGGTGTTTAGTGCCCCAAGGGGGGAGCGGAGCGCTAAGTGAAGCGTTCCACACCCCTCTCCGGGCGCTATCCCTGATTCCTGGGGCGCTATCGCGGGAGCGCTGCTGATGTTCTGCCGTAAGGATACTGCTATCCCAGCGCCGAAACGGGAGGTCAGCTGGACCAGCCGGAAACGGACAGAAAATGCGAGGGAGATTAGCAACAATGCTGAACCCCTAAGAGAGATACATTGGTGCAAATAAATTCCACTTCACCCACCCACCTGCTCACCCGCAGAAATATTGCCCCGGCAGCTTCTTCGGGACGCTTGTTTCTCTGTCGGAATTGGTGCCAGGCGCTACAGCAGGTAAAAGCATTCCAATTCGTGACCGCGGTGCTACGGGGGCGTTGCACACTCGGTGACGTCACCAAGCGGGCGACGCTAGAGTGTGCAGCCCCCACTGAAGGTCGCGGGAGGTTTTGCCAGCCTGCCACGCGGGCAGTAAGAGCTTACTGCCCTGTTAGTGCCCCTCTCGGGTGCTGAAGGAAACAAATTTTTAGCCCCACGAGACTGTCAGAAAGAGCTCTCTAACCACTGGTTTCCTGCCAGAGGACACGGCATCACTGGAACTCGCCCTTTGCAGGCACTTGTCTGAGCTGCTGAACGCTCTTAAAACTGAATTATTCATTTTCAGAAACGTGGGTTTTAAGGACAAAATTATGTCAGTTTGGACTTTCTCGAATGGTTACAAAAGGAAGGCGGCCTTGATATTCAGAAACATCTAAGACTGAGTTCAGCAAGGCTGGCTTTTTGCGAGTTACAGTTAAAAGATCACGATGGTTTTGACAGACTTTCAGCTGCGGCCTCTGACTAATTGTAACAATTAACATTTTCCGCGTCAAGAGTTGACAGATTTAATTCAAACTCACCAGTGCTCGGCAACTTGGACAAGACACCTGTGTCAATCAGTGACAAATGCTGTCACTTCTCATCATTAAGGTGTTCCTCAGCATCAGAGGGTACGATTAACAAATGAAATTATATGTTTGGTTAACTGCCACTGAAGGGTTGTCGTGGCGATTTATTTCGGGACAACAAAAGTGGCGTACTTTTACTTTTCACAGCTTTGACATTTTGCTTGTGCAGGCTGGAGAAAATTGCTGAGCATTATTTACATAAAGAGAGACTTGCATTTATATAGCACCTTTCACAACCTTGGGTTCTCCCAAAGCGCTTTACAGTCAATGAAGTACTTTTAGAATGTAGTCACTGTTGTAACCGATTTACACACAGCAAGCTCCCACACACAGCAATGTGATAATTATCAGATAATCTGTTTTAGTGATGTTGGTTGAGGGATAAATATTGACCCAAAAAACAGGGAGAACTCCCCATCTCTTCTTCAAAATAGTGCCATGGGATTTTTATGTCCAGCTGAGAGCAGACAGGGCCTCGGTTTAATATCTCATCTGAAAGACGGCACCTCTGCACTCCCTCAGCGCTGCACTGAAAGTGTCGGCCTTGATCTTGTGCTCAAGCCTCTGTGGGGACTTGAACCCACAACCTCCGACTCAGGGGTGCTACCAACTGAGCCACGGCTAACAAATTGTGCACTGTGTGCTTTTTGTCAGTCATTGCGTTCTCAAAGTAGACACAAAGTAGAGAATTTTAACCCAAAATAATGGGTCGGGTGGGAACTTAAAGTGTTAAACATCTGAATCCCGCCCCCAACCCATCTGTCATGTATGTACTGTAACACTAGACCACTGAATGTAGCTTCACCCTGTATACACCATACCTGTACCACCAGAGGGCGCTACTGCTGGAGACCTAAGGGTCACCTGCACACTGCAGGTAACCCAGTATAAAAGGGAGCTCACCTCTTGGTGTCCTCACTCTAGGAGCTGCAATAAAGGACTAAGGTCACTACAGTTCAAGTAATACTACCTTACCTCATGGAGTCATTATTAGAGAGTGCTTGCATATACTACACCATATACTTCCAGTTTTAAAGGGGGGTGGAGGGGAGCGGGGGGGCCATCCGCTCCCAGGGGGAGGGCCCCTCATTTAAATATTATAATGAGGCTGGCGTGCCTCAGACTTGACCACCATTTTAAATTTAACAGTGGCTGGGGCTTTGCAGGCCTCCAGAGACCCGCCAACTAATGGAAGGCGAAGACTGCTGGATGCAGGAGGTAAGTGCCTTTACAGCGTCCCTGCCTAACCCACACCCCATGTTCGGAGACCAGCCCCCACGAGGCCTCCGATTTTCCACACACCTCGGTCTCCGATCGCCTCCATGGCCTCTCCCGCCAATGATCGTCAGGATGCCCTCCGCTGTTTGGTCCCTCCTCCCCCGACACCTCCCCCCCCTCGCCCTGTGCTCCTCCGGCCCCCACTCGATGAGCCTCCCCGGACCCCTCAATCATCCTGTGGCACCCCCACCCAATCAATCCCCCCCCCCCCGTCTCTCCTCCTCTCTGCGGCCTAGTGCCTCAGGCTCACACACCCTCAGCCAGCCAACCACTTCATCTGGCTGGCCGCGGGTGGGAAGCAGATGCTCATCAGGCCCTGCCGTTAAATTTGGCAGGGTGTACAGGGAACACGTTCTCCCAGGTTTCCTGACCGCTTCCAAGCCCCCTTCCCACCCCAGTCCCCCTTACCCCGCCCCACCCACCCCCGCACTGCCCGCACTGCTCCCAACCCACCAAAGGACTAAAGTTAAGACCGAAATAAAATCCCTGTAATTTACTCTGTCCCCTCCCCCTGCTCCACGTTGAGTAAGCTGGAAGCTCAATGCGGAGACTATCAGTAATTAATTTAATTTCTGCAGACTCCACTGAGCTCCCATCCATTTCGATAATGACTGTTCATCAATTTGAGTACCGAAATCTCAAGGTGAATGAGATTTATGTGTGCTTTCACCTGTACATGGCACAGAGTGGATAATAGTTCCCGATAATAAATAATATAATGGAACACTATTTGTATAAGGTACTGGAGAGTATTTATCAGATACGCTCAGCCTCCAGTTAGATTTATTCTTTCGACCAAAAGTAAATTAATTCTCAGTCTTAGCCACTGAATCTTGCATCAAAACTTACTGCGCTGCTAATTCATTCCGTTGAAAAGGAAAGGACTCCCATCTGAGTAAAGGAGTAATTACAACAAACTTGCATTTATATAGCACCTTTAACATAGCAAAACGTCCCAAGGGGTGTTATTGAACAAAGGTTTTAAGGAGGGAAAGAGAGGTAGAGAGGCGGAGAGGTTTAGGAAGGGAATTCCAGAGCTCGGGGCCGAGGCAACGGAAGGCACAGCCGCCAGTGGTTGAGCAATTAAAATCCAGGATGCACAAGGATCCAGAATTAGAGGAGCGCAGATATCTCGGAGGATTGTAGCAATGGAGGAGGTTACAGAGATAGGGAGGGCCGAGGCCATGGAGGGATTTGAAAACAAGGATGAGGATATTAAAATTGAGGCGTTGCCGGACCGGGAGCCAATGTAGGTCAGTGAGCACAGGGCTGATGGGTGAGCGGGACTCGGTGCAAGTGAGACACGGGCAGAGTTTTGGATGAGCTCAAGTTTATGGAGGGTAGAACGTGGGAGGCTAGTCAGGAGTGCATTGGTGTAGTCAAGTCTAGATGTAACAAAGGCATGGATGAGGGTTTCAGCAGCAGATGAGCTGAGGCAGGGGCGGAGACGAGTGATGTTACTGAGGTGGAAATAGGCAGTTTTGGTGATGACGTGGATTTATGGTCAGAAGTTCATTTCAGGGTCAAATATGACACCAAGGTGGCGAACAGTCTGGTTCAGCCTCAGACAGTGACCAGGAGAGGGATGGAGTCGGGGGCTAGGGGAACAGCTTTTGTCACAGGGTCCAAAGGCAATGGCTTCGGTCTTCTCAGTATTTAGTTGAGCACAGAAATCTCGAGGTGAATGAGATTTATGTGTGCTTTCACCTGTACGTGGCAACAGAGTGGATAAGGGTTCCTGATAATAAATAATATATTTGTATAAAACATAGTTGGAAGAGATTTCTGCGCATGCAGTACTGGATGTCAGACAAGCAGGATGATAATTTAGAGACCGTGGAGGGGTCGAGAGAAGTGGTGGTGAGGTAGAGCTGGGGGTCGTACGCGTGGAAACTGACACTGTGTTTTCGGATGATGTCGCTGAGGAGCAACATGTAGATGAGAAATAGGAGGGGCCAAGGTCAGATCCTTACAGATGATTCTCTGGCTATGACTGGATGGATAAGATTGGAACTAGTGAGTGCAATCCCATCCAGCTGGATGACGGAGGAGAGGCGTTGGACGGGGATGGTGCGCTGAAGCATGTCAAAGGCTGCAGACAGCTTGATAAGGACGAGGAGGAGTAATGTATCACAGTCTCCGTCACACAAGATCTCATTTGTGACTTTGATGAGAGCCGTTTCGATACTGTGGCAGGGGCTGAAACCGGATTGGAAGGATTCAAACATGTAATTGCGGGAAAGAAGGGCATGGGTTTGGGAGGCGACAACACGTTCAAGGATTTTGGAGTGGAAAGGGAGGTTGGAGATGAGGCGGTAGTTTTCAAAGACGGGGGATCAATATTTCTTTTGAGGAGAGGGATGATGACGGCAGATTTGAGGGAGAGAGGGACAGTACCTGAGGAGAGGGAACCGATAACAATGTCAGCTAACATGGGAGCCAGGAAGGGAAGTTGGGTGGTCAGCAGTTTGGTGGGAATAGGGTCGAGGGAGCAGGAAGTGGGCCTCAGGACCAAGATGAGCTCGGATAGGTCATGAGGGGAGATCAGAGAGAAACTGGAGAAAGATGTGAGGTCAGGGCTGGGGCAGGGGGGAACCTTACAGGAAGTTTGACCCGGTGGGCTAGGGAAATGGAAGGGAAATGACAGAGGCAGCTGAGCAGATGGTCTCAACCTTAGTTACAAAGAGGTCCATGAGCTCCTCGCACTTGTTGTTGGAGGTGAAGGTGAAGGAGGCATGGGAAGAGGGGTTTAAGAAGACGACTTGTAGTGGAGAAAAGAAGCCGGGGTTATCTTTGCATTCCAGGATGATCCTGGAACAGTGAGCAGTTTTAGCACACGTGAGCAGGACCCGATAATGCTTCATGTGGTCCAGCCAAATCTGGCGGTGAATGGCTCAACCAGTTGTCCGGCATAAACGTTCAAGTCTGTGCCCCTTGGACTTAAGGGAGTGAAGATCAGGGCCGTATCGGGAGAACGACCAGGGTGAGAGAGAGTGTAATTGTTTTAACAAGGACTAGGGCATCAAAGGTGGTGGTGAGGGTGTGATTGAGCAGGTCGGTAGCTGCAGAAATGGAGGGCCAGAGGTTGGACAGTTATAAGTGACTTGGGAGAAAGTTTTTTGCAAGGGCGGACGCAGAAGGAAGTGGAGTTGGGAGGGGGAAGGGTGATGTGGATGGAGAGGGATACAAGGAAGGAATCCGAGATGGCCTTATGTGGGAGTAGCAAGGCCACGAGATATGGCGAGGTCAAGCGGGTGGCCGTGAATATGGGTTGGGGAGTTTATATGGAGGGAGGGATTAAGCAGTGAACTCGGGGGAGAGATAGCTTGGTGATTTGAGATGGAGGTGGAAATCACCGAGGATGAGATGTTGCTCGGTGCAGAGGCTGAAGGAAGAAAGCAGTGAAGATATCTCAGTAAAGAAAATTGACATGGTAATTGGCCATTCGGCCCATCGTGTCCAGGCCGGTCGAAAAAGAGCTACCCAGCCTAATCCCAGCTTCCAGCTCTCGGTCCGCAGCTCTGTAGGTTACAGCTCTAAGTGCACATCCAAGTAACATTTAAATGTGGTGAGGGTTTCTGCCTCTACCACCCTTTCAGGCAGTGAGTTCCAGACCCCCCACCACCCTCTGGATGAAGAAATGTCCCCTCAAATCCCCTCTAATCCTTCTACCAACTTGTTTATTGACCCCGGTTCATCTAATCTCTTCATTTTTAAAACATCAAACATACCCTTGTTTCTCTTAAGTAAATAGCCCCAACTCGTGAGGCCTATCTTCACAAACCAAAACAGTGCCTGCTGAGCCAGCGATGGAGATATCGGGAGCAGTGTCCGAAGTGGGGAAGGAATACACAACAGACCAGATTTGGGGGAACGCAGAGTTCAGGGCAGGGGTTTTAGGAACGGAGGAGGTTACAGAGAGGCCGAGGCCATGAAGGGATATAAACACGAGGATAAAAAATTTTGATTTGAGCCATTGGGGGATTGGGAGCCAATGTCGGTCAACAAGAGCGGGGCGACGGGCGAGTGGGACTTGTTGCGGGATAGGACACGGGCAGTAGTGTTTTAAATGAGCTGAAGTTTACGGAGAGTGGGAGGACGGCCAGGGAGGATTGGAATAATCAAATGTGAAGGTGATAAAGGCCTGGATGAGGATTTTCAGCAGCAGATGGGCTTAGGTCGGGGCAGAGGCTGGCAACATAGGTGGTCTTCGTGATAGAGAGGATATGGACTCGGAAGCACATCTTGAAGTTGATAGCCTGCCAGTTGTAAACATTCTGGTTCAGCCTGACCAAGTGGTCAGGGAGAGAGATGGACTCATTGGAGATTGTGGTGGGGCTGAAGACGGGAGGAGAGGGTTGTTCTATGAGGAGAGATTGTGTAGATTGGGCCGATATTCTCTGGAGTTTAGGAGAATGAGAGGTGATCTCATTGAAACATATAAAATTCTGAGGGAGATTGACAGGGTAGATGCAGGGAGGCTGTTTCCCCCGGGCTGGAGAGTCTAGAACTGGGGGGCACAACCTCAGGATAAGGGGTTGGCTATTTAAGACAGCGATGAGAAGGAATTTCTTTACTCAGAGGGTGGTGAATCTTTGGAATTCTCTGCCCCAGAGAGCTGTGGATGCTGAGTCTCTGAATATATTCAAGGCTGAGAGAGATAGATTTTTGGAGTCTAGGGGAATCAAGGGATATGGAGATCGGGCGGGAAAGTGGTGTAAGAATAAAAGTGTTTATTAATGGTAACATTGATTCTGTGTATGTATAAATGTTAAAAGTGGAGATTGTGGTGGGACTGAAGACGGGATGAGACGGGTTGTTCTATGAGGAGGGATTGAGTAGATTGGGCCTATACTCTCTGGCGTTTAGAAGAATGAGAGGGGATCTCATTGTTAAAAGGCTGAGTGTTGAAACAAAATGGAAGCCCACAGGCTTCCAGCATGGTCTGTTTGTGTTTGTCTTAATTGGAAAGCCATTAACTTAATCTAATCAAGAGATGGCTGGGCCAGTCCAGACAGACACATGTGTGAGGAGAGCCAATAAGGAACTGCCATGGAACCAAGTCCAATCCTGGGGCTTTCTGAGGAATAATGAACTTAAGGAATATAAAAATGCAAGCCAGGAACTGCTCTCTCTTTTTCTCTCCTGGACACATGGCAAGACCTCCTGCCCAAAGACCAGCTGAGACAGAAGGCCATGTGTTCATCCAGCCAGCCTGAGGGAAGTAAAGTGGACCGTTTTTATTATAACCTCATTGTATCTCTGTTGTAACTAAGGTAGATCGGTAGGATATTGATGACTGCTGATAGATGTGTATGTGTGTGTGTGTGTGTGTGTGTGTGTGTTTTTAATAAACTATTCCAAATTGTTTTAAAAGAATCGTCTCACTGTCAATTTAATGCCAGAGATTTAGAATGTTACAGTGGGGTTGAGGTAGAAGCTCAGCCATGATCTTATTGAATAGCAGAGCAGGCTTGAGAGGCCGTATGGCCTGCTCCTAATTCTTATGTTCTTATGATAGTTTTGGTCTTCCCAACATTTAGCTGAAGTCAGCCAGGAGTCTGACAACATAGAGGCAGTGGGGTTTGGGGGGTGGGTTCGAGAGAAGTCATGATGAAGTAGAGCTGGGTGTCATGAACGAACATGTGGAACCCCATGTTTTTAGATGATTTTGCAGAAGGGCAGCATGTAGATGAGAAATGGGAGTGGGCCACGGAGATAAGCCATTGCAGGAGATTCTCTGATTATGTCTGGATTGGGTAAGAGTGGAACAATGACTGCAGTCCTACCCAGTGGAGAGATATTGGAGGATAGTGTGGTCAACTGAGTGAAAGGCTGCAGATGGGTCGAGAAGGATGAGGAGGGATAGTTCACCATGGTCACAGTCACATACGATATTGATGATTTTGGTTTGGGCTAGGGTGGAATCCTGATTGGAGGGATGCAAACCTGCAGCTGCAGGAAAGGTGGGCACAGTTCGGGAAGCAACAACATGATCAACAACTTTGGAGAGAAAAGGGAAGTTGGATGGTAGATTGCAAGGACAGAGGAGGTCATGGGTGAGGTGTTTGAGGAGGGGGTGATGACGGTGGTTTTGAAAGGCACGGGGACAGTGCCCGACGAGAGAGAACCAGTTGAAATGTTGGCTAGCATGGGGGGGGCTAGGAAGGGAAGCTGAGTGGTGTCAAAGGAGGCTGGTCTCATGGACAAAATGAGAAACGTGAGCGAGATGGTTTGAGAGGTGGAGCCAGAGTGGGACTTGATGGGCAAGAGCCAATGATACACCTTTCCATTGGCCTCCATTAACATAGAGTACATCTCACAAACTACAACACCTTATGAAATGCAGCAACAATCTAATTAAACCTATTTACAATGATCGATACAACAACAACAACTTGAATTTATATACTGCCTTTAATGGTGGGAATTCCAGCGCTAGGGGCCTCGGCAGCTGAAGGCACGGCCGCCAATGGTGGAGCAATTAAAACCAGGGATGCTCAAGTGGCCACAATAGGAGGAGCGCAGAAATCTCAGAGTGCTGCAGGGCTGGGAATGAAAAGAAAGACTTGCATTTATATAGCATCTTTCATGACCTCAGGATGTCCCAAAGCACTTTATAGCCAAAGATGTACTGTCACTGGTGTAATGTAGCAGACAATTTGCACACAGCAAGCTCCCACAAATAGCACGGGAGTGTCAGCCTAGATTTTGCACTCAAGTCTCTGGTGTGGGACTTGAACCCACGACATTCTGACTCAGTGGCGAGAGTGCTACCCACTGAGCCACAGCTGACACTACAGGAGGAGATTACAGAGATAGGGAGGGGCGAGACCATGGAGGGATTTGAAAACCAGGATGAGAATTTTGAAATCGAGGCGTTGCTTAACCGGGAGCCAATCTAGGTCAGCGAACACAGGGAGTGATGGGTGAGTGGGACTTGGTGCGAGTTAGGACACGGGTCAGCGAGCACAGGGGTGATGGGCGAGCAGGACTTGGTGCGAGTTAGGACACGGGTCAGCGAGCACAGGGGGGTAATGGGGTAGCGGGACTTGGTGCGAGTTAGGACATGGGGCAGTGAGCACAGGGGATGATGGGTGAGCGGGACTTGGTGCGAGTTAGGACACGGGTCAGCGAGCACAGGGGTGATGGGTGAGTTGGACTCGGTGCGAGTTAGGACACAGGTCAGCGAGCACAGGGGGGTAATGGGGGAGCGGGACTTGGTGCGAGTTAGGACATGGGGCAGTGAGCACAGGGGTGATGGGTGAGTTGGACTCGGTGCGAGTTAGGACACAGGTCAGCGAGCACAGGGGGGTAATGGGGGAGCGGGACTTGGTGCGAGTTAGGACATGGGGCAGTGAGCACAGGGGATGATGGGTGAGCGGGACTCGGTGCGAGTTAGGACACGGGCAGTGAGCACAGCGGGTGATGGGTGAGCGGGACTTGGTGCGAGTTAGGACATGGGCAGTGAGCACAGCGGGTGATGGGTGAGTGGGACTTGGTGCGAGTTAGGACACGGTCAGTGAGCACAGGGGGTGATGGGTGAGTGGGACTAGGTGCGAGTTAGGACACGGGTCAGCGAGCACAGGGGTGATGGGCGAACGGGACTCGGTGCGGGTTAGGACACGGGTCAGTGAGCACAGGGGTGATGGGTGAACGGGACTCGGTGCGAGTTAGGACACGGGCAGTGAGTACAGGGGGAGATGGGTGAGCAGGACTCGGTGCGAGTTAGGACACGGGTCAGTGAGCACAGGGGGAGATGGGTGAGCGGGACTCGGTGCGAGTTAGGACACGGTCAGTGAGCACAGGGCGTGATGGGTGAGTGGGACTTGGTGCGAGTTAGGACACGGGGCAGTGAGCACAGGGGTGATGGGTGAGCGGGACTCGGTGCGAGTTAGGATAGAGGCAGCAGAATTTTGGATGAGCTTAAGTTTATGGAGTGTGCAATACGGGAGGCCGGCCAGGAGTGAGTTGGAATAATTAAGTTTAGAGGTAACAAAGGCACAGATGAAGGTTTCAGCAGCGGATGAGCTGAGGCGGGCGAGGGGGTGGGGTGGGGAGGGCGGGTGTTCATCTAGTACTGGATATCGGACAAGCAGTCTGACAATTTAGAGACCGTGGAGGGGTCGAGAGCAGTGGTGGTGAGGTAGAGCTGGGTGTCGTCAGTGTACATGTGGAAACTGACACTGTGTTTTCGGATGTCGCCAAGGGGCAACATGTAGATGAGAAATAGGAGGGGGCCAAGGATAGATCCTTGGGGGACACCAGAGGTAACGAAGCGGGGGTGGGAAGAGAAGCCGTTGCAGGTGATTCTCTGGCTACGATGAGACCGATAAGAATGGAACCAGGCGAAGAGGCGACCACCAAGCTCGGCAGAAACCAGCGACGGCAGCTTGTCTGATGAGGAAAAGAGCCACCGCCTAAAGAAGAGGCAATGCGCCACCCCACGGCCACAGGAAACCGGGAGCAGTGAAGCGACCAACACAGCCCTGCCCCAGGAACCTGCGAGCAACGAAGGGCCCAGCGCACACGAGCTCCGGGACACCGAGAGCGAAGGAGTAACCAACGCAGACCAGCCCCGGGATAACGGGAGCAGCGAAGTGCCCAGCACACCCCACCTCCGGAATACCGAGAGCGACGCAGCGATCGACGCACACCAGCTCGACACCGCCGCGACTGAGGAAAAGAGGGAACCACAAACACCAGGCGCGGACTATGCAGAGAACATTGCGGACTTAATCACAAAACTGCGGCAGTCCCCTGGTCAAAACATCCCCACAGCAGAGGACGACGACCACGCCACCCCAGGTGCAGTAAATGTTGATATTGATGTTGATAGTAATAACTTACACATGCTGGAAATCGCCATTGTGAAATATGGGGGACTTGAAAACGATTTACCTGAAATTGAAAACGATGTATCTGAACTGCAATGTCTGTAAATGTAAAAAATAGCTTTAAAATGGATTTAAAAATTGCTAGTATTAACGTGCGTAGCGTAAAATCGACTACGCGATGTGTTTCCACCTTGGGGTACCTCGCCAAGGTCAAAGCGGACCTGCTGTTCTTGCAGGAGTGCGGTCTGCCGCACTCCAGCAGTTACCAGCAGTGGTCACGATGGTGGACCCATGGACCATCCATATGGTCAGGAGGCAACGACAGCCGGGCTTCCGGCCTGGGCATTCTGCTGCAGGGAGGCCACTTCACCATCACCGAAGTTAAGGAGGTGGTGGGCGGCCGCCTCCTCGTAGCAGACGTAATGTACAAAAACTCCCCTCTCAGGTTAATTAATGTTTACGCCCCAGCTCTCAAGAACGAGAGGCTGGCCCTCTTCCAGCAGCTCCCAATGCTACTGGCAACGTCCAGGCCGGTCATTCTGGGCGGTGACTTCAACTGCATCATCGATGTGGTTGGACGATCCAGCAGAGCCGACAGCAAACTGGACGCCACGTCCAAACTCCTGATGGATGCGGTAAAAGACGCCAAGCTGTGCGACGTCTTCAGCAACCCTGCAGACGGAGCACCGCTCAGATACACCTGGTCGAGACCAGACGGGTCCGTCCGTTCCAGAATAGTCTTCCTGTTTGTGTCCCACACGCTCAAGGTCAGATCCACCGACGTCACGCCGGTGTTCTTCTCTGACCACTGCCTCCTACTGGCCGACTGTCGCCCACAGGAAAACCAGAAAGTTGGCAGAGGGATATGGAAGCTGAACGTGAAACTGTTGACTCCGGAAAACGTTGAGGAACTCGAGAGGGATTACAAAGGTTGGAGAACCGTAAAACCCCTCTGCGATTCCCCGATGCACTGGTGGGAAACAATCAAGACGAACATCAAGAGGTTCTTCATCCTCAAAGGTGTTCAGGAGGCGAGAGGGAGACAGAGGGAATTGTCCCAACTCCAGACGAATATGCAAAACCTGCTCCTGTTGCAGTCGATGGGGGTCGATGTCGCGGAGGAACTCGAATAGGTGAAGGGCCAGCAAGCCTCGCTCTTTGCCTCAGAGTCCTCCAAGATCATCTTCCGTCTCTTCGCCTTGCGCCCGCGGGTCTTTTTCTTTACTGTCTGCCATTCCGCTTCATCGTCTGATGTCTGCTCATTTCTGGACTCGGTGCGCTGGGGGAGAGCTTCGCTGCTGGCTGCTGGTGTCTCACAGCTCGCCGTAGCAGGGTTCTCTTCCTCGCCGTCTTGTCCCGAGTCCACAGGGGTGTTGGTCGGGGGGGAGGGTGTGGCTCTCCTCTGGAACATTGTGTTCCTCAGCTTCCTCCTCCTCTGGTGCAATGTTCTTTGCTGCCTGCACATAGCTGAAGTTGCGCTTGGGGCAGTTTTTGTAAAGGTGCCCAGCCAGACCACAGAGGTTGCAGCACTTGGTCTCCTTACAGTCCTTTGTCTGGTGGCCTTGGTTCTTGCAGTTTCGGCAGATGAGAGTCTTGCAGCTTGCCGCCACATGGCCTGCCTTCCCGCAGGTGCGGCACACGTTGGGTTGGCCAGCGTACACCATGTAGCCCCGACTTCCTCCGATGGCAAAGCTGGAGGGGGGGGTGCAGGATGGTTCCGCTGGCGTCCACCTTCATGGTGACCTGGATCTGGCGCTTGCTGGTCCATATTCCGTACAAGTCTTTCACGTCGCTGCTGTTTCCTGCCCCATTGACATACCTGGCGAGGAAAGTCAGCACATCAATGACCGGGATGTGGGGGTTGTACATTTGCACTGTGATAGTGCGTCTTCTCTGCGACGGGAGGGTGAACAGTGGCTCCCAAGTTAGCACTGAGTGCAGCGGTTCACTCGCCTCCTTCAAACCCTTCAGGAACTTCAGGCAGAGGGTGACGGTTCTGAAGGTCACGTCGAAGTAACCTCTCTTCGGGAGGTCCTGCAAGGCGAAGATGTCGGTGACTTTCATGCCGCATGTTCCCAGCAGGATTTTCTTCACGAACAGGTCCCGGTTGATCGTTGTCTGGCCCTCCACTTTCTTCACTGTCACTCGGATGGTGTTTCGGACTCCCTGGTTCACCGCTCGGTTGGCCGCCATCCGGGTTGCAGGTTCCTCCTTTCGCTGTGAGTTTTGGCCGAAGCCCTCAATCTCTCGTCGCTCCAGTCCGGGGCATGGGCGGACCTCTGGGCCCGCCGCTTGACAGGCCCAAAGGCCCATCGAATCGTCGGTCGACATGCAGATTTTGTCTCTTCTCTCCAATTGGCGCCTGGCTCAAGCCAAAGGCCAGAGCCAGCAAAACTGGAAAAACGAGTTTCTGCAGTCAGTCAATTTGCATATGAATGCCCAATCAACAGGTACTCCACTTGATTTTAGCCAAAAGGCAGTCCCACCCAGCTGGAGAGGCATTGGAGGAGGATGGAGTGATCAACTGTGTCAGAGGCTGCAGACTGGTCCAGAAGGACAAGGAGGGATCGTTTACCACGGGCACAGACACCAGGAGGTCATTTGTGACTTTGACAAGAACTGTTTCGTCACTGTGACGGGGTGGGAACTGATTGGAGGGGTTCAAACACGGAATTTTAAACCTTGTGTTACTATCAGTAGGTATCAGATTCCGTTGCTTTTATAAAATATCGTTTCTTGATTATAATAATTAACTGAAGGTTATACTTTTTTTTGATTTGTCAGCTGTGAAGTCTGTTTTAGATCGGTGCACACTGGCTTTTGTCCAAAGTGAAACCAGTTTACTGTGGAGTGTAATTTCAGCTGTGAGGACAGCACTAATTCTGGATTGATGTAATGAAGACTTGCCACTGTGAGTTAACCTGTGGTACACTATATTAAAAAAAAACAAAAAACAAAAAAAAACAACAACAATTAAAGCCCTCGGCCTTTTGGCTAAGATCATGCGCAACTGACCTGACAGGGGAGTAACCATGACCAGAAAGTGGTTCTCCCTGGATCAGGAAGGTGGTTCTCCTATGCTTTTTGGAAATAGGAGGTGGGTGGGGTGGTTTGACCCATCCACCTCCATGGCATGAACCTGGTATTGCAGTACTTCCAGGAACGGTGCTTTGGCTCTCGGCATTTTGGCTAAGAGCATTGGCGCAGAGTGATCCTTGATGTGTGCCGGGTGACCTCTGGCGTTTGTAATCTGACAAGATGATCTGACAAAGAATTGGAAAGATTGGCAACGAATAAATAAATAAATAAATAACATTTAAAAAAAAACAATGAAAGCCCCCGGGCCGGCTGCGGGGCGGACGAGACTGTCACCCATCTCTTTCAGGATTGCGCCTTTGCAACGCAGGTCTGGAAAGAGATGCAGTGGTTGCTGTCGAGGTCCATCCCAAGCAGCTCCGTAACACAGGACTATGTGCTCTACGGGCTGTTCCCAGGGACACACACCGATCGAGACAGACATCACCTGCTGCTGGAGGGCCATCAACTCTTTGGTCTTGCCGAAACTTGCTGGTTTTCCAGAGCAATGAGATGTCCACGTCTGCGTGTTGCAGACTGGCGCAATCCAAGATCCAGGATTACGTGCTGAGGGATGCACTTAAAATTGGTGCAGTCGCCGCAAAGGCACGGTGGGGAAGGGCCACAGTTTAAAGCCCTTCTGCCATGGTAAACCCGGGGGCAGGAATCAGTACAAAACTCCCCTCGGGCTGTATTTGTAATTTACTCTTTGTGTACATAGAGCACCATGATCTGTAAACACCAATGTCGTGCCATGTACAATGCAAGGTGTGTTACGAAATGCATGTTTGAAAAGAAAAAAAAATGTAAATGTACCGTCACCCACTCCGGGCACTGTATTGTAACACATGAAATGTAATGTGTGTGAATGTACCATAATGTATCCCGTTTATTTTACCGAATCGCACTTGAACTGAAAAACGAGAAATGTAACGAACGGAACTGCCGTCAGCACCCAGATGTATTGTATGGGATTGCTGACCGCAGCGAAATGTACTGAACTGCCATTGAATGTACTGTACAGATTTTTTAATGAATAAAGTATATTTTGAAAAAAAACAATTAAAGCGATAAACTCTAAGATTTACAGCATTTGTGTGATACATTGAGACGATACTCAAGTGTTTATATCTCCATACGGCTATTTGGCAGAATGTATTTTTAGACAAATAGTCCCTGCGGAGGTTTTACAGTAGCAGCCGATCTTTCATATTTTGGAACTGAAAGTGCATTGTTTTCATCATTACTATTGTCATATTTCAGGCATTTTGACTATTTGCCCATGGTGTAATTAATATTAAAATATTTAACCAGACTGTTCACAATCTTGTTGTCATATTTGACCCCGAGATGAGCTTCCAAACACATATTCGCGCCATCTCGAATACCGCCTATTTCCACCTCCGGAACATCTCCCAACTCTGCCCCTGCCTCAGCTCATCTGCGGCTGAAACCCTCATCCATGCCTTTGTTACCTCTAGACTTGACTACACCAACATCATCATAGGCAGTCCCTCGAAGCGAGGATGACTTGCTTCTACGCCAAAAAAAGGTTGAGTTCACAGGTGTTTCTATGAAGGACCCGAACTATATCCTGAAGGGTGGAAGATGCCTGTGCATGGATTTTTTTAACGTGGGGTGGCCGTTGCACACCAGACACCACACGGGCTTGACAGAGCTAGGTCTTGGTCCAGTGGCAAGGATTACCCAAGACGACTGGAGACCAGCTCTGCTGCACGGACCTAGTGCTCACACATGTCGCAGTGCGGGCTGGCCCGTGTTGCCCCCGGGCCCCTGACCCCGAACTCGCGCCTCCCCTGGGCTCCGATCATATCCCTCCACAGTCTCTCGCCGCTCCTGCTGTACCTGCCCACGCTCCAATCACCGACCTGGACCGACTATTCCAACGCACTCCTGGCTAGCCTCCCATGTTCTCCCCTACGTAAACTAGTGATCCAAAACTTGGCTGCCTATGTCGTAACTTACTCACCACCCTTGTGCTCGCTGACCTATATTGACTCCCGGTTAAGCAACGCCTCGATTTCAAAATCCCATATTTTCGAATCCTCCATGGCCTCATCCCTCCCTATCTCTGTAACCTCCTCCAGCCTTTCAACCCTCCGCTCCTTCTATTCTGACCTTTTTGAGCATCCCTGATTTTAATTACTTAACCATCGGTGGCCGTGCATTCGGCTTGTCCAGGCCATAAAGCTCTGGAACTCCCTCCCTAAACCAATCCGTCTCTCTACCTCTCTTAAAGATGCTCCTTCGAACCTCCTACTTTGACCAAGTCTGCCCTAATGTCTCATTATGTGGCTTGGTGTCAAATTATGTTTGACAACACTCCTGTGGAGTGCCTTGGGATGCTACAGGTGCGTTATAGATACAAGTTGTTGTTGTTGTAAAATATAACTATACTATTCGGAGCCCCGTGCTGGGATAAACAATTGGATGGAGTTGAGTCAGCTTTCCGCATACCACTCCAGCTTGAGACAATGCAAGTTTGTTTTGATGACTCAGTAAACTATGTTGGGATGGCTCAGTTCATTTGATCTCAACAAGGGTTGCTCACAGGGATCCCTCACCTCAGAGCACAGTAGCCAGTTTGATTGGCAGCACAGGTGGCCAATCCCTGGACAATGGAGGGCGGGGGAGGGCCAGAGGTCAAACTATTGCTTTACTGTCCAGCTAAGAAAATAGGGAAACTCAGAGAGTAATCCGTGAGAACTAATAACCAAGTCAGATCTGGATAAGGCTCTCTCAAGCTTCGTGCTAGTCAGGTTCAAGGCAATTGCTGATTTGATACATTGGGGTCATTTTAACCCCCAAAATGGATGGGGTTCAGTCGGATGGGTTGTAAAATTTTGAAAATCTTAAACCCGAATCCAACCTGCCTCAAATTCGCCCACTTCCAGTTTTAACAGAGGCGTGTCGAGGGGCAGGTAACCAATCGGCTCCCAGGAGGCGGGTCGAGGGGTGGGTAACCAATCGGCTCCCAGGAGGCGGGTCGAGGAGGCGAGAAACCAATCAGCTCCCAATAGGCGGGTCAAGGGGTGAGTCACCAATCCACTCCCAGGAGGCGGGTCAAGGGATGAGTAACCAATCCGCTCCCAGGAGGCGGGTCGAGGAGGCGAGTAACCAATCAGCTCCCAGGAGGCGGGTCAAGGGGTGGGTAACCAATCAGCTCCCAGGAGGCGGGTCAAGGGGTGGGTAACCAATCAGCACCTAGGAGGCGGGTCGCGGGGTGGGTAACCAATCAGCACCTAGGAGGCGGGTCGAGGGGCGGGTAACCAATCAGCTCCCAGTAGGCGGGTCGAGGGGTGAGTAACCAATTGGCTCCCAGGAGGCGGGTCGAGGAGGCGAGTAACCAATCAGCTCCCAGTAGGCGGGTCGAGGGGTGAGTAACCAATCGGCTCCCAGGAGGCGGGTCGAGGAGGCGAGTAACCAATCGGCTCCCAGGAAGCGGGTCGAGGGGCGGGTAACCAATCAGCTCCCAGGAGGCGGGTAACCAATCCCCTCTCAGGAGGCGGGTCGAGGGGTGGGTAACCAATCCGCTCCCAGGAGGCGGGTCGAGGAGCGAGTAACCAATCCGTTCCCAGGAGGCGGGTCGAGGGGCGAGTAACCAATCCGTTCCCAGGAGGCGGGTCGAGGGGTGAGTAACCAATCCGTTCCCAGGAGGCGGGTCGAGGGGTGGGTAACCAATCCCCCCCCAGGAGGCGGGTCGAGGGGTGGGTAATCAATCCCCCCCCCAGGAGGCGGGTCGAGGGGTGGGTAATCAATCCCCCCCCAGGAGGCGGGTCGAGGGGTGGGTAACCAATCCCCCCCCAGGAGGCGGGTCGATGGGTGGGTAACCAATCCCCCCCCAGGAGGCGGGTCAATGGGTGCATAACCAATCCCCCCCAGGAGGCGGGTCGAGGGGTGGGTAACCAATCCCCCCCCAGGAGGCGGGTCGATGGGTGCATAACCAATCCCCCCCAGGAGGCGGGTCGAGGGGTGGGTAACCAATCCCCCCCCAGGAGGCGGGTCGATGGGTGGGTAACCAATCCCCCCCCAGGAGGCGGGTCGATGGGTGCATAACCAATCCCCCCCAGGAGGCGGGTCGAGGGGTGGGTAACCAATCCCCCCCCAGGAGGCGGGTCGATGGGTGCATAACCAATCCCCCCCAGGAGGCGGGTCGAGGGGTGGGTAATCAATCCCCCCCCCAGGAGGCGGGTCGATGGGTGCATAACCAATCCCCCCCAGGAGGCGGGTCGAGGGGTGGGTAACCAATCCCCCCCCAGGAGGCGGGTCGAGGGGTGGGTAACCAATCCCCCCCCAGGAGGCGGGTCGAGGGGTGAGTAACCAATCAGTTCCCAGGAGGCGGATCGAGGGGTGGGTAACCAATCCCCCCCCAGGAGGCGGGTCGAGGGGTGAGTAACCAATCCCCTCTCAGGAGGCGGGTCGAGGGGTGCGTAACCAATCCCCCCCCAGGAGGCGGGTTGAGGGGTGAGTAACCAATCCCCTCTCAGGAGGCGGGTCGAGGGGTGAGTAACCAATCCGCTCCCTGGAGGCGGGTCGCTCATTTATATATTTTAAAGAGGCAACGTGTCTCAGATTTTATCTCTTTTTGCATTTTAACACTGGCCAACTGGAATTTCTGGGCCTCGGGAAACCCGGCAGCTAAAGGGAGGCAAGGACTGCTGCGTGAAACAGGTACGTGCTTTTGCAGCACTGCTTGTGGGTGGGGATGAGCAGGAGTGTTTCCCCCCCTCCCCAAATTAACCTGTGATCGTACCCCTCCCACCCCCCCGTGGATCATCGATTTCCCCCTCCTCGCGATCGGAGTCCCCCCCACGATCACCCCATCTGTGTCCCTGATCTCTCTCCAACACCCCGCGATTGCCCCCGACCCTTCAGAACACACTGTACCCACTACCCCATCGCGATCCCCATCCTGAGGAGCAGGGTGTGGCTGTTCCTGCAGCGTTCCCCGCCCAACAGGGAGCCGAGCCTCTCAATCAGGGCTGGCTTTTGGGCGGGGAACCTACTAAAAAAAACACACACATGTTGTGAGTTTCAGGCAACCTTGAACCTCCGAGTTTCCCCACCAGAACTCCTGCCCCGTGCTTGGAAATCCTGCCCAGTGACTATTGGGCCATTGTATTTAGCTCACTAACGGGTAGTGTGGATATCTTTTGTTATGAAGAGTGTTGCAAAATACATTGAAATTCACTGCAATTGTTACTCTGTTTACATATTATCTGAACAATAAATCAGCTTGTTCATTTCTAATGGGCTTTGCCCAGTAAAGTCTTCATCGACCCGTCTCCTGGGAGATAGGAGAAATATATATGTGTGATTACGATATCCAGTTCACATAACAAAGGTGGGCGGTGATTTCATTGTTACATATATTGATATTGGGCAGTAAGGGTAAACTCCTGATTGTAAGGGACATGGGGTCCACTTATGAGCAGGAACAGTGATGCTGAACTCAAAGAGATTATCTAGTGAGATCCAAAAGTTGCTGCAGGTGAATATTTGGCTATTTTTGAAAACTGTTTTTGTGTGAGTCAGCATATGCATCATTTCTAAAGTCCTTATTGGATTGTTTGGCACTGTCCAACCGTGTGGAACGGTTTTAGTTTATTGGGCTGTACAATGCAGCATGCTGTTGCAGAAATTGGCTGTACCATGGATGGAAACAGAGATGGCCATCGTGCCAGCTGTGGCTCAGTGGGCAGCACTCTCGCCTCTGAGTCAGAAGGTTGTGGGTTCAAGTCCCACATCCAGGGTCTTAAGCACAAAAATCCAGGCTGACACTCCAGTGCAGTGCTGAAGGAGTGCTGCACTGGCGGAGGTGCCATCTTTAAACCGAGGCCCCGTCTGCTCTCTCAGCTGGACGTAAAATATCCCATGGCACTATTTTGAAGAAGAGCAGAGGAGTTATCCCCGGTGTCCTGGTCAATATTTATCCCTCAATCAACATAACAAACCAACAAAGTAACCCGCTTGATCAGCACCCCATCCACTACCTTCAACATTCACTCCCTCCACCACCGGTGCACCGTGGCTGCAGAGTGTACCATCTACAAGATGCACTGCAGCATCTCGCCAAGGCTTCTTCAACAGCACCTCCCAAACCCGCAACCTCTACCACCTAGAAGGACAAGGGCAGCAGGTGCATGAGAACACCACCACCTCAAAGTCACACACTATCCTGACTTGGAAATATATCGCCGTTCCTTCATCATCGCTGGGTCAAAATCCTGGAACACCCTCCCTAATAGCACTGTGGGAGTATCTTCACCACACGGACTGCAGCGGTTCAAGAAGGCGGCTCACCACCACCTTCTCAAGGGCAATTAGGGATGGGCAATAAATGCTGGCCTTGCCAGCGATGGCCACATCCCAGGAACTAATTAAAAAAAGCTCAGATTATCTGATCATTATCACATTGCTGTTTGTGGGAGCTTGCTGTGCATAAATTGGCTGCCACGTTTCCCACAAAGCTTCTATAGATATGTGAAGAGAAAAAAATTAGTGAGGACAAACGTAGGTCCTTTGCAGTCAGATTCAGGTGAATTTATAATGGGGAACAAAGAAATGGTAGACCAGTTGAACAAATACTTTGGTTCTGTCTTCACGAAGGAAGACAAAAATAAACTTCCGGAAATACCAGGGGACCGAGGGTCTAGTGAGCAGGAGGAACTGAAAGAAATCCTTATTAAGTGGGAAATTATGTTAGGGAAATTGATGGGATTGAAGGCCGATAAATCCCAGGGGCCTGATAATCTGCATCCCAGATTACTTAAGGAGGTGGCCCCAGAAATAGTGGATGCATTGGTGATCATTGTCCAACAGTCTATAGACTCT
Source organism: Pristiophorus japonicus (assembly GCF_044704955.1). Taxonomy (NCBI): domain Eukaryota; kingdom Metazoa; phylum Chordata; class Chondrichthyes; family Pristiophoridae; genus Pristiophorus; species Pristiophorus japonicus. The sequence continues at coordinate 171,773,177 of NC_091985.1, forward strand.
GGATCAGTTCCTATGGACTGGAGGGTAGCTAATGTAACACCACTGTTTAAAAAAGGAGAGAGAGAGAAAACGGGTAATTATAGACCGGTTAGCCTAACATCAGTAGTGGCGAAAATGTTGGAATCCATTATTAACGATGAAATAGCAGCGCATTTGGAAAGCAGTGACAGGATCGGTCTAAGTCAGCATGGATTTATGAAAGGAAAATCATGCTTGACAAATCTTCTAGAATTTTTTGAGGATGTAACTAGCAGAGTGGACAAGGGAGAACCAGTGGATGTGGTGTATTTGGACTTTCAAAAGGCTTTTAACAAGGTCCCACACAAGAGATTCGTGTGCAAAATTAAAGCACATGGTATTGGGGGTAATGCACTGACATGGATAGAGAACTGGTTGGATAGAGACAGGAAGCAGAGAGTCGGGATAAACGGGTCCTTTTCAGAATGGCAGACAGTGACTAGTGGGGTACCACAGCTCTTTACAATATACATCAATGATTTAGATGAAGGAATTGAGTGTAATATCTCCAAGTTTGCAGAATACACTAAGCTGGGTGGTGGTGTGAGCTGTGAGGAGGACGCTAAGAGGCTGCAGGGTGACTTGGACAGGTTAGGTGAGTGGGCAAATGCATGGCAGATGCAGTATAATGTGGATAAATGTGAGGTTATCCACTTTGGTGGCAAAAAACACGAAGGCAGAATATTATCTGAATGGCGACAGATTAGGAAAAGGGGAGGTGCAACGAGACCTGGGTGTCATGGTACATCAGTCATTGAAAGTTGGCATGCAGGTACAGCAGGCGGTGAAGAAGGCAAATGGTATGTTGGCCTTCATAGCTAGGGGATTTGAGTATAGGAGCAGGGAGGACTTACTGCAGTTGTACAGGGCCTTAGTGAGGCCTCACCTGGAATATTGTGTTTAGTTTGGTCTCCTAACCTGAGGAAGGACATTCTTGCTATTGAGGGAGTGCAGCGAAGGTTCACCAGACCGATTCCAGGGATGGCAGGACTGACATATGAGAAGAGACTGGATCAACTGGGCCTGTATTCACTGGAGTTTAGAAGGATGAGAGGGGATCTCATAGAAACATTTAAAATTCTGACGGGACTGGACAGTTTAGATGCGGGAAGAATGTTCCCGATGTTGGGGAAGTCCAGAATCAGGGGACATAGTCTAAGGATAAGGGGTAAGCCATTTAGGACCGAGTTGAGGAGAAACTTCTTCACTCAGAGAGTTGTTAACCTGTGGAATTCTCTACTGCAGAGAGTTGTTGATGCCAGCCCATTGGATATATTCAAGAGGGAGTTAGATATGGCCCTTACGACTAAAGGGATCAAGGTGTGTGGAGAGAAAGCAGGAGAGAGGTACTGAGGGAATGATCAGCCATGATCTTATTGAATGGTGGTGCAGGCTCGAAGGGCCGAATGGCCTACTCCTGCACCTATTTTCTATGTTTCTATGTTTCAATTACAACAGTGACTACACTCCAAAAGTACTTCATTGGCTGTAAAACGCTTTGAGACATCCAGTGATCGTGAACGGTGCTATATAAATGCAAGTCTTTCTATAGTTTTTGATCTGAGTATGCCTGGCCAGGGAGTTTAAGGGAATGCCTAACATCCCATGGTGTACTAAAAGATAGAAATCATCATCATCATAGGCAGTCCCTCGGAATCGAGGAAGACTTGCTTCCACTCTAAAAATTAGTCCTCAGGTGGCTGAACAGAACAATACGAGAGCCACAGTACCTGTCACAGGTGGGGCAGATAGTTGTTGAGGGAAGGGGTGAGTGGGACAGGTTTGCCGCACGCTCCTTCCGCTGCCTGCGCTTGATTTCTGCATGCTCTCGGCGATGAGACTCGAGGTGCTCAGCGCCCTCCTGGATGCACTTCCTCCACTTAGGGTGGTCTTTGGCCAGGGACTCCCAGATGTCGGTGGGGATGTTGGGGAGGCTTTGAGGGTGTCCCTGTAACGTTTCCTCTGCCCACTAGGGGCTCGCTAGCCGTGTAGGAGTTCTGCATAGAGTGCTTGCTTTGGGAGTCATGCTTGGGCATGCGGATAATGTGGCCCACCCAACCGTACTGGTCGAGTGTGGTCAGTGCTTCGATGCTGGGGCTGTTGGCCTGATCGAGAACACTGATGGTGGTGCGTCATAGAAATAACTTGCATCTCGGCAGCACCTTGCTCAACCTCAGTACTGCACTGTCTGACCTGTTGAGTATTTCCAGCATGGCCTCTTTATATTGTGTTAGAATTGTTTGCCAAACATCAGTGAGCAAGCATTTTCATAAAGTTACTGATCATTTTTAATATTAGAAATGGTGCTGGTGGAAATAAGAGAATATGAGGATATATTGTGAGCGATGTTCCCCACAATTCTTTTGTGGCCGCAGGGCCCTTTAATCGGCTCATTCAATAGTCTGCGCATTCACGTTTTGTTTCCATTTATAAGCCAGCTCATTGGCTGCGCGGGACCCTTGGAGCGCTGCTTGGCCACACAGCTTAAAGGGAATATTGATTGTGACTACATTGGCCCAGATTTTGCAGGCAACGGCGAAGGAACTGCACTCGCGTTAATTACGCTTCCAGCTGCCCACAGACTTTTTGTCAGCTTGTGTGTGGCAACTTATGGTAATTAGAGATCCATTTAAGCGTGATGTTCATTTTTAACTTTTTTAACAACTCTAACAATAATTAAAATCTGAAGGAATGAGACTCCACACTTGTAAAAGTAAATTTTCAGTGCCAGAGTTTGGTAGTAATAAAGACTTATCACGCCATTATAAACTCATTTACACGTGAATGGACAAGCCTTAACTTTTTCTGGCGTGTTTAGTGTGTAAGTAGCGAGTAAGTACCGCAACTTCATGCCCTTCATATGTATGAATGCCAAATCTATAGGCGAGGTACCAGCGTAGAGAGGGAGCAGGACAGCAACTTCCGGATTTCCGCGCTTAGCTGCATACGTGCAGACGCCAGAAGCTGCTGACCAATTTACTCCTGAATAACAGCGAGTGCTGATGGAGGTGTAGAGTACAAAAGCAAGGCTGTAATGATGAACCTGTATAAAACACTGGTTCAGCCTCAAGTGGAGTATTGTGTCCAATTCTGGGCACCACACTTTAGGAAGGATGTGAAGGCCTTAGAGAGGGGGCCAGGGGAGATTTACGAGAATGGTTCCAGGGATGAGGGATTACAGTTACGTGGATAGACTGGAGAAGCTGGCGTTGTTCTCCTTGGAGCAGAGAAGATTGAGAGGAGATTTGATCGAGGTGTTCAAAATCATGAGGGGTCTGGACAGAGTAGAGAGAGAGAAACTGTTCCCATTGGTGGAAGGGTCGGGAACCAGAGGACACAGATTTAAGGTGATTGGCAGAAGGTCCAAAGGCAACATGAGGAAAACATTTTTAAACAGCGAGTGGTTATGATCTGGAATGCTCTGCCTGAGAGGGTGGTGGAGGAAGACTCAATCGCGGCTTTCAATAGGGAATTGGATAAGTACCTGAAGGCAAAAACATTAGCAGGGTTGTGGGGAAAGGGCAGGGGAGTGGGACTCGCTGAGGTGCTCTTGCAGAGAGCCGGCACGGGCTCGACGGGCCGAATGGCCTCTGTCTGTGCTGTAATCATTCTGTGATTGTATGATTCTATTGCTACTGCAGAATCTGGTCCATTGGTGTCTGAGAAGCAAAGTTCTTGTTTGTCCCTGGAACAGTTATCACTCGGATGACCAGCAGGTAGCAGTATTGTCTGCAGCTCATTAAATGAACAACTTTGGTGCTCCGATTTCTTCAGCGTTCGCCTTTCTTTGTCGCCCTCTATCCAAGTGCTTCATGTAATATTGACCCTGAAATGGCATCGCTTTAATCTGTAATCACATATTGCCAACATTTCTCCCTTTTATTGCTTATCTGATGCATTAATTCATCCGCAAGTGGCCTGTCATAGCCACAGGCCAAACTCTTGCAAGTAGAGTTATTCATAAAATTGAGACACGCACAGAACATGCAGAATAAAACTCTGAAGCCAGGGGGAAAGGAGAGACCCAGAGAAAGAATCCCATTGTGTTTGATGAGAGAGGTAGAATGGGGTGCAATGCTTGCCAGACAGCGATTGAGCTGGGAGCTATCACAAGAGCAACAGAGAGTCTGGAGGCAGATATCGAGTGATACCTCCCACCCCGAAACTTCACCCCCGAACTCTCACCCCCCGTACCCTCACCCCCCGTACCCTCACCCCCCGAACCCTCACCCCCCCGTACCCTCACCCCCCGAAACCCGAAACCCCCCGAAACCTCACACCACCCGAACCTGAACCCCCCGAACCCTCACACCCCGTACCCTCACCCCCCGAACCCTCACCCCCCGAACCCTCACACCCCGTACCCTCACCCCCCGAACTCTCACACCCCGAGCCCTCACCCCCGAACCCTCACCACTGAATCTTCAACCCCGAACCCTCACCCCCGTACCCTCACCCCCCGAACCCTCACACCCCATACCCTCACCCCCCAAACCCTCACCCCCCGAACCCTCACACCACCCGAACCCGAACCCGCCGTACCCTCACCCCCCCGTACACTCACCCCCCGAACCCTCACCCCCCGTACCCTCACCCCCCGAACCCTCACCCCCCGTACCCTCACCCCCCGAAACCCGAAACCCCCCGAAACCTCACACCACCCGAACCCGAACCCCCCGAACCCTCACACCCCGTACCCTCACCCCCCGAACCCTCACCCCCCGAACCCTCACACCCCGTACCCTCACCCCCCGAACTCTCACACCCCGAGCCCTCACCCCCGAACCCTCACCCCCCGAACCCTCACCCCCCGAACCCTCACCCCCCGAACCCTCACACCCCGTACCCTCACCCCCCGAACTCTCACACCCCGAGCCCTCACCCCCGAACCCTCACCACTGAATCTTCAACCCCGAACCCTCACCCCCGTACCCTCACCCCCCGAACCCTCACACCCCATACCCTCACCCCCCAAACCCTCACCCCCCGAACCCTCACACCACCCGAACCCGAACCCGCCGTACCCTCACCCCCCCGTACACTCACCCCCCGAACCATCACCCCCGTACCCTCACCCCCCGAACCCTCACCCCCCGTACCCTCACACCCCGAAACCCGAAACCCCCCGAAACCTCACACCACCCGAACCCGAACCCCCCGAACCCTCACACCCCGTACCCTCACCCCCCGAACCCTCACCCCCGAACCCTCACACCCCGTACCCTCACTCCCCGAACCCTCACCCCCCGTACCCTCACCCCCCGAACCCTCACCCCCCGTACCCTCACCCCCCGAACCCTCACCCCCCGAACCCTCACCCCCCGTACCCTCACCCCCCGTACCCTCACCCCCCGAACCCTCACCCCCCGAACCCTCACACCCCGTACCCTCACCCCCCGAACCCTCACCCCCCGTACCCGAACCCCCCGAACCCTCACCCCCCGTACCCTCACCCCCCGAAACCCGAAACCCCCCGAAACCTCACACCACCCGAACCCGAACCCCCCGAACCCTCACACCCCGTACCCTCACCCCCCGAACCCTCACCCCCCGAACCCTCACACCCCGTACCCTCACCCCCCGAACCCTCACACCCCGAGCCCTCACCCCCGAACCCTCACCACTGAATCTTCAACCCCGAACCCTCACCCCCGTACCCTCACCCCCCAAAACCCGAAACCCCCCGAAACCTCACACCCCCCGAACCCTCACCCCCCGTACCCTCACCCCCCTCACCCTCACACCCCGAACCCTCACACCCCGAGCCCTCACCCCCGAACCCTCACACCCCGTACCCTCACCCCCCGAACCCTCACCCTCCTAACCCTCACACCCCGAGCCCTCACCCCCGAACCATCACCACTGAATCTTCAACCCCGAACCCTCACCCCCCGTACCCTCACCCCCCGAAACCCGAAACCCCCCGAAACGTCACACCCCCCGAACCCTCACCCCTCGAACCCTCACACCCCGAGCCCTCGCCCCCGAACCCTCACCACTGAACCTTCAACCCCGAACCCTCACCACTGAACCTTCAACCCTGAACCCTCACCCCCCGTACCCTCACCCCCCGAAACCCGAAACCCCCCGAAACCTCACACCCCCGAACCCTCACACCTCGAACCCTCACCCCCCGAAACCCGAAACCCCCCCGAGCACTCATCCCCCGTACCCTCACCACTGAACCTTCAACCCCGAACCCTCACCCCCCATACCCTCACCCCCCGAAACCCGAAACCCCCGAGCACTCATCCCCCTTACCCTCACCACTGAACCTTCAACCCCGAACCCTCACCCCCCGAACCCTCACCCAATGTACCCTCACCCCCCGAAACCCCCCGAACCCTCACCCCCCGAAACCCGAAACCCCACCGAGCCCTCACCCCCGTACCCTCACCACTGAACCTTCAACCCCGAACCCTCACCCCCTGTACCGTCACCCCCCGAAACCCTCACCCCCCGAACCCTCACACCCCATACCCTCACCCCCCGAAACCCGAAACCCCCCGAGCCCTCACCCCCCGTACCCTCACCCCCCGAAACTTCACCCCCGAACCCTCACCCCCGTACCCTCACCCCCCGTACCCTCACCCCCCGAAACCCTCACCCCCCGAAAACCTCACACCCGAAACCCTCACCCCCGTACCCTCAACCCCGAAACCCTCACCCCCGAAACCCTCACCCCCCGTACCCTCACCCCCCGAAACCCTCACCCCCCCGAAACCCTCACCCCCGAAACCCTCACCCCCCGTACCCTCACCCCACCGAAACCCTCACCCCCCGTACCCTCACCCCACCGAAACCCTCACCCCCGAAACCCTCACCCCCCGAAACCCTCACCCCCTGAACCCTCACCCCCCATACCCCCCACCCCGAAACTTCACCACCGAACCCTCACCCCCCGTACCCTCACACCCCGTACCCTCACCCCCCGAAACCCTCACCCCCCCGAAACCCTCACCCCCCGTACCCTCACCCGCCGAAACCCTCACCCCCGAACCCTCACCCCCCGTACCCTCACCCCCCGTACCCTCACCCCCCCTACCCCCCACCCCGAAACTTCACCCCCGAACCCTCACCCCCCGTACCCCCACCCCGCAACTTCACCCCCGAACCCTCACCCCCCTATCCCCCACCCCGAAACTTCACCCCGAACCCTCACCCCCGTACCCTCACCCCCCGAAACCCTCACCCCCCCGTAACCCCCACTCCGAAACTTCACCCCCGAACACTCACCCCCCGTACCCTCACACCCCGAAACGCTCACCCCCGAACCCTCACCCCCCGTACCACCCACCCCGAAACTTCACCCCCGAACCCTCACCCCCCGTACCCCCCACCCCGAAACTTCACCCCCGAACCCTCACCCCCCGTACCACCCACCCCGAAACTTCACCCCCGAACCCTCACCCCCCGTACCCCCCACCCCGAAACTTCACCCCCGAACCCTCATCCCCCGTACCCACCACCCCGAAACTTCACCCCCGAACACTCACCCCCGTACCCTCACACCCCGAAACTGCACCCCCGAACACTCACCCCCCGTACCCCCCACCCCGAAACGCTCACCCCCGAACACTCACCCCCCGTACCCTCACACCCCGAAACGCTCACCCCCGAACACTCACCCCCCGTACCCTCACCCCCCGTACCCCCACCCCGAAACTTCACCCCCGAACCCTCACCCCCCGTACCCTCACCCCCCGTACCCCCACCCCGAAACTTCACCCCCGAACCCTCACCCCCCGTACCCTCACCCCCCGTACCCCCACCCCGAAACTTCACCCCCGAACCCTCACCCCCTGTACCCTCACACCCCGTACCCTCACCCCCCGTACCCTCACCCCCGAAACCCTCAACCCCGAACCCTCACCCCCCATAACCCCCACCCCGAAACTTCACCCCCCGTACCCTCACCCCCCGTACCCTCACCCCCGAACACTCACCCCCCGTACCACCCACCCCGAAACTTCACCCCCGAACCCTCATCCCCCGAACCCTCACCCCCGTACCCCCAACCCCGAAACTTCACCCCCGAACCCTCACCCCCCGTACCCGAAACCCCCGAAATCCTCACCCCCGAAACCCTCACCCCCGCACCCTCACCCCCTCACCCCCTGAAACCCTCACCCCCCCGAAACCCTCACCCCCGTACCATCAACACCCGAAACCCTCACCCCCCGAAACCCTCACCCGCCGAAACCCTCACCCCCGAGCCTTCACCCCCCGAACCCTCACCACTGAACCTTCAACCCCGAACCCTCACACCCCCCGAACATGCACCCCCTGAACCCTCACTTTCTGAAACTTCACCCCCCGAACCTTCACCCCGCCGAACCTTCACCCCCCCAAACCTTCACCCCCTGAACCCTCACCCCCAATCCTTCACCCCCCGAAACTGCACCCCCGAACCTTCACCCCCGAACCCTCACCCCCCGAATCCTCCCCCCGAATCTTCACCCCCGAACCTTCACCCCCAAAACTTCACACCCCGAACCTTCACCCTCCGAACCTTCACCCCCGAACCTTCACCTCCCGAACCCTCACCCCCGAAACTTCACCCCCCGAACCCTCACCCCCCGTACCCTCACCCCCCGAAACCCTCACCCCCGAACCCTCACCCCCCATACCCCCCACCCCGAAACTTCACCCCCGAACCCTCACCCCCCGTACCCTCACCCCCCGCACCATCACCCCCCGCACCCTCACCCCCCGAAACCCTCACCCCCCGAACCCTCACCCCCCGTATCCTCACCCCCCGCACCCTCACCCCCCGCACCCTCACCCCCCGAAACCCTCACCCCCCGAAACCCTCACCCCCCGTACCCTCACCCCCCGAAACCCTCACCCCCCGAACCCTCACACCCCGAAACTTCACCCCCGAACCCTCACCCCGTACCCTCACCCCCCGTACCCTCACCCCCCGAAACTTCACCCCCGAACCCTCACCCCCCGTACCCTCACCCCCCGAAACCCTCACCCCCCGAAACCCTCACCCCCGAAACCCTCACCCCCCGTACCCTCACCCCCCCCGAAACCCTCACCCCCGAACCCTCACCCCCCGTACCCCCACCCCGAAACTTCACCCCCGAACCCTCACCCCCCGTACCCTCACCCCCCGTACCCTCACCCCCGAAACCCTCACCCCCCGAAATCCTCACCCCCCGAACCCTCACCCCCCCGAAACCCTCACCCCCCGAAACCCTCACCCCCGAACCCTCACCCCCCGTACCCCCCACCCCGAAACTTCACCACCGAACCCTCACCTCGTACCCTCACCCCCGAAACCCTCACCCCCCCCGAAACCCTCACCCCCCGAAACCCTCACCCCCCGTACCCTCACCCCCCGTACCCTCACACCCCGTACCCTCACCCCCGAAACGCTCACCCCCCCGAAACCCTCACCCCCCCGAAACCCTCACCCCCCGTACCCTCACCCGCCGAAACCCTCACCTCCCGTACCCCCCACCCCGCAACTTCACCCCCGAACCCTCACCCCCCGTACCCCCCACCCCGAAACTTCACCCCCGAACCCTCATCCCCCCCCGTACCCCCCACCCCGAAACTTCACCCCCGAACCCTCACCCCCCGTACCCCCCACCCCGCAACTTCACCCCCGAACCCTCATCCCCCGTACCCCCCACCCCGAAACTTCACCCCCGAACCCTCACCCCCCGTACCCCCCACTCCGAAACGCTCACCCCCGAACCCTCACCCCCCGTACCCTCACACCCCGAAACTTCACCCCCGAACACTCACCCCCCGTACCCTCACATTCCGAAACTTCACCCCCGAACACTCACCCCCCGTACCCTCACCACCGTACGCTCACCCCCGAAACCCTCACCCCCCGTACCCCCCACTCCGAAACTTCACCCCCGAACCCTCACCCCCCGTACCACCCACCCCGAAACTTCACCCCCGAACCCTCACCCCCCGTACCCCCCACCCCGAAACTTCACCCCCGAACCCTCATCCCCCGTACCCACCACCCCGAAACTTCACCCCCGAACACTCACCCCCCGTACCCTCACACCCCGAAACTTCACCCCCGAACACTCACCCCCCGTACCCTCACACCCCGAAACGCTCACCCCCGAACACTCACCCCCCGTACCCTCACCCCCCGTACCCCCACCCCGAAACTTCACCCCCGAACCCTCACCCCCCGTACCCTCACCCCCGTACCCTCACCCCCGAAACCCGAACCCCCGAACCCTCACCCCCCGTACCCTCACCCCCGAAATCCTCAACCCCGAACCCTCACCCCCCGTACCCCCCACCCCGAAACTTCACCCCCGAACCCTCACCCCCCGTACCCTCACACCCCGTGCCCTCACCCCGCGTACCCTCACCCCCGAAACCCTCAACCCCGAACCCTCACCCCCGTACCCCCCACCCCGAAACTTCACCCCCGAACCCTCACCCCCCGTACCCTCACCCCCGAAACCCTCAACCCCGAACCCTCACCCCCCGTACCCCCCACCCCGAAACTTCACCCCCGGACCCTCACTCTCCATACCCTCACATCCCGAAACCCTCACCCCCGAACCCTCACCCCCCGTACCCCCCACCCCGAAACTTCACCCCCGAACCCTCACCCCCCGTTCCCTCACCCCCGTATTCCCCACCCCGAAACTTCACCCCCGAACACTCACCCCCCGAACCCTCACCCCCCGTACCCTCACCCCCCGTACCCGAAACCCCCGAAACCCTCACCCCCCGAAACCCTCACCCCCGTACCCTCACCCCCCGAAACCCTCACCCCCAGTACCCCCAACCCCGAAACTTCACCCCCGAACCCTCACCCCCCGTTCCCTCACCCCCCGTACCCGAAACCCCCGAAACCCTCACCCCCCGAAACCCTCACCCCCGTACCCTCACCCCCCGAAACCCTCACCCCCGAAACCCTCACCCCCGAGCCTTCACCCACCGAACCCTCACCACTGAACCTTCAACCCCGAACCCTCACACCCCCCGAACATGCACCCCCTGAACCCTCACTTTCTGAAACTTCACCCCCCGAACCTTCACCCCGCCGAACCTTCACCCCCCCAAACCTTCACCCCCCGAACCCTCACCCCCAATCCTTCACCCCCGAAACTGCACCCCCGAACCTTCACCCCCGAACCCTCACCCCCCGAATCCTTCCCCCGAATCTTCACCCCCGAACCTTCACCCCCAAAACTTCACACCCCGAACCTTCACCCTCCGAACCTTCACCCCCGAACCTTCACCTCCCAAACCCTCACCCCCGAAACTGCACCCCCCGAACCCTCACCCCCCGAAACCCTCACCCCCGAACCCTCACCCCCCATACCCCCCACCCCGAAACTTCACCCCCGAACCCTCACCCCCCTGTACCCTCACCCCCCGCACCCTCACCCCCCGCACCCTCACCCCCCGAAGCCCTCACCCCCCGAAACCCTCACCTCCCGTACCCTCACCCCCCGAAACCCTCACCCCCGAGCCCTCACCACCCGAACCCTCACCACTGAACCTTCAACCCCGAACCCTCACACCCCCCGAACATGCACCCCCTGAACTCTCACCTCCTGAAACTTCACCCCCCGAACCTTCACCCCGCCGAACCGTCACCCCCCAAACCTTCACCTCCCCGAACCCTCACCCTCAAACCTTCACCCCCCGAAACTTCACGCCCGAACCTTCACCCCCTCACCCTCACCCCCTCACCCCCCGAATCCTCCCCCGAACCTTCACCCCCGAACCTTCACCCCCGAAACTTCACACCCCGAACCTTCACCCCGCCGAACCTTCACCCCCCCAAACCTTCACCCCCCGAACCCTCACGCCCGAACCTTCACCCCTGAAACTTCACACCCCGAACTTTCACCCCTCGAACCTTTACCCCCGAACCTTCATCCCCCGAACCCTCACCCCCAAAACTTCACCCCCCGAACCTTCACCCCCGAAACTTCACCCCCGAACCTTCACCCCCGAACCCTCACCCCCGAATCTTCAACCCTGAAACTTCACCCCGAACCCTCACCTCCGTACCCTCACACCCCGAAACCCTCACCCCCGTACCCTCACCCCCCGAAACCCTCACCCCCCGAACCCTCACCACTGAACCTTCAACCCCGAACCCTCACACCCCCCGAACATGCACCCCCTGAACCCTCACCTCCTGAAACTTCACCCCCCGAACCTTCACCCCGCCGAACCTTCACCCCCCAAACCTTCACTTCCCGAATCCTCACCCCCAAACCTTCACCCCCGAAACTTCACCCCCGAACCTTCACCCCCGAACCCTCACCCCCCGAAACCCTCACCCCCCGAAACCCTCACCCCCGAGCCCTCACCCCCCGAACCCTCACCACTGAACCTTCAACCCCGAACCCTCACACCCCCCGAACATGCACCCCCTGAACCCTCACCTCCTGAAACTTCACCCCCCGAACCTTCACCCCGCCGAACCTTCACCCCCCCAAACCTTCACCTCCCGAACCCTAACCCCCAAACCTTCACCCCCCGAAACTGCACCCCCGAACCTTCACCCCCGATCCCTCACCCCCCGAATCCTCCCCCGAACGTTCATCCCCGAACCTTCACCCCCGAAACTTCACACCCCGAACCTTCACCCTCCGAACCTTCACCCCCGAACCTTCACCTCCCGAACCCTCACCCCCAAAACTTCACCCCCCCAACCCTCACCCCCCGTACCCGAACCCCCCGAACCCTCATCCCCCATACCCCCCACCCCGAAACTTCACCCCCAAACCCTCACCCCCCGTACCCTCACCCCACGTACCCTCACCCCCCGAAACCCTCACCCCCAAAACCCTCACCCCCGTACCCTCACCCCCCGAAACCCTCACCCCCGAGTCCTCACCACCCGAACCCTCACCACTGAACCTTCAACCCCGAATCCTCCCCCGAACCTTCACCCCCGAACCTTCACCCCCGAAACTTCACACCCCGAACCTTCACCCTCCGAACCTTCACCCCCGAACCTTCACCTCCCGAACTCTCACCCCGAAACTTCACCCCCCAAACCCTCACCCCCTGTACCCTCACCCCCCGAAACCCGAAACCCCCCGAAACCTCACACCCCCGAACCCTCACACCTCGAACCCTCACCCCCCGAAACCCGAACCCCCCCCGAGCCCTCATCCCCCGTACCCTCACCACTGAACCTTCAACCCCGAACCCTCACCCCCCGTATCCTCACCCCCCGAAACCCAAAACCCCCCGAGCACTCACCCCCTGAACCCTCACCTCCTGAAACTTCACCCCCCGAACCCTCACCCCGCCGAACCTTCACCCCCCCAAACCTTCACCTCCCGAACCCTTATCCCCAAACCTTCACCCCCCAAAACTGCACCCCCGAACCTTCACCCCCCGAACCCTCACCCCCCGAATCCTCCCCCGAACCTTCACCCCCGAACCTTCACCCCCGAAACCTCACACCCCGAACCTTCACCCTCCGAACCTTCACCCCCGAACCTTCACCTCCCGAACCATCACCCCCGAAACTTCATCACCGAAACTTCACCCCCGAACCCTCACCCCCTGAACCTTCACCCCCAAACATTCACCCCTGAACCTTCACCACCGAACCTTCACACCCCGAACCCTCACCCCTGAACCTTCATCCCCCGAACCTTCACTCCCTGAAACTTCACTCCCCGAACTGTCACACCCGAACCCTCACCCCCCCGAACTTTCACCCCCGAACCTTCACTCCCCGAACCTTCACCCCTGATCCCTCACCCCCCCGAACCTTCACTCCCGAACCCTCACCCCAACGAACCCTCACCCCCCCGCAACTTCACCCCCGAACCCTCACCCCCCTATCCCCCACCCCGAAACTTCACCCCCGAACCCTCACCCCGTACCCTCACCCCCGTACCCTCACCCCCCGAAACCCTCACCCCCGTACCCCCCACTCCGAAACTTCACCCCCGAACACTCACCCCCCGTACCCTCACACCCCGAAACGCTCACCCCCGAACCCTCACCCCCCCCGTACCCCCCACCCCGAAACTTCACCCCCGAACCCTCACCCCCCGTACCCTCACACCCCGAAACGCTCACCCCCGAACCCTCACCCCCGTACCCCCCACCCCGAAACTTCACCCCCGAACCCTCACCCCCCGTACCACCCATCCCGAAACTTCACCCCCGAACCCTCAGCCCCCGTACCACCCACCCCGAAACTTCACCCCCGAACACTCACCCCCCGTACCCTCACACCCCGAAACTTCACCCCCGAACACTCACCCCCCGTACCTTCACACCCTGAAACTTCACCCCCGAACACTCACCCCCCGTACCCTCACACCCTGAAACTTCACCCCCGAAACCCTCACCCCCCGTACCCCCCACCCCGAAACTTCACCCCCGAACCCTCACCCCCCGTACCCCCACCCCGAAACTTCACCCCCGAACCCTCACCCCCCGTACCCCCACCCCGAAACTTCACCCCCGAACCCTCACCCCCCGTACCCTCACCCCCGTACCCGAACCCCCCGAAACCCGAACCCCCGTACCCTCACCCCCGTACCCTCACCCCCATTCCCCCAACCCCGATACTTCACCCCCGATCCCTCACCCCCCGAACCCTCACCCCCCATACCCCCAACCCCGAAACTTCACCCCCGAAACTTCACCCCCCGAACCTTCACCCCCCGAACCCTCACCCCCGAACCTTCAACCCTGAAACTTCACCCCGAACCCTCAACCCCGTACCCTCACACCCCGAAACCCTCACCCCCGACCCCTCACCCACCGTAGCCCCCACCCCGAAACTTCACCCCCGAACCCTCACCCCCGTACCCTCACCCCCCGTACCCTCACCCCCCGTACCCTCACCCCCCGAAACCCTCACCCCCCGAAACCCTCACCCCCGAGCCCTCACCCCCCGAACCCTCACCACTGAACCTTCAACCCCGAACCCTCACACCCCCCGAACATGCACCCCCTGAACCCTCACCTCCTGAAACTTCACCCCCCGAACCTTCACCCCGCCGAACCTTCACCCCCGTACCCTCACCCCCCGAATCCTCACCCCCAAACCTTCACCCCCCGAAACATCACCCCCGAACCTTCACCCTCGAACCTTCACCCCGAAACTTCACACCCGAACCTTCACCCCCCGAATCTTCACCCCGAACCTTCACCCTCGAACCTTCACCCCGAAACTTCACACCCCGAACCTTCACCCTCCGAACCTTCACCCCCAAACCTTCACCCCCCGAAATTTCACCCCCCAAACCTTCACCCCCGAACCCTCACCCCCGAAACTTCACCCCCGAAACTTCACCCCCTGAACCTTCACCCCCCGAACCCTCACCCCCGAACAATCCCCCCTGAACCTTCATCCCACGAACTCACACCCCCGAAACTTCACCCCCCCGAACCTTCACCCCCAGAACCCTCCCCCCCGAAACTTCACCCCAGAAACCTCACCCCCAGAACCTTCACCCCCCGAACCCTCACCCCCCGAACCTTCACCCCCCGAACCCTCACACCCCGAACCCTCACCTCCCGAACCTTCACCCCCTGAACCTTCACCCCCAGAACCCTCACCCCCCGAACCTTCACCCCCCGAACTCTCACCCCCCGAACCTTCACCCCCGAACCTTCACCCCCAAACCCTCACCCCCGAATTCTCCCCCGAACCCTCACCCCCCGAAACCCTCACCCCCGAAACCCTCACCCCAGTACCCTCACCCCCCGAAACCCTCACCCCCGAGTCCTCACCACCCGAACCCTCACCACTGAACCTTCAACCCCGAATCCTCCCCCGAACCTTCACCCCCGAACCTTCACCCCCGAAACTTCACACCCCGAACCTTCACCCTCCGAACCTTCACCCCCGAACCTTCACCTCCCGAACTCTCACCCCGAAACTTCACCCCCCAAACCCTCACCCCCCGTACCCTCACCCCCCGAAACCCGAAACCCCCCGAAACCTCACACCCCCGAACCCTCACACCTCGAACCCTCACCCCCCGAAACCCGAACCCCCCCGACCCCTCATCCCCCGTACCCTCACCACTGAACCTTCAACCCCGAACCCTCACCCCCCGTACCCTCACCCCCCGAAACCCAAAACCCCCCGAGCACTCACCCCCCGTACCCTCACCACTGAACCTTCAACCCCGAACCCGAACCCCCCGAACCCTCACCCACTGTACCCTCACCCCCCGAAACCCCCCGAACCCTCACCCCCCGAAACCCGAAACCCCCCCGAGCCCTCACCCCCGTACCCTCACCACTGAACCTTCAACCCCGAACCCTCACCCCCTGTATCGTCACCCCCCGAAACCCTCACCCCCAGAACCCTCACACCCCATACCCTCACCCCCCGAAACCCGAAACCCCCCGAGCCCTCACCCCCCGTACCCTCACCCCCCGTACCCTCACCCCCCGAAACTTCACCCCCGAACCCTCACCCCCGTACCCTCACCCTCTGTACCCTCACCCCCCGAAACCCTCACCCCCGAAACCCTCACCCCCCGTACCCTCACCCCCCCCGAAACCCTCACCCCCGAACCCTCACCCCCCGTACCCCCCACCCCGAAACTTCACCCCCGAACCGTCACACCCCGAACCCTCACCCCCCGTACTCTCACCCCCCGAAACCCTCACCCCCCCGAAACCCTCACCCCCCGTACTCTCACCACTCGTACCCTCACACCCCGTAGCCTCACCCGCCGAAACCCTCACCCCCCGAAACCCTCACCCCCGAACCCTCACCCCGTACCCTCACCCCCCGTACCCCCCACCCCGAAACTTCACCCCCAAACCCTCACCCCCCGTACCCCCCACCCCGCAACTTCACCTCCGAACCCTCACCCCCCTATCCCCCACCCCAAAACTTCACCACCGAACCCTCACCCCCGTACCCTCACCCCCGTACCCTCACCCCCCGAAACCCTCACCCCCCGTACCCCTCACTCCGAAACTTCACCCCCGAACCCTCACCCCCCATACCACCCACCCCGAAACTTCACCCCCGAACCCTCACCCCCCCGTACCCTCACCCCCCGAAACCTCACCCCCGAACCCTCACCCGCCGAACCTTCACCCCCGAACCTTCACCCCCGAACCTTCAACCCCGAACCCTCGCACCCCGATCCTTCACCCCCAGACTCACCCCGCAAACCCTCACCCCGTCGAACCCTCACCCCCCGAACCCTCACCCCACGAATCTTCACCCCTCGAATCTTCACCTCCGAATCTTCACCCCCCGAATCTTCACCCCCAAACATTCACCCCCGAACCTTCCCCCCCCGAACCTTCACCTCCCGAACCCTCAGCCCCGAACCTTCCCCCCCCGAACCTTCACCCTCCGAACTCTCAGCCCCGAACCTTCACCCCCGAACCTTCACCCCCGAACCTTCACCCCCCGAACCTTCACCCCCGAACCTTCACCCCCCGAAACTTCACCCCCGAACCTTCACCCCACGAACCTTAACCCCCAAACCCAAACCACCGAAACTTCACCCCCGAACACTCGCAGGCTGAACCTTCACCCCCCGAACCTTCACCCCCGAACCTTCACCCCGAACCTTCATCCCTGAACCATCGCACGCTGAACCTTCACCCCCGAACCTTCACCCCGAACCTTCACACCCCGAACCCTCACCCCCGAACCTTCACCCTCCGAACCCTCACCCCCGAACCTTCACCCCCGGATCCTTCAGCCCCCGAACCTTCACCCCCCAAACCTTCACCCCCAAACCTTCACCCCCCGATCCTTCACCCCCGAACCCTCAACCCCGAAGCTTCACCCCCCGATCCTTCACCCCCCGAACCCTCAATCCGCCAATCTTCACACCCCCGAACCTTCACACCCCCGAACCTTCACACCCCGAACTTTCATCCCCTGAACCTTCACCCCCCGAACCTTCACCTGCCGAACCTTCATCCCCGAACCTTCATCCCCGAACCTTCATCCCCGAATCTTCACCCCCCGAACCTTCACCCCCCCCGAACCTTCACCCCCCGAACCTTCACCTGCCGAACCTTCATCCCCGAACCTTCAGCCCTCGAACCTTCACCCCCCCGAACCTTCACCCCTCGAACCTTCACCCCCCCGTACTCTCACCTACGAACCCTCGCAGCCCGAACCTTCAATCCCGAACCTTCACCCCGAACCTTCACCCCCCGAACCTTCACCCCCCGAACCTTCACCCAACGAACCTTCACCCCCCCGTACTCTCACCTACGAACCCTCGCAGCCCGAACCTTCAATCCCGAACCTTCACCCCGAACCTTCACCCCCCGAACCTTCACGCCCCGAAACCTCACCCGGAACCCTCACCCCCCGAAACCTCACCCCCGAACCCTCACCCCCGAACCTTCACCCCCCAAACCTTCACCCCCGAACCATCACCCCGAACCTTCACCCCCGAACCATCGCATGCTGAACCTTCACCCCCGAACCTTCACCCCCGAACCCTCGCACCCCGAAGCTTCACCCCCGAACCTTCACCCTCGAACCCTCGCACCCCGAACCTTCACCCCTGAACCTTCACCCCGAACCCTCACATCCTGAACCTTCACCGCCCAAAAGCTCGCACGCTGAATCATCACCCCCCCCAAACCTTCACCCCCGAACCTTCACCCCCGAACCCTCGCACCCCGAATCTTAATCCCCGAACCTTCACCCCCAAACCTTCACCCCCGAACCTTCACCCCCGAATCTTCACCCCCGAACCCTCGTAGCCCGAACACTCACTCCCCGAACCCTCACCCCCCGAACCTTTACCTCCCGAACCTTCACCCCCTGAAACTTCACCCCCCGAAACTTCATCTACGAACCTTCACCCTCCAAACCTTCACTCCCCGAACCTTCATCCCCCCGAAGCCTCACCCCCGTACCATCATCCCCCGAACCTTCACCCACTGATTCCTCAACCCCCAAACTTCACCCGCCGAACATTCGCCCTCCGAACATTCGCCCTCCGAACCTTCGCCCCCGAACATTCACCGCACGAACCTTCACCCCCGAACCTTCACCCCCGAACCATCACACCCCGAACCTTCACCCCCCTAACCTTCACCCCCCAAAGCTTCACCCCTCGAACCCTCAACCCCCGAACCATCAACCCCGAACCATCACCCCTCGAACCTTCACCCCCGAACCTTCACCACCGAACCCTCACCCCCCGAACCCTCACCCCTGAACCTTCACCCCCGAACCCGAACCCCCCGAACCCTCACCCCCGAACCTTCACCCCCCGAACCTTCACCCCCCCCGAACCCTCACCCATCGAACCTTCATCCCCCGAACCGTCACCCCCCGAACCCTCACCCCCCCAAACTTCACCCACCGAACATTCACCCCCCGAACCTTCATCCCCCGAACCTTCACCCCCGAACCCTCACCCCCCAACCTTCACCCCCCGAACCTTCACCTGCCGAACCTTCACCCCCCGAACCTTCAACCCCGAACCCTCACCCCCCGCACCCTCACCCCCGAACCATCATCCCCGAACCTTCATCCCCGAATCTTCATCCACGAACCTTCACCCCCCGAACCCTCACCCCCGAACCTTCAACCCTGAAACTTCACCCCGAACCCTCAACCCCGTACCCTCACACCCCGAAACCCTCACCCCCGACCCCTCACCCACCGTAGCCCCCACCCCGAAACTTCACCCCCGAACCCTCACCCCCGTACCCTCACCCCCCGTACCCTCACCCCCCGTACCCTCACCCCCCGAAACCCTCACCCCCCGAAACCCTCACCCCCGAGCCCTCACCCCCCGAACCCTCACCACTGAACCTTCAACCCCGAACCCTCACACCCCCCGAACATGCACCCCCTGAACCCTCACCTCCTGAAACTTCACCCCCCGAACCTTCACCCCGCCGAACCTTCACCCCCGTACCCTCACCCCCCGAATCCTCACCCCCAAACCTTCACCCCCCGAAACATCACCCCCGAACCTTCACCCTCGAACCTTCACCCCGAAACTTCACACCCGAACCTTCACCCCCCGAATCTTCACCCCGAACCTTCACCCTCGAACCTTCACCCCGAAACTTCACACCCCGAACCTTCACCCTCCGAACCTTCACCCCCAAACCTTCACCCCCCGAAATTTCACCCCCCAAACCTTCACCCCCGAACCCTCACCCCCGAAACTTCACCCCCGAAACTTCACCCCCTGAACCTTCACCCCCCGAACCCTCACCCCCGAACAATCCCCCCTGAACCTTCATCCCACGAACTCACACCCCCGAAACTTCACCCCCCCGAACCTTCACCCCCAGAACCCTCCCCCCCGAAACTTCACCCCAGAAACCTCACCCCCAGAACCTTCACCCCCCGAACCCTCACCCCCCGAACCTTCACCCCCCGAACCCTCACACCCCGAACCCTCACCTCCCGAACCTTCACCCCCTGAACCTTCACCCCCAGAACCCTCACCCCCCGAACCTTCACCCCCCGAACTCTCACCCCCCGAACCTTCACCCCCGAACCTTCACCCCCAAACCCTCACCCCCGAATTCTCCCCCGAACCCTCACCCCCCGAAACCCTCACCCCCGAAACCCTCACCCCAGTACCCTCACCCCCCGAAACCCTCACCCCCGAGTCCTCACCACCCGAACCCTCACCACTGAACCTTCAACCCCGAATCCTCCCCCGAACCTTCACCCCCGAACCTTCACCCCCGAAACTTCACACCCCGAACCTTCACCCTCCGAACCTTCACCCCCGAACCTTCACCTCCCGAACTCTCACCCCGAAACTTCACCCCCCAAACCCTCACCCCCCGTACCCTCACCCCCCGAAACCCGAAACCCCCCGAAACCTCACACCCCCGAACCCTCACACCTCGAACCCTCACCCCCCGAAACCCGAACCCCCCCGACCCCTCATCCCCCGTACCCTCACCACTGAACCTTCAACCCCGAACCCTCACCCCCCGTACCCTCACCCCCCGAAACCCAAAACCCCCCGAGCACTCACCCCCCGTACCCTCACCACTGAACCTTCAACCCCGAACCCGAACCCCCCGAACCCTCACCCACTGTACCCTCACCCCCCGAAACCCCCCGAACCCTCACCCCCCGAAACCCGAAACCCCCCCGAGCCCTCACCCCCGTACCCTCACCACTGAACCTTCAACCCCGAACCCTCACCCCCTGTATCGTCACCCCCGAAACCCTCACCCCCAGAACCCTCACACCCCATACCCTCACCCCCCGAAACCCGAAACCCCCCGAGCCCTCACCCCCCGTACCCTCACCCCCCGTACCCTCACCCCCCGAAACTTCACCCCCGAACCCTCACCCCCGTACCCTCACCCTCTGTACCCTCACCCCCCGAAACCCTCACCCCCGAAACCCTCACCCCCCGTACCCTCACCCCCCCCGAAACCCTCACCCCCGAACCCTCACCCCCCGTACCCCCCACCCCGAAACTTCACCCCCGAACCGTCACACCCCGAACCCTCACCCCCCGTACTCTCACCCCCCGAAACCCTCACCCCCCCGAAACCCTCACCCCCGTACCCTCACCCCCCGTACTCTCACCACTCGTACCCTCACACCCCGTAGCCTCACCCGCCGAAACCCTCACCCCCCGAAACCCTCACCCCCGAACCCTCACCCCGTACCCTCACCCCCCGTACCCCCCACCCCGAAACTTCACCCCCAAACCCTCACCCCCCGTACCCCCCACCCCGCAACTTCACCCCCGAACCCTCACCCCCCTATCCCCCACCCCAAAACTTCACCACCGAACCCTCACCCCCGTACCCTCACCCCCGTACCCTCACCCCCCGAAACCCTCACCCCCCGTACCCCTCACTCCGAAACTTCACCCCCGAACCCTCACCCCCCATACCACCCACCCCGAAACTTCACCCCCGAACCCTCACCCCCCCGTACCCTCACCCCCCGAAACCTCACCCCCGAACCCTCACCCGCCGAACCTTCACCCCCGAACCTTCACCCCCGAACCTTCAACCCCGAACCCTCGCACCCCGATCCTTCACCCCCAGACTCACCCCGCAAACCCTCACCCCGTCGAACCCTCACCCCCCGAACCCTCACCCCACGAATCTTCACCCCTCGAATCTTCACCTCCGAATCTTCACCCCCCGAATCTTCACCCCCAAACATTCACCCCCGAACCTTCACCCCCCGAACCTTCACCTCCCGAACCCTCAGCCCCGAACCTTCCCCCCCCGAACCTTCACCCTCCGAACTCTCAGCCCCGAACCTTCACCCCCGAACCTTCACCCCCGAACCTTCACCCCCCGAACCTTCACCCCCGAACCTTCACCCCCCGAAACTTCACCCCCGAACCTTCACCCCACGAACCTTAACCCCCAAACCCAAACCACCGAAACTTCACCCCCGAACACTCGCAGGCTGAACCTTCACCCCCCGAACCTTCACCCCCGAACCTTCACCCCGAACCTTCACCCCCGAACCATCGCACGCTGAACCTTCACCCCCGAACCTTCACCCCCCGAACCTTCACCCCCGAACCTTCACCCCACGAACCTTAACCCCCAAACCCAAACAAGCGAAACTTCACCCCCGAACCCTCGCAGGCTGAACCTTCACCCCCCGAACCTTCACCCCCGAACCTTCACCCCGAACCTTCACCCCCGAACCATCGCACGCTGAACCTTCACCCCCGAACCTTCACCCCCGAACCTTCACCCCCGAACCCTCGCACACCGAACCTTCAGCCCCGAACCTTCACCCCAAAACCCTCGCACCCTGAACCTTCTCCCCCCGAATCTTCACCCCCGAACCTTCACCCCCCGAACCTTCACCCCCCGAACCTTCACCTCCCGAACCCTCAGCCCCGAACCTTCCCCCCCCGAAACTTCACCCTCCGAACTCTCAGCCCCGAACCTTCACCCCAGAACCTTCACCCCCCGAACCTTCACCCCCGAACCTTCACCCCACGAACCTTAACCCCCAAACCCAAACAAGCGAAACTTCACCCCCGAACCCTCGCAGGCTGAACCTTCATCCCCCGAACCTTCACCCCCGAAGCTTCACCCCGAACCTTCACCCCCGAACCATCGCACGCTGAACCTTCACCCCCGAACCTTCACCCCCGAACCTTCACCCCCAAACCCTCGCACACCGAACCTTCACCCCCGAACCTTCACCCCCGAACCCTCGCACCCTGAACCTTCTCCCCGCAAAACCTCGCACGCTGAACCATCACCCCCCCGAACCTTCACACCCGAACCTTCACCCCCCAAATCTTCACCCCCGAACCTTCACCCCAGAACATTCACCCCCGAACCTTCACCCCCCGAACCTTCACCTCCTGAACCCTCAGCCCTGAACCTTCTCCCACGAGCCTTCACCCTCCGAACTCTCAGCCCCGAACCTTCACCCCCAAACCTTCACCCCCCCGAACCCTCACCCCCGAACCTTCACCCCACGTACCTTAACCCCCAAACCCAAACCCCCGAAACGTCACCCCCGAACCCTCGCAGGCTGAACCTTCACCCCCCGAACCTTCACCCCCGAACCTTCACCCCGAACCTTCATCCCTGAACCATCGCACGCTGAACCTTCACCCCCGAACCTTCACCCCGAACCTTCACACCCCGAACCCTCACCCCCGAACCTTCACCCTCCGAACCCTCACCCCCGAACCTTCACCCCCGGATCCTTCAGCCCCCGAACCTTCACCCCCCAAACCTTCACCCCCAAACCTTCACCCCCCGATCCTTCACCCCCGAACCCTCAACCCCGAAGCTTCACCCCCCGATCCTTCACCCCCCGAACCCTCAATCCGCCAATCTTCACACCCCCGAACCTTCACACCCCCGAACCTTCACACCCCGAACTTTCATCCCCTGAACCTTCACCCCCCGAACCTTCACCTGCCGAACCTTCATCCCCGAACCTTCATCCCCGAACCTTCATCCCCGAATCTTCACCCCCCGAACCTTCACCCCCCCCGAACCTTCACCCAACGAACCTTCACCCCCCCGTACTCTCACCTACGAACCCTCGCAGCCCGAACCTTCAATCCCGAACCTTCACCCCGAACCTTCACCCCCCGAACCTTCACGCCCCGAAACCTCACCCGGAACCCTCACCCCCCGAAACCTCACCCCCGAACCCTCACCCCCGAACCTTCACCCCCCAAACCTTCACCCCCGAACCATCACCCCGAACCTTCACCCCCGAACCATCGCATGCTGAACCTTCACCCCCGAACCTTCACCCCCGAACCCTCGCACCCCGAAGCTTCACCCCCGAACCTTCACCCTCGAACCCTCGCACCCCGAACCTTCACCCCTGAACCTTCACCCCGAACCCTCACATCCTGAACCTTCACCGCCCAAAAGCTCGCACGCTGAATCATCACCCCCCCCAAACCTTCACCCCCGAACCTTCACCCCCGAACCCTCGCACCCCGAATCTTAATCCCCGAACCTTCACCCCCAAACCTTCACCCCCGAACCTTCACCCCCGAATCTTCACCCCCGAACCCTCGTAGCCCGAACACTCACTCCCCGAACCCTCACCCCCCGAACCTTTACCTCCCGAACCTTCACCCCCTGAAACTTCACCCCCCGAAACTTCATCTACGAACCTTCACCCTCCAAACCTTCACTCCCCGAACCTTCATCCCCCCGAAGCCTCACCCCCGTACCATCATCCCCCGAACCTTCACCCACTGATTCCTCAACCCCCAAACTTCACCCGCCGAACATTCGCCCTCCGAACATTCGCCCTCCGAACCTTCGCCCCCGAACATTCACCGCACGAACCTTCACCCCCGAACCTTCACCCCCGAACCATCACACCCCGAACCTTCACCCCCCTAACCTTCACCCCCCAAAGCTTCACCCCTCGAACCCTCAACCCCCGAACCATCAACCCCGAACCATCACCCCTCGAACCTTCACCCCCGAACCTTCACCCCCGAACCCTCACCCCCCGAACCCTCACCCCTGAACCTTCACCCCCGAACCCGAACCCCCCGAACCCTCACCCCCGAACCTTCACCCCCCGAACCTTCACCCCCCCCGAACCCTCACCCATCGAACCTTCATCCCCCGAACCGTCACCCCCCGAACCCTCACCCCCCCAAACTTCACCCACCGAACATTCACCCCCCGAACCTTCATCCCCCGAACCTTCACCCCCGAACCCTCACCCCCCAACCTTCACCCCCCGAACCTTCACCTGCCGAACCTTCACCCCCCGAACCTTCAACCCCGAACCCTCACCCCCCGCACCCTCACCCCCGAACCATCATCCCCGAACCTTCATCCCCGAATCTTCATCCACGAACCTTCACCCCCCGAACCTTCACCCCCCTGAACCTTCACCCCTCGAACCTTCACCCCCCCGTACCCTCACCCAAGAACCCTCGCAGCCCGAACCTTCACCCCCGAACCTTCACCCCCGAACCTTCACCCACAGAACTCTCACCCCCCGAAACCTCACCCCGAACCCTCACCCGCCGAACCTTCACCCCCCGAGCCCTCACCCCCCGAACCTTCACCTCCCGAACCTTCACCTCCCGAACCCTCAGCCCCGAACCTTCACCCCCCGAACCTTCACCTCCCGAACCCTCAGCCCCGAACCTTCACCCCCGAACCTTCACCCCCCGAACCTTCACCCCCAGAACCCTCACCTCCCGAAACCTCACTCCCGAACCTTCACCCCCCGAACCTTCACCTCCCGTACCCTCACCCACGAACCCTCGCAGCCCGAACTTTCACCCCCGAACCTTCACTCCCAGAACCCTCACCCCCCGAAACCTCACACCCGAACCCTCACCCGCCGAACCTTCACCCCCCGAGCCCTCACCCCCCGAACCTTCACCCCCAAACCTTCACCCCCCGAACCCTCAACCCCGGAACCCTCAGCCCCGAACCTGCACCCACGAACCTTCACCCCCCAAACCTTCACCCCCGAAACTTCACCCCCGAACCCTCAACCTCCGAACCCTCATCCCCGAACCTTCACCCCCGAAACTTCACCCCCGAACCCTCAACCTCCGAACCCTCATCCCCGAACCTTCACCCCCCGAACCTTCACCCCCGAACCCTCGCACCCCGATCCTTCACCCCGAACTCACCCCCCAAACCCTCACCCCGTCGAACCCTCACCCCCCGAACCCTCACCCCACGAATCTTCACCCCTCGAACCTTCACCTCCGAATCTTCACCCCCCAAATCTTCACCCCCGAACATTCACCCCCGAACCTTCACCCCCCGAACCTTCACCTCCCGAATCTTCACCCCCGAACATTCACCCCCGAACCTTCACCCCCCGAACCTTCACCTCCCGAACCCTCAGCCCCGAACCTTCCCCCCCCGGACCTTCACCCTCCGAACTCTCAGCCCCGAACCTTCACCCCCGAACCTTCACCCCCGAACCTTCACCCCCGAACCTTCACCCCACGAACCTTAACCCCCAAACCCAAACCACCGAAACTTCACCCCCGAACCCTCGCAGGCTGAACCTTCACACCCCGAACCTTCACCCCCGAACCTTCACCCAGAACCTTCACCCCCGAACCATCGCACGCTGAACCTTCACCCCCGAACCTTCACCCCCGAACCTTCACCCCCGAACCCTCGCACACCGAACCTTCATCCCCCGAACCTTCACCCCCGAACCCTCACCCCCCAACCTTCACCCCCCGAACCTTCACCTGCCGAACCTTCACCCCCCGAACCTTCAACCCCGAACCCTCACCCCCCGCACCCTCACCCCCGAACCATCATCCCCGAACCTTCATCCCCGAATCTTCATCCACGAACCTTCACCCCCCGAACCTTCACCCCCCTGAACCTTCACCCCTCGAACCTTCACCCCCCCGTACCCTCACCCAAGAACCCTCGCAGCCCGAACCTTCACCCCCGAACCTTCACCCCCCGAACCTTCACCCACAGAACTCTCACCCCCCGAAACCTCACCCCGAACCCTCACCCGCCGAACCTTCACCCCCCGAGCCCTCACCCCCCGAACCTTCACCTCCCGAACCTTCACCTCCCGAACCCTCAGCCCCGAACCTTCACCCCCCGAACCTTCACCTCCCGAACCCTCAGCCCCGAACCTTCACCCCCGAACCTTCACCCCCCGAACCTTCACCCCCAGAACCCTCACCTCCCGAAACCTCACTCCCGAACCTTCACCCCCCGAACCTTCACCTCCCGTACCCTCACCCACGAACCCTCGCAGCCCGAACTTTCACCCCCGAACCTTCACTCCCAGAACCCTCACCCCCCGAAACCTCACACCCGAACCCTCACCCGCCGAACCTTCACCCCCCGAGCCCTCACCCCCCGAACCTTCACCCCCAAACCTTCACCCCCCGAACCCTCAACCCCGGAACCCTCAGCCCCGAACCTGCACCCACGAACCTTCACCCCCCAAACCTTCACCCCCGAAACTTCACCCCCGAACCCTCAACCTCCGAACCCTCATCCCCGAACCTTCACCCCCGAAACTTCACCCCCGAACCCTCAACCTCCGAACCCTCATCCCCGAACCTTCACCCCCCGAACCTTCACCCCCGAACCCTCGCACCCCGATCCTTCACCCCGAACTCACCCCCCAAACCCTCACCCCGTCGAACCCTCACCCCCCGAACCCTCACCCCACGAATCTTCACCCCTCGAACCTTCACCTCCGAATCTTCACCCCCCAAATCTTCACCCCCGAACATTCACCCCCGAACCTTCACCCCCCGAACCTTCACCTCCCGAATCTTCACCCCCGAACATTCACCCCCGAACCTTCACCCCCCGAACCTTCACCTCCCGAACCCTCAGCCCCGAACCTTCCCCCCCCGGACCTTCACCCTCCGAACTCTCAGCCCCGAACCTTCACCCCCGAACCTTCACCCCCGAACCTTCACCCCCGAACCTTCACCCCACGAACCTTAACCCCCAAACCCAAACCACCGAAACTTCACCCCCGAACCCTCGCAGGCTGAACCTTCACACCCCGAACCTTCACCCCCGAACCTTCACCCAGAACCTTCACCCCCGAACCATCGCACGCTGAACCTTCACCCCCGAACCTTCACCCCCGAACCTTCACCCCCGAACCCTCGCACACCGAACCTTCACCCCCGAACCTTCACCCCCGAACCCTCGCACCCTGAACCTTCTCCCCCCAAAACCTCGCACGCTGAACCATCACCCCCCCCGAACCTTCACACCC
Source organism: Pristiophorus japonicus (assembly GCF_044704955.1). Classification (NCBI taxonomy): domain Eukaryota; kingdom Metazoa; phylum Chordata; class Chondrichthyes; family Pristiophoridae; genus Pristiophorus; species Pristiophorus japonicus. The sequence goes on from NC_091985.1 coordinate 171,801,357, forward strand.
GAACCTTCACCCCGTCGAACCCTCACCCCCCGAACCCTCACCCCAGAACATTCACCCCCGAACCTTCACCCTCCGAACTCTCAGCCCCGAACCTTCACCCCTGAACCTTCACCCCCCAGAACCCTCACCCCCGAACCTTCACCCCATGTACCTTAACCCCCAAACCCAAACCCCCGAAACTTCACCCCCGAACCCTCGCAGGCTGAACCTTCACACCCCGAACCTTCACCCCCGAACCTTCACCCCGAACCTTCACCCCTGAACCATCGCACGCTGAACCTTCACCCCCGAACCTTCACCCCAAACCTTCACACCCCGAACCCTCACCCCCGAACCTTCACCCTCCGAACCCTCACCCCCGAACCTTCACCCCCAGATCCTTCACCCCCGAACCTTCACCCCCCGAACCTTCACCCCCAAACCTTCACCTCCCGATCCTTCACCCCCGAACCCTCACCCCCGAAACTTCACCCCCCGATCCTTCACCCCCCGAACCCTCAATCCGCGAATCTTCACACCCCCGAACCTTCACACCCCCGAACCTTCACACCCCGAACCTTCATCCCCGAACCTTCATCCCCGAACCTTCATCCACGAACCTTCACCCCCCGAACCTTCACCCCCCCGAACCTTCACCCCTCGAACCTTCACCCCCCCCGTACCCTCACCTACGAACCCTCGCAGCCCGAACCTTCAATCCTGAACCTTCACCCCGAACCTTCATCCCCCGAACCTTCACCATCCGAAACCTCACCCCGAACCCTCACCCGCCGAACCTTCACCCCTCCGAAACCTCACCCCCGAACCCTCACCCAACGAACCTTCACCCCCCGAACCTTCACCCCCGAATCTTCACCCCCGAACCCTCGCACCCCGATCCTTCACCCCCGAACTCACCCCCCAAACCCTCACCCCGTCGAACCCGAACCCCCCGAACCCTCACCCCACGAATCTTCACCCCTCGAACCTTCACCTCCGAATCTTCACCCCCCGAACCTACACCCCCGAACCTTCACCCCACGAACCTTAACCCCCAAACCCAAACAAGTGAAACTTCACCCCCGAACCCTCGCAGGCTGAACCTTCACCCCCCGAACCTTCACCCCCGAACCATCACCCCGAACCTTCACCCCCAAACCATCGCACGCTGAACCTTCACCCCCGAACCTTCACCCCCGAACCCTCGCACACCGAACCTTCACCCCCGAACCTTCACCCCCGAACCCTCGCACCCTGAACCTTCTCCCCCCAAAACCTCGCACGCTGAACCATCACCCCCCCGAACCTTCACACCCGAACCTTCACCCCCGAATCTTCACCCCCGAACCTTCACCCCAGAACATTCACCCCCGAACCTTCACCCCCCGAACCTTCACCTCCCGAACCCTCAGCCCTGAACCTTCTCCCACGAACCTTCACCCTCCGAACTCTCAGCCCCGAACCTTCACCCCCAAACCTTCACCGCCCCGAACCCTCACCCCCGAACCTTCACCCCACGTACCTTAACCCCCAAACCCAAACCCCCGAAATTTCACCCCCGAAGCCTCGCAGGCTGAACCTTCACCCCCCCGAACCTTCACCCACGAACCTTCACCCCGAACCTTCACCCCTGAACCATCGCACGCTGAACCTTCACCCCCGAACCTTCACCCCGAACCTTCACACCCCGAACCCTCACCCCCGAACCTTCACCCTCCGAACCCTCACCCCCGAACCTTCACCCCCGGATCCTTCACCCCCGAACCCTCACCCCCGAAGCTTCACCCCCCGATCCTTCACCACCCTAACCCTCAATCCGCCAATCTTCACACCCCCGAACCTTCACCCCCAAACCTTCAGCCCCCGAAACGTCACCCCCGAACCCTCACCTGCCGAACCTTCACCCCCCGAACCTTCACCCCCGAACCTTCACCCCCGAACCCTCGCACCCCGATCCTTCACCCCCGAACTCACCCCCCAAACCCTCACCCCGTCGAACCCTCACCCCCCGAACCCTCACCCCACGAATCTTCACCCCTCGAACCTTCACTTCCGAATCTTCACCCCTCGAACCTTCACCCCCCGAATCTTCACCCCCCGAACATTCACCCCCGAACCTTCACCCCTCGAACCTTCACCTCCGAATCTTCACCCCCCGAATCTTCACCCCCCGAATCTTCACCCCCCGAACATTCACCCCCGAACCTTCACCCACCGAACCTTCACCTCTCGAACCCTCAGCCCCGAACCTTCCCCCCCCGAACCTTCACCCTCCGAACTCTCAGCCCCGAACCTTCACCCCCGAACCTTCACCCCCCGAACCTTCACCCCCGAACCTTCACCCCACGAACCTAACCCCCAAACCCAAACAAGCGAAACTTCACCCCCGAACCCTCGCAGGCTGAACCTTCACCCCCCGAACCTTCACCCCCGAACCTTCACCCCGAACCTTCGCCCCCGAACCATCGCACGCTGAACCTTCACCCCCGAACCTTCACCCCCGAACCTTCACCCCCGAACCCTCGCACCCTGAACCTTCTCCCCCCAAAACCTCGCACCCTGAACCTTCTCCCCCCAAAACCTTGCACGCTGAACCATTACCCCCCCGAACCTTCACCCCAGAACATTCACCCCCGAACCTTCACCCCCCGAACCTTCACCTCCCAAACCCTCAGCCCCGAACCTTCCCCCACGAACCTTCACCCTCCGAACTCTCAGCCCCGAACCTTCACCCCTGAACCTTCATCCCCCCGAACCCTCACCCCCGAACCTTCACCCCACGTACCTTAACCCCCAAACCCAAACCCCCGAAACTTCACCCCCGAACGCTCGCAGGCTGAACCTTCACCCCCCGAACCTTCACCCCCGAACCTTCACCCCGAACCTTCACCCCTGAACCATCGCACGCTGAACCTTCACCCCCGAACCTTCACCCCGAACCTTCACACCCCGAACCCTCACCCCCGAACCTTCACCCTCCGAACCCTCACCCCCGAACCTTCACCCCCGGATCCTTCACCCCCCGAACCTTCACCCCCCGAACCTTCACCCCCAAACCTTCACCCCCCGATCCTTCACCCCCGAACCCTCACCCCTGAATCTTCACCCCCCGATCCTTCACCCCCCGAACCCTCAATCCGCGAATCTTCACACCCCCGAATCTTCACACCCCCGAATCTTCACACCCCGAACCTTCAACCCCGAACCTTCACCCCCCGAACCTTCACCTGCCGAACCTTCATCCCCGAACCTTCATCCCCGAACCTTCATCCACGAACTTCACCCCCCGAACCTTCACCCCCCCCGAACCTTCACCCCTCGAACCTTCACCCCCCCGTACCCTCACCTACGAACCCTCGCAGCCCGAACCTTCAATCCCGAACCTTCATCCCCCGAACCTTTACCCCCCGAAACCTAACCCCGAACCCTCACCCGCCGAACCTTCACCCCCCGAGCCCTCACCCCCCGAACCTTCACCCCCGAACCTTCAGCCCCTGAACCCTCACCCCCCGAAACCTCACCCCCGAACCCTCACCCGCCGAACCTTCACCCCCCGAACCTTCACCCCCGAACCTTCACCCCCGAACCCTCGCACCCCGATCCTTCACCCCCGAACTCACCCCCCAAACCCTCACCCCGTCGAACCCTCACCCCCGAACCCTCACCCCACGAATCTTCACCCCTCGAACCATCACCCCCCGAATCTTCACCCCCCAAATCTTCACCCCCGAACATTCACCCCCGAACCTTCACCCACCGAACCTTCACCCCCCGAACCTTCACCTCCCGAACCCTCAGCCCCGAACCTTCCCCCCCGAACCTTCACCCTCCGAACTCTCAGCCCCGAACCTTCACCCCCGAACCTTCACCCCCCGAACCTTCACCCCCGAACCTTCACCCCACGAACCTTAACCCCCAAACCCAAACAAGCGAAACTTCACCCCCGAACCCTCGCAGGCTGAACCTTCACCCCCCGAACCTTCACCCCAGAACCTTCACCCCGAACCTTCACCCCGAACCTTCACCCCCGAACCATCGCACGCTGAACCTTCACACCCGAACCTTCACCCCCGAACCTTCACCCCCGAACCCTCGCACACCGATCCTTCACCCCCGAACCTTCACCCCCGAACCCTCGCACCCTGAACCTTCTCCCCCCAAAACCTCGCACGCTGAACCATCACCCCCCCGAACCTTCACACCCGAACCTTCACCCCCCGAATCTTCACCCCCGAACCTTCACCCCAGAACATTCACCCCCGAACCTTCACCCCCCGAACCTTCACCTCCCGAACCCTCAGCCCTGAACCTTCTCCCACGAACCTTCACCCTCCGAACTCTCAGCCCCGAACCTTCACCCCCAAACCTTCACCCCCCCGAACCCTCACCCCCGAACCTTCACCCCACGTACCTTAACCCCCAAACCCAAACCCCCGAAACATCACCCCCGAACCCTCGCAGGCTGAACCTTCACCCCCCGTACCTTCACCCCCGAACCTTCACCCCGAACCTTCACCCCTGAACCATCGCACGCTGAACCTTCACCCCCGAACCTTCACCCCGAACCTTCACACCCCGAACCCTCACCCCCGAACCTTCATCCTCCGAACCCTCACCCCCGAACCTTCACCCCCCGATCCTTCACCCCCGAACCCTCACCCCCGAAGCTTCACCCCCCGATCCTTCACCCCCCGAACCCTCAATCCGCGAATCTTCACACCCCCGAACCTTCACCCCCGAACCTTCAGCCCCCGAATCCTCACCCCCCGAAACCTCACCCCCGAACCTTCACCCCCGAACCTTCAGCCCCCGAATCCTCACCCCCCGAAACCTCACCCCCGAACCCTCACCCACCGAACCTTCACCCCCCGAACCTTCACCCCCGAACCTTCACCCCCGAACCCTCGCACCCCGATCCTTCACCCCCGAACTCACCCCCCAAACCCTCACCCCGTCGAACCCTCACCCACCGAACCCTCACCCCACGAATCTTCACCCCCCGAACCTTCACCCCCGAACATTCACCCCCGAACCTTCACCCCCCGAACCCTCAGCCCCGAACCTTCCCCCCCGAACCTTCACCCTCCGAATCTTCACCCCCGAACATTCACCCCCGAACCTTCACCCCCCGAACCTTCACCTCCCGAACCCTCAGCCCCGAACCATCCCCCCCGAACCTTCACCCTCCGAACTCTCAGCCCCGAACCTTCACCCCCGAACCTTCACCCCCCGAAACTTCACCCCCGAACCTTCACCCCACGAACCTTAACCCCCAAACCCAAACAAGCGAAACTTCACCCCCGAACCCTCGCAGGCTGAACCTTCACCCCCCGAACCTTCACCCCCGAACCTTCACCCCGAACCTTCACCCCCGAACCATCGCACGCTGAACCTTCACCCCCGAACCTTCACCCCCGAACCCTCGCACACCGAACCTTCACCCCCGAACCTTCACCCCCGAACCCTCGCACCCTGAACCTTCTCCCCCCAAAACCTCGCACGCTGAACCATCACCCCCCGAACCTTCACACCCGAACCTTCACCCCCCGAATCTTCACCCCCGAACCTTCACCCCAGAACATTCACCCCCGAACCTTCACCCCCCGAACCTTCACCTCCCGAACCCTCAGCCCTGAACCTTCTCCCACGAACCTTCACCCTCCGAACTCTCAGCCCCGAACCTTCACCCCCAAACCTTCACCCCCCCGAACCCTCACCCCCGAACCTTCACCCCACGTACCTTAACCCCCAAACCCAAACCCCCGAAACTTCACCCCCGAACCCTCGCAGGCTGAACCTTCACCCCCCGTACCTTCACCCCCGAACCTTCACCCCGAACCTTCACCCCTGAACCATCGCACGCTGAACCTTCACACCCCGAACCCTCACCCCCGAACCTTCATCCTCCGAACCCTCACCCCCGAACCTTCACCCCCCGATCCTTCACCCCCGAACCCTCACCCCCGAAGCTTCACCCCCCGATCCTTCACCCCCCGAACCCTCAATCCGCGAATCTTCACACCCCCGAACCTTCACACCCCCGAACCTTCACCCCCGAACCTTCAGCCCCCGAATCCTCACCCCCCGAAACCTCACCCCCGAACCCTCACCCACCGAACCTTCACCCCCCGAACCTTCACCCCCGAACCTTCACCCCCGAACCCTCGCAACCCGATCCTTCACCCCCGAACTCACCCCCCAAACCCTCACCCCGTCGAACCCTCACCCCCCGAACCCTCACCCCACGAATCTTCACCCCTCGAACCTTCACTTCCGAATCTTCACCCCCCGAACCTTCACCCCCTGAATCTTCACCCCCCGAACCCTCGCAACCCGATCCTTCACCCCCGAACTCACCCCCCAAACCCTCACCCCGTCGAACCCTCACCCCCCGAACCCTCACCCCACGAATCTTCAGCCCTCGAACCTTCACCCCCTGAACCTTCACCCCTCGAACCTTCACCCCCCCGTACTCTCACCTACGAACCCTCGCAGCCCGAACCTTCAATCCCGAACCTTCACCCCGAACCTTCACCCCCCGAACCTTCACCCCCCGAAACCTCACCCCGAACCCTCACCCCCCGAAACCTCACCCCCTCACCCTCACCCGCCGAACCTTCACCCCCCGAACCTTCGCCCCCCGAACCTTCGCCCCCGAACCCTCACCCCCCGAACCTTCACCCTCGAACCTTCACCGCACGAACCTTTACCCCCGAACCTTCACCCCCAAACCTTCACAACCCGAACTTTCACCCCCGAAACTTCACCCCGAGCCCTCACCCCTGAACCCTCACCCCTAAACCCTCACCCCCGAACCTTCACCCTCCGAACCCTCACCCCCGAACCTTCACCCCCCGGATCCTTCACCCCCGAACCCTCAATCCGCGAACCTTCACACCCCCGAACCTTCACGCCCCCGAACCTTCGCACCCCGAACCTTCACCCCCCCGAACATTCACCCCCCCCAAACCTTCACCTGCCGAACCTTCACCCCCCGAACCTTCAAACCCGATCCCTCACCCCCCGAACCTTCATCCCCGAACCTTCACCCCCCAAACCCCCAACCCCGGAACCCTTAGCCCCGAACCTGCACCCCCGAACCTTCACCCCCGAACCTTCACCCCCGAACCCTCAACCTCCGAACCCTCAGCACCGAACCTTCACCCCCCGAACCTTCACCCCCGAACCCTCGCACCCCGATCCTTCACCCCCGAACTCACCCCCCGAACCCTCACCCCGTTGAACCCGAACCCCCCGAACCCTCACCCCCCGAACCTTCACCCCCCGAATCTTCACCCCCGAACCTTCACCCCCGAACATTCACCCCCGAACCTTCACCCCCCGAACCATCACCTCCCGAGCCCTCAGCCCCGAACCTTCCCCCGAACCTTCACCCTCCGAACTCTCAGCCCCAAACCTTGACCCCCGAACCTTCACCCACCGAACCCTCACCCTCGAACCTTCACCCCTTGAACCTTCACCCCCAAACCCAAACCCCCGAAACTTCACCCCCGAACCCTCGCAGGCTGAACCTTCACCCCCCGAACCTTCACCCCCGAACCTTCATGCCGAACCTTCACCCCCGAACCATCGCATGCTGAACCTTCACCCCCGAGCCTTCACCCCCGAACCCTCGCACCCCGAACCTTCACCCCCGAACCTTCACCCTCGAAACCTCGCACCCCGAACCTTCACCCCCGAACCTTCACCCCCGAACCCTCGCATCCTGAACCTTCACCCCCCAAAACCTCGCACGCTGAACCTTCACCCCCCCGAACCTTCACCCCCGAACCTTCACCCCCGAATCTTCACCCCCGAACCCTCGCACCCTGAATCTTAATCCCCGAACCTTCACCCCCAAACCTTCACCCCCAAACCTTCACCCCCGAACCTTCGCAGCCCGAACCCTCACTCCCCGAACCCTCACCCCCCGAAACTTTACCTCCCGAACCTTCACCCCCGAAACTTCACCCCCGAAACTTCATCCATGAACCTTCACCCCCGAAAGCTTCACTCCCCGAACCTTCACCCCCCCGAAGCCTCACCCCCGTACCATCATCCCCCGAACCTTCACCCCCCGAACCCTCAACCCCCAAACTTCACCCGCCGAACCTTCGCCCTCCGAACCTTCGCCCCCGAACCTTCACCCCACGAATCTTCACCCCCGAACCATCACACCCCGAACTTTCACCCCCCTAACCTTCACTTCCCAAAGCTTCACCCCTCGAACCCTCAACCCCCGAACCATCAAGCCCGAACCCTCACCCCTCGAACCTTCACCCCCGAACCTTCACCCCCGAACCCTCACCCCCCGAACCCTCAGCCCCGCAACCTCACCCCCCGAACCCGAACCCCTGAACCTTCAACCCCCGAACCCGAACCCCCCGAACCCTCACCCCCCGAACCTTCACCACCCGAACCTTCACCCCCCCGAACCCTCAACCCCCAAACTTCACCCACCGAACATTCGCCCCCCGAACCCTCACCCCCCGAACCTTCAACCCCCCAAAACATCAGACCCGAACCTTTACCCCACGAACCTTCACCCCCGAACCTTCACCCCCGAACCTTCACACTCCGAACCTCCCCCCCCGAAACTTCACACCCGAACCTTCACCCCCGAACTTTCAAACCGAGCCCTCACCCCCGAACCCTCACCCCCGAACCTTCACCCCCCGGATCCTTCATACCCCGAACCTTCACCCCCCGAACCTTCACCCCCCCAAACCTTCACCCGCCGATCCTTCACCCCCCGAAACCTCAGCCCCGAACCTTCACCCCCCGATCCTTCACCCCCCGAACCTTCACCCCCCGATCCTTCACCCCCCGATCCTTCACACCCCCGAACCTTCACACCCCGAACCTTCACCCCCCGAAACTTCACCCCTCGAATCTTCACCTGCCGAACCTTTACCCCCCGAACCTTCAACTCTGAACCCTCACCCCCCGAAACTTCACCCCCCCGAACTTTCACCCCCGAACCTTCACCCCCCCCCGTACTCTCACTCCCGAACCCTCGCAGCCCGAACCTTCACCCCGAACCTTCATCCCACGAACCTTCACTTCCCGAACCCTCACCCCCCGAACCCTCACCCCCAAACCCTTACCCGCCGAACCTTCACCCTCCCGAACCTTCACCCTCGAACCTTCACCCCCGAAACTTCACCCCCGAACCATCACACCCCAAACCTTCACCCCCGAACCGTCACCCCCCAAACCTTCACCCCTCGAACCCTCAACACCCGAACCTTCAACCCCAAACCCTCACCCCACGAACCTTCAACCCCGAACCTTCACCCCCGATCCCTCACTCCCCAAACCATCAGTCCCGCAACCTCACCCCCCGAACCCTCACCCCTGAACCTTCACTCCCCGAACCCTCACCCCCCGAACCTTCACCCCCCGAACCTTCACCCCCTGAACCCTCACCCCCTGAACCTTCACCCCACCGAACCTCCATCCCCCCGAACCCTCACCCCCCGAACCTTCATCCCCCGAACCTTCACCCCCCGAACACTCACCCCCCCAACCTTCACCACCGAACATTCACCCCCCGAACCTTCATCCCCCGAAACTTCACCCCTGAACCCTCAACCCCCAACCTTCACCCCCCGAACCTTCGCCCCCCGAACCTTCGCCCCCGAACCCTCACCCCCCGAACCTTCACCCTCGAACCTTCACCCCACGAACCTTTACCCCCGAACCTTCATCCCCAAACCTTCACAACCCGAACCTTCACCCCCGAAACTTCACCCCGAGCCCTCACCCCTGAACCCTCACCCCTAAACCCTCACCCCCGAACCTTCACCCTCCGAACCCTCACCCCCGAACCTTCACCCCCCGGATCCTTCACCCCCGAACCCTCAATCCGCGAACCTTCACACCCCCGAACCTTCACACCCCCGAACCTTCGCACCCTGAACCTTCACCCCCCCGAACATTCACCCCCCCCAAACCTTCACCTGCCGAACCTTCACCCCCCGAACCTTCAAACCCGATCCCTCACCCCCCGCACCCTCACCCCCGAACCATCATCCCCGAACCTTCATCCCCGAACCATAGTCCCCGAACTTTCACCCCCGAACCTTCACCCCCCGGAACTTTCACCCCTCGAACCTTCACCCCCCCGTACCCTCACCCCCCGAACCCTCGCAGCCCGAACCTTCACCCCCGAACCTTCACCCCACGAACCTTCATCCCCCGAACCCTCACCCCCCGAAACCTCACCCCGAACCCTCACCCGCCGAACCTTCACCCCCCGAGCCCTCACCCCCTGAACCTTCACGCCCCCGAACCTTCAGCCCCCGAACCTTCACCCCCCGAACCTTCACCCCCCGAACCTTCACCTCCGAACCTTCCCTCTACCGAACCTTCATCCCGGAACCTTCACCCCCCGAACCTTCACCCCCGAACCCTCGCACTCCGAACCTTCACCCCCGAACCTTCAACCCCGAACCTTCACCACCGAACTTTCACCCCCCGAACCCTCAACCCCGGAACCCTCAGCCCCGATGTGCACCCCCGAACCTTTACCCCCGAACCTTCACCCCCGAACCTTCACCCCCGAACCCTCAACTACCGAACCCTCAGCCCCGAACCTTCACCCCCGAACCTTCACCCCCAAATCCTCGCACCCCGATCCTTCACCCCCGAACATTCACCCCCGAACCTTCACCCCCAGAACCCTCACCCCCCGAACCTTCACCCCCCGAACCTTCACCCCCCGAACTCACCCCCCGAACCCTCACCCCGTCGAACCCTCACCCCTCGAACCCTCACCCCACGAACCTTCACCCCTCGAACCTTCAACTCCGAATCTTCATCCCCGAACCTTCACTCCCGAACATTCACCCCCGAACCTTCACCCCCCGAACCTTCACCTCCCGAACCCACAGCCCCGAACCTTCACCCCCCGAACCTTCACCCCCTGAACTCTCAGCCCCGAACCTTCACCCCCGAACCTTCACCCCCTGAACCATCACCCCTGAACCTTCACCCCACGAACCTTCACCCCCAAACCCAAACCCCCGAAACTTCACCCCCGAACCCTCGCAGGCTGAACCTTCACCCCCGAACCTTCACCCCGAACCTTCACCCCGAACCTTCACAACCGAACCATCGCATGCTGAACCTTCACCCCCGAAACTTCACCCCCGTCCTTCACCCCCAGAACCCTCACCCCCCGAACCTTCACCCCCCGAACCTTCACCCCCCGAACTCACCCCCTGAACCCTCACCCCGTCGAACCCTCACCCCTCGAACCCTCACCCCACGAACCTTCACCCCTCGAACCTTCAACTCCGAATCTTCATCCCTGAACCTTCACTCCCGAACATTCACCCCCGAACCTTCACCCCCCGAACCTTCACCTCCCGAACCCACAGCCCCGAACCTTCACCCCCCGAACCTTCACCCCCCGAACTCTCAGCCCCGAACCTTCACCCCCGAACCTTCACCCCCTGAACCATCACCCCTGAACCTTCACCCCACGAACCTTCACCCCCAAACCCAAACCCCCGAAACTTCACCCCCGAACCCTCGCAGGCTGAACCTTCACCCCCGAACCTTCACCCTGAACCTTCACCCCGAACCTTCACAACCGAACCATCGCATGCTGAACCTTCACCCCCGAACCTTCACCCCAGAATCTTCACCCCCGAACCATCGCACCTCGAATCTTAATCCCCGAACCTTCACCCCCAAACCTTCACCCCCGAATCTTCACCCCCGAATTTTCACCCCCAAACCCTCGCAGCCCGAACCCTCACCCCCCAAAACTTCACCCGCCGAACCTTCGCCCGCCGAACCTTTGCCCCCGAACCTTCACCCCACGAATCTTCACCCCCGAACCATCACACCCCGAACCTTCACCCCCCTAACCTACACCCCCCAAAGCTTCACCCCTCGAACCCTCAACCCCCGAACCTTCAACCCCGAACCCTCACCCCTCGAACCTTCACCCCCGAACCTTCACCCCCGAACCCTCACCCCCCGAACCCTCAGCCCCGCGAACTCACCCCCTGAACCCTCACCCCTGAACCTTCACCCCCGAACACTCACCCCCCTGAACATTCACCCCCCGAACCTTCATCCCCCGAACCTTCACCCCCAAACCCTCACCCTCCAACCTTCACCCCCCGCACCTTCGCCCCCCGAACCTTCGCCCCCGAACCCTCACCCCCCCGAACCTTCACCCCCCCGAAACTTGAGACCCGAACCTTCACCCCACGAACCTTCACCCCCGAACCTTCATCCCCGAACCTTCACACTCCGAACCTTCACCCCCCCCGAAACTTCACACCTGAACCTTCACCCCTCAAACTTTCACCCCGAGCCCTCACCCCCAAACCCTCACCCCCGAACCTTCACCCCCAGAACCCTCACCCCCTGAACCTTCACCCCCCCGAAACTTGAGACCCGAACCTTCACCTCCGAACCTTCCCCCTACCGAACCTTCAACTCCAAACCTTCCCCCTACCGAACCTTCACCCCCGAACATTCACCCACCGAACCTTCACCCCCGAACCCTCGCACCCCGATCCTTCACCCCCGAACCTTCACCCCCGAACCTTCACCCCCAGAACCCTCACCCCCTGAACCTTCACCCCCCGAACCTTCACCCCCCGAACTCACCCCCCGAACACTCACCCCGTCGAATCCTCACCCCCCGAACCCTCACCCCCGAATCTTCACCCCCGAACCCTCGCACGCTGAACCTTCACCCCCAAACCTCAACCCCGAACCTTCACCCCCAAACCCTCGCACCCCGAACCTTCACCCCCGAAACCTCGCACCCCGAACCTTCACCCCCCGAACCTTCACCCCCGAACCTTCACCCTCAAACCCTCACACCCCGAACCTTCACCCCCGAACCCTCGCACCCTGAACCTTCACCCCCCGAAACCTCGCACGCTGAACCTTCACCCCCGAATCTTCACCCCGAACCCTCACTCCCCGAAACCTCTCCCCCGAACCTTCAACTCCTGAACCTTCACCCCCGAACCCTCACCCCCCGAACCATCACTCCCCGAACCTTCACCTCCGAAACTTCACCCCCAAACCTTCACCCCCGAACCTTCCCCCCCCGAAGCCTCACCCCGAACCTTCACCCCCGAAACTTCACCCCCGAACCATCACACCCCAAACCTTCACCCCCGAACCGTCACCCCCCAAACCTTAACCCCTCGAACCCTCAACCCCCGAACCTTCAACCCCAAACCCTCACCCCACGAACCTTCAACCCCGAACCTTCACCCCCGAACCCTCACTCCCCAAACCATCAGTCCCGCAACCTCACCCCCCGAACCCTCACCCCTGAACCTTCACTCCCCGAACCCTCACCCCCCGAACCTTCACCCCCCGAACCTTCACCCCCTGAACCCTCACCCCCTGAACCTTCACCTCACCGAACCTCCATCTCCCGAACCCTCACCCCCTGAACCTTCATCCCCCGAACCTTCACCCCCCGAACACTCACCCCCCCAACCTTCACCAACCGAACATTCACCCCCCGAACCCTCACCCCCCGAACCTTCACCCCCCGAACCTTCACCCCCTGAACCCTCACCCCCTGAACCTTCACCTCACCGAACCTCCATCTCCCGAACCCTCACCCCCTGAACCTTCATCCCCCGAACCTTCACCCCCCGAACACTCACCCCCCCAACCTTCACCGACCGAACATTCACCCCCCGAACCTTCATCCCCCGAAACTTCACCTCTGAACCCTCAACCCCCAACCTTTACCCCCCGAACCTTCACCCCCCAAACCTTCGCCCCCGAACCCTCACCCCCCGAACCTTCACCCTCGAACCTTCACCCCACGAACCTTTACCCCCGAACCTTCACCCCCAAACCTTCACAATCCGAACCTTCACCCCCCGAAACTTCACCCCGAGCCCTCACCCCTGAACCCTCACCCCGAAACCCTCAACCCCGAACCTTCACCCTCCGAACCCTCACCCCCGAACCTTCACCCCCCGGATCCTTCACCCCCGAAACTTCATCCCCGAACCTTCACCCCCCAAACCTTCACCCCCCGATCCTTCACGCCCCGAACCCTCAATCCGCGAACCTTCACACCCCCGAACATTCACACCCCCGAACCTTCGCAACCCCGAACCTTCACCCCACCGAACATTCACCGCCCAAACCTTCACCTGCCGAGCCTTCACCCCCCGAACCTTCAACCCCGATCCCTCACACCCCCCACCCTCATCCCCGAACCATCATCCCCGAACCTTCATCCCCGAACCATCATCCCCGAACCTTCATCCCCGAACCATCATCCCCGAACCTTCATCCCCGAACCATCATCCCCGAACCTTCACCCCCGAACCTTCATCCCCGAACCATCATCCCCGAACCTTCACCCCCGAACCTTCACCCCCCGGAACTTTCACCCCTCGAACCTTCAACCCCCCGTACCCTCACATCGAACCCTCGCAGCCCGAACCTTCACCCCCGAACCTTCACCCCCCGACCCTTCATCCCCCGAACCCTCACCCCCCGAAACCTCACCCCGAACCCTCACCCGCCGAACCGTCACCCCCCGAGCCCTCACCCCCTGAACCTTCAGCCCCCGAACCTTCACCCCCCGAACCTTCACCACCGAACCTTCCCTCTACCGAACCTTCATCCCGGAACCTTCACCCCCCGAACCTTCACCCCCGAAACCTCGCACCCCGAACCTTCACCCCCCGAACCTTCACCACCGAACCTTCACCCCCCGAACCCTCAACCCCGGAACCCTCAGCCCCGATGTGCACCCCCGAACCCTCAGCCCCGAACCTTCACCCCCGAACCTTCACCCCCAAATCCTCGCACCCCGAACATTCACCCCCGAACCTTCACCCCCAGAACCCTCACCCCCCGAACCTTCACCCCCCGAACCTTCACCCCCCGAACTTACCCCCCGAACCCTCACCCCGTCGAACCCTCACCCCTCGAACCCTCACCCCACGAACCTTCACCCTTCGAACCTTCACCTCCGAATCTTCATCCCCGAACCTTCACTCCCGAACATTCACCCCCGAACCTTCACCCCCCGAACCTTCACCTCCCTAACCCACAGCCCCGAACCTTCACCCCCCGAACCTTCACCCCCCGAACTCTCAGTCCCAAACCTTCACCCCCGAACCTTCACCCCCTGAACCCTCACCCCTGAACCTTCACCCTACGAACCTTCACCCCCAAACCCAAACCCCCGAAACTTCACTCCCGAACCCTCGCAGGCTGAACCTTCACCCCCGAACCTTCACCCCCGAACCTTCACCCCGAACCTTCACAACCGAACCATCGCATGCTGAACCTTCACCCCCGAAACTTCACCCCCGAACCTTCACCCCCGAACCCTCGCACCAAGAACCTTCACCACCCAAAACCTCGCACGCTGAACCATCACCCCCCCGAACCTTCACCCACGAACCTTCACCCCAGAACCTTCACCCCCGAACCCTCACCCCCCGAACCCTCAGCCCCGCAAACTCACCCCCTGAACCCTCACCCCTGAACCTTCACCCCCGAACACTCACCCCTCCGAACATTCACCCCCCGAACCTTCATCCCCCGAACCTTCACCCCCAAACCCTCACCCCCCAACCTTCACCCCCCGAACCTTCGCCCCCCGAACCTTTGCCCCCCGAACCTTCGCCCCCAAACCCTCACCCCCCGAACCTTCACCCCCCGAACCTTTGCCCCCCGAACCTTCGCCCCCAAACCCTCACCCCCCGAACCTTCAACCCCCGAAACTTGAGACCCGAACCTTCACCCCACGAACCTTCACCCCCGAACCTTCACCCCAGAACCTTCACACTCCGAACCTTCACCCCCCCGAAACTTCACACCTGAACCTTCACCCCCCGAACTTTCACCCCGAGCCCTCACCCCCAAACCCTCACCCCCGAACCCTCACCACGAACCTTCACCCCCCAAACCTTCACCCCGATCCTTCACCCCCCGAACCCTCACCCCCGAACCTTCACACCTTGAACCTTCACCCCCCGAACCTTCACCCCCCGAACATTCACCTGCCGAACCTTCAACTCTGAACCCTCACCCCTCGCACCCTCACCCCCGAACCATCATCCCCGAACCTTCATCCCCGAACCTTTACCTCCCGAACCTTCACCCCCGAACCTTCACCGCCCCGAAGCCTCACCCCCGAACCTTCATCCCCCGAACCTTCAACCCCGAACCCTCACCCCCCCAAACTTCACCCGCCGAACCTTCGCCCTCTGAACCTTCGCCCCCGAACCTTCACCCCGAACCATCACACCCCGAACCTTCACCCCCTAACTTTCACGCCCCAAAGCTTCACCCCTCGAGCCCTCAACCCCCGAATCTTCAACCCCGAACCCTCACCCCTCGAACCTTCACCCCCGAACCTTCACCCCCGAACCCTCACCCCTCGAACCCTCAGCCCCGCATCCTCACCCCCCGAACCCTCACCCCTGAACCTTCGCCCCCGAACCTTCACCCCGAACCATCACACCCCGAACCTTCACCCCCCTAACTTTCACGCCCCAAAGCTTCACCCCTCGAACCCTCAGCCCCGCAACCTCACCCCCGAACCCTCACCCCTGAACCTTCACCCCCGAACACTCACCACCCCGAACCCTCACCCCCGAACCTTCACACCCCAGAACCTTCACCCCCCCGAAACCTCACCCCACGAACCTTCATCCCCCGAACCTTCACCCCCCGAACCCTCACCCCCCCAAACTTCACCCACCGAACATTCACCCCCCGAACCTTTGCCCCCGAACCCTCACCCCCCGAAACTTCACCCCCCGAACTCACCCCCCGAACCCTCACCCCGTCGAACCCTCACCCCTCGAACCCTCACCCCACGAACCTTCACCCCTCGAACCTTCACACTCCGAACCCTCAGCCCCGAACCTTCACCCCCGAACCTTCACCCCCAAATCCTCGCACCCCGATCCTTCACCCCCGAACATTCACCCCCGAACCTTCACCCCCAGAACCCTCACCCCCCGAACCTTCACCCCCCGAACCTTCACCCCCCGAACTCACCCCCCGAACCCTCACCCCGTCGAACCCTCACCCCTCGAACCCTCACCCCACGAACCTTCACCCCTCGAACCTTCACCTCCTAATCTTCATCCCCGAACCTTCACTCCCGAACATTCACCCCCGAACCTTCACCCCCCGAACCTTCACCTCCCGAACCCACAGCCCCGAACCTTCACCCCCCGAACCTTCACCCCCCGAACTCTCAGTCCCGAACCTTCACCCCCGAACCTTCACCCCCTGAACCCTCACCCCTGAACCTTCACTCCACGAACCTTCACCCCCAAACCCAAACCCCCGAAACTTCACTCCCGAACCCTCGCAGGCTGAACCTTCACCCCCGAACCTTCACCCCGAACCTTCACCCCGAACCTTCACAACCGAACCATCGCATGCTGAAACTTCACCCCCGAAACTTCACCCCCGAACCTTCACCCCCGAACCCTCGCACCCCGAACCTTCACCACCCAAAACCTCGCACGCTGAACCATCACCCCCCCGAACCTTCACCCCAGAACCTTCACCCCCGAACCCTCACCCCCCGAACCTTGAGCCCCGCAAACTCACCCCCTGAACCCTCACCCCTGAACCTTCACCCCCGAACACTCACCCCTCCGAACATTCACCCCCCGAACCTTCACCCCCCGAACCTTCACCCCCAAACCCTCACCCCCCAACCTTCACCCCCCGAACCTTCGCCCCCCCGAAACTTGAGACCCGAACCTTCACCCCACGAACCTTCACCCCCGAACCTTCACCCCAGAACCTTCACACTCAGAACCTTCACCCCCCCGAAACTTCACACCTGAACCTTCACCCCCCGAAGATTCACCCCGAGCCCTCACCCCCAAACCCTCACCCCCGAACCCTCACCACGAACCTTCACCCCCCAAACCTTCACCCCCGATCCTTCACCCCCCGAACCCTCACCCCCGAACCTTCACACCTCGAACCTTCACCCCCCGAACCTTCACCCCCCGAACATTCACCTGCCGAACCTTCACCCCCCGAACCTTCAACTCTGAACCCTCACCCCTCGCACCCTCACCCCCGAACCATCATCCCCGAACCTTCATCCCCGAACCTTTACCTCCCGAACCTTCACCCCCGATCCTTCACCGCCCCGAAGCCTCACCCCCGAACCTTCATCCCCCGAACCTTCAACCCCGAACCCTCACCCCCCCAAACTTCACCCGCCGAACCTTCGCCCTCTGAACCTTCGCCCCCGAACCTTCACCCCGAACCATCACACCCCGAACCTTCACCCCCCTAACTTTCACGCCCCAAAGCTTCACCCCTCGAGCCCTCAACCCCCGAACCTTCAACCCCGAACCATCACACCCCGAACCTTCACCCCCCTAACTTTCACGCCCCAAAGCTTCACCCCTCGAGCCCTCAACCCCCGAATCTTCAACCCCGAACCCTCACCCCTCGAACCTTCACCCCCGAACCTTCACCCCCGAACCCTCACACCCCGAACCCTCAGCCCCGCAACCTCACCCCCGAACCCTCACCCCTGAACCTTCACCCCCGAACACTCACCACCCCGAACCCTCACCCCTGAACCTTCACCCCCCAGAACCTTCACCCCCCCGAAACCTCACCACACGAAACTTCATCCCCCGAACCTTCACCCCCCCGAACCCTCACCCCCCCAAACTTCACCCACCGAACATTCACCCCCCGAACCTTTGCCACCGAACCCTCACCCCCCGAACCTTCACCCCCCGAACTCACCCCCCGAACCCTCACCCCGTCGAACCCTCACCCATCGAACACTCACCCCACGAACCTTCACCCCTCGAACCTTCACACTCCGAACCCTCAGCCCCGAACCTTCACCCCCGAACCTTCACCCCCAAATCCTCGCAACCCGATCCTTCACCCCCGAACATTCACCCCCGAACCTTCACCCCCAGAACCCTCACCCCCCGAACCTTCACCCCCCGAACCTTCACCCCCCGAACTCACCCCCCGAACCCTCACCCCGTCGAACCCTCACCCCTCGAACCCTCACCCCACGAACCTTCACCCCTCGAACCTTCACCTCCGAATCTTCATCCCCGAACCTTCACTCCCGAACATTCACCCCCGAACCTTCACCCCCCGAACCTTCACCTCCCGAACCCACAGCCCCGAACCTTCACCCCCCGAACCTTCACCCCCTGAACCCTCACCCCTGAACCTTCACCCCACGAACCTTCATCCCCAAACCCAAACCCCCGAAACTTCACCCCCCGAACCTTCACCCCCCGAACTCTCAGCCCCGAACCTTCACCCCCGAACCTTCACCCACTGAACCCTCACCCCTGAACCTTCACCCCACGAACCTTCACCCCCAAACCCAAACCCCCGAAACTTCACCCCCGAACCCTCGCAGGCTGAACCTTCACCCCCGAACCTTCACCCCCGAACCTTCACCCCGAACCTTCACAACCGAACCATCGCATGCTGAACCTTCACCCCCGAAACTTCACCCCCGAACCTTCACCCCCGAACCCTCGCACCCCGAACCTTCACCACCCAAAACCTCGCACGCTGAACCATCACCCCCCCGAACCTTCACCCCCGAACCTTCAACCCAGAATCTTCACCCCCGAACCCTCGCACCCCGAATCTTAATCCCCGAACCTTCACCCCCAAACCTTCACCCCCGAACCTTCACCCCCGAATTTGCACCCCCGAACCCTCGCAGCCCGAACCCTCACCCCCCCAAACTTCACCCGCCGAACCTTCGCCCACCGAACCTTTGCCCCCGAACCTTCACCCCACGAACCTTCATCCCCGAACCATCACACCCCGAACCTTCACCCCTAACCTTCACCCCCCAAAGCTTCACCCCTCGAATCCTCAACCCCCGAACCTTCAACCCCGAACTCTC
This sequence comes from Pristiophorus japonicus, assembly GCF_044704955.1. Classification (NCBI taxonomy): domain Eukaryota; kingdom Metazoa; phylum Chordata; class Chondrichthyes; family Pristiophoridae; genus Pristiophorus; species Pristiophorus japonicus. The sequence goes on from NC_091985.1 coordinate 171,821,248, forward strand.
ACCCCTCGAACCTTCACCCCCGAACCTTCACCCCGAACCCTCACCCCCCGAACCCTCAGCCCCGCAGCCTCACCCCCTGAACCCTCACCCCTGAACCTTCATCCCCAAACACTCACCCCCCCGAACATTCAGCCCCCGAACCTTCATCCCCCGAACCTTCACCCCCAAACCCTCACCCCCCAACCTTCACCCCCCGAACCTTCGCCCCCCAAACCTTCGCCCCCGAACCCTCACCACCCGAACCTTCACCCCCCTGAAACTTGAGACCCGAACCTTCACCCCCCCGAAACTTCACACCCGAACCTTCACCCCCCGAACTTTCACCCCGAGTCCTCACCCCCAAACCCTCACCCCCGAACCCTCACCCCCGAACCTTCACCCCCGATCCTTCACCCCCCGAACCCTCAATCCCCGAACCTTCACACCCCCGAACCTTCACACCCCCGAACCTTCACACCTCGAACCTTCACCCCCAATCCTTCACCCCCCGAACCCTCACCACGAACCTTCACCCCCAAACCTTCACCCCCCGAACCTTCACCCCCCCGAAGCCTCACCCCCGAACCTTCATCCCCTGAACCTTCACCCCCCGAACCCTCACCCCCCCAAACTTCACCCGCCGAACCTTCGCCCTCTGAACCTTCGCCCCCGAACCTTCACCCCACGAACCTTCAGCCCCGAACCTTCACCCCGAACCATCACACCCCGAACCTTCACCCCCCTAACTTTCACGCCCCAAAGCTTCACCCCTCGATCCCTCAACCCCCGAACCTTCAACCCCGAACCCTCACCCCTCGAACCTTCACCCCCGACCCCTCACCCCCCGAACCCTCAGCCCCGCAACCTCACCCCCCGAACCCTCACCCCTGAACCTTCACCCTCGAACACTCACCACCCCGAATCCTCACCCCCGAACCTTCACCCCCCAGAACCTTCACCCCCCCGAAACCTCACCCCACGAACCTTCATCCCCCGAACCTTCACCCCCCGAACCCTCACCCCCCCAAACTTCACCCACCGAACATTCACCCCCCGAACCTTTGCCCCCGAACCCTCACCCCCCGAACCTTCACCCCCCGAACTCACCCCCCGAATCCTCACCCCGTCGAACCCTCACCCCTCGAACCCACACCCCACAAACCTTCACCCCTCGAACCTTCACCTCTGAAGCCTCAGCCCCGAACCTTCACCCCCGAACCTTCACCCCCAAATCCTCGCACCCCGATCCTTCAACCCCGAACATTCACCCCCGAACCTTCACCCCCAGAACCCTCACCCCCCGAACCTTCACCCCCCGAACCTTCACCCCCCGAACTCACTCCCCGAACCCTCACCCCGTCGAACCCTCACCCCTCGAACACTCACCCCACGAACCTTCACCCCTCGAACCTTCACCTCCGAATCTTCATCCCCGAACCTTCACTCCCGAACATTCACCCCCGAACCTTCACCCCCCAAACCTTCACCCCCCGAACTCTCAGCCCCGAACCTTCACCCCCGAACCTTCATCCCCGGAACCCTCACCCCTGAACCTTCACCCCACGAACCTTCACCCCCAAACACAAACCCCCGAAACTTCACCCCCGAACCCTCGCAGGCTGAACCTTCACCGCTGAACCTTCACCCCCGAACCTTCACCCCGAACCTTCACAACCGAACCATCGCATGCTGAACCTTCACCCCCGAAACTTCAGCTCCGAACCTTCACCCCCGAACCCTCGCACCCCGAACCTTCACCACCCAAAACCTCGCACGCTGAACCATCACCCCCCCCGAACCTTCACTCCCGAACCTTCACCCCAGAATCTTCACCCCCGAACCTTCACCCCCAAACCTTCACCCCCGAACCTTCACCCCCGAATTTGCACCCCCGAACCCTCGCAGCCCGAACCCTCACCCCCCCAAACTTCACCCGCCGAACCTTCGCCCACCGAACCTTTGCCCCCGAACCTTCACCCCACGAACCTTCACCCCCGAACCATCACACCCCGAACCTTCACCCCCCTAACCTTCACCCCCCAAAGCTTCACCCCACGAACCCTCAACCCCCGAACCTTCAACCCCGAACCCTCACCCCTCGAACCTTCACCCCCGAACCTTCACCCCCGAACCCTCACCCCCCGAACCCTCAGCCCTGCAACGTCACCCCCTGAACCCTCACCCCTGAACCTTCACCCCCGAACACTCACCCCCCCGAACATTCACCCCCCGAACCTTCATCCCCCGAACCTTCACCCCCAAACCCACACCCCCCAACCTTCACCCCCCGAACCTTCGCCCCCCGAACCCTCACCACCCGAACCTTCACCCCCCCGAAACTTGAGACCCGAACCTTCACCCCACGAACCTTCACCCCGAACCTTCACCCCCGAACCTTCACACTCCGAACCTTCACCCCCCCGAAACTTCACCCCCGAACCTTCACCCCCCGAGCTTTCACCCCGAGCACTCACCCCCAAACCCTCACCCCCGAACCCTCACCACGAACCTTCACCCCCCCAAACATTCACCCCCGATCCTTCACCCCCCGAACCCTCACCCCCGAACCTTCACCCCAGATCCTTCACCCCCCGAACCCTCAATCCCCGAAACTTCACACCCCCGAACCTTCACACCCCCGAACCTTCACACCTCGAACCTACACCCCCCGAACCTTCACCCCCCGAACATTCACCTGCCGAACCTTCACCCCCCGAACCTTCAACTCTGAACCCTCACCCCCCGCACCCTCATCCCGAACCATCATCCCCGAACCTTCATCCCCGAACCTTTACCTCCCGAACCTTCACCCCCCGAACCTTCACCCCCCGAAGCCTCACGCCCGAACCTTCATCCCCCGAACCTTCAACCCCGAACCCTCACCCCCCAAACTTCACCCGCCGAACCTTCGCCCTCTGAACCTTCGCCCCCGAATCTTCACCCCACGAACCTTCACCCCCGAACCTTCACCCCGAACCATCACACCCCGAACCTTCACCCCCCTAACTTTCACGCCCCAAAGCTTCACCCCTCGAGCCCTCAACCCCCGAACCATCAACCCCGAACCCTCACCCCTCGAACCTTCACCTCTGAACCTTCACCCCCGAACACTCACCACCCCGAACCCTCACCCCCGAACCTTCACCCCCCAGAACCTTCACCCCCCCGAAACCTCACCCCACGAACCTTCATCCCCCGAACCTTCACCCCCCGAACCCTCACCCCCCCAAACTTCACCCGCCGAACCTTCGCCCTCTGAACCTTCGCCCCCGAACCTTCACCCCACGAACCTTCAGCCCCGAACCTTCACCCCGAACCATCACACCCCGAACCTTCACCCCCCTAACTTTCACGCCCCAAAGCTTCACCCCTCGATCCCTCAACCCCCGAACCTTCAACCCCGAACCCTCACCCCTCGAACCTTCACCCCCGACCCCTCACCCCCCGAACCCTCAGCCCCGCAACCTCACCCCCCGAACCCTCACCCCTGAACCTTCACCCTCGAACACTCACCACCCCGAATCCTCACCCCCGAACCTTCACCCCCCAGAACCTTCACCCCCCCGAAACCTCACCCCACGAACCTTCATCCCCCGAACCTTCACCCCCCGAACCCTCACCCCCCCAAACTTCACCCACCGAACATTCACCCCCCGAACCTTTGCCCCCGAACCCTCACCCCCCGAACCTTCACCCCCCGAACTCACCCCCCGAATCCTCACCCCGTCGAACCCTCACCCCTCGAACCCACACCCCACAAACCTTCACCCCTCGAACCTTCACCTCCGAAGCCTCAGCCCCGAACCTTCACCCCCGAACCTTCACCCCCAAATCCTCGCACCCCGATCCTTCAACCCCGAACATTCACCCCCGAACCTTCACCCCCAGAACCCTCACCCCCCGAACCTTCACCCCCCGAACCTTCACCCCCCGAACTCACCCCCCTCACCCTCACCCCGTCGAACCCTCACCCCTCGAACACTCACCCCACGAACCTTCACCCCTCGAACCTTCACCTCCGAATCTTCATCCCCGAACCTTCACTCCCGAACATTCACCCCCGAACCTTCACCCCCCAAACCTTCACCCCCCGAACTCTCAGCCCCGAACCTTCACCCCCGAACCTTCACCCCCTGAACCCTCACCCCTGAACCTTCACCCCACGAACCTTCACCCCCAAACCCAAACCCCCGAAACTTCACCCCCGAACCCTCGCAGGCTGAACCTTCACCGCTGAACCTTCACCCCCGAACCTTCACCCCGAACCTTCACAACCGAACCATCGCATGCTGAACCTTCACCCCCGAAACTTCACCTCCGAACCTTCACCCCCGAACCCTCGCACCCCGAACCTTCACCACCCAAAACCTCACACGCTGAACCATCAACCCCCCCCGAACCTTCACCCCCGAACCTTCACCCCAGAATCTTCACCCCCGAACCCTCACCCCCCCAAACTTCACCCGCCGAACCTTCGCCCACCGAACCTTTGCCCCCGAACCTTCACCCCACGAACCTTCACCCCCGAACCATCACACCCCGAACCTTCACCCCCCAAAGCTTCACCCCTCGAACCCTCAACCCCCGAACCTTCAACCCCGAACCCTCACCCCTCGAACCTTCATCCCCGAACCTTCACCCCCGAACCCTCACCCCCCGAACCCTCAGCCCTGCAACCTCACCCCCTGAACCCTCACCCCTGAACCTTCACCCCCGAACACTCACCCCCCCGAACATTCACCCCCCGAACCTTCATCCCCCGAACCTTCACCCCCAAACCCTCACCCCCCAACCTTCACCCCCCGAACCTTCGCCCCCCGAACCCTCACCACCCGAACCTTCACCCCCCCGAAACTTGAGACCCGAACCTTCACCCCACGAACCTTCACCCCGAACCTTCACCCCCGAACCTTCACACTCCGAACCTTCACCCCCCCGAAACTTCACCCCCGAACCTTCACCCCCCGAGCTTTCACCCCGAGCACTCACCCCCAAACCCTCACCCCCGAACCCTCACCACGAACCTTCACCCCCCAAACCTTCACCCCCGATCCTTCACCCCCCGAACCCTCACCCCCGAACCTTCACCCCAGACCCTTCACCCCCCGAACCCTCAATCCCCGAAACTTCACACCCCCGAACCTTCACACCCCCGAACCTTCACACCTCGAACCTACACCCCCCGAACCTTCACCCCCCGAACATTCACCTGCCGAACCTTCACCCCCCGAACCTTCAACTCTGAACCCTCACCCCCCGCACCCTCATCCCGAACCATCATCCCCGAACCTTCATCCCCGAACCTTTACCTCCCGAACCTTCACCCCCCGAACCTTCACCCCCCCGAAGCCTCACGCCCGAACCTTCATCCCCCGAACCTTCACCCCCCGAACCCTCACCCCCCAAACTTCACCCGCCGAACCTTCGCCCTCTGAACCTTCGCCCCCGAATCTTCACCCCACGAACCTTCACCCCCGAACCTTCACCCCGAACCATCACACCCCGAACCTTCACCCCCCTAACTTTCACGCCCCAAAGCTTCACCCCTCGAGCCCTCAACCCCCGAACCTTCAACCCCAAACCCTCACCCCTCGAACCTTCACCTCTGAACCTTCACCCCCGAACACTCACCACCCCGAACCCTCACCCCCGAACCTTCACCCCCCAGAACCTTCACCCCCCCGAAACCTCACCCCACGAACCTTCATCCCCAAACCCTCACCCCTCGAACCTTCACCCCCCAGAACCTTCACCCCCCCCAAACCTTCACCCCCCGAACCCTCACCCCCCCAAACTTCACCCACCGAACATTCACCCACCGAACCTTTGCCCCCGAACCCTCACCCCCCGAACCTTCACCCCCCCGAAACTTCAGACCCAAACCTTCACCCCACGAACCTTCACCCCCGAACCTTCACCCCCGAACCTTCACACTCCGAACCTTCACCCCCCCGAAACTTCACACCCGAACCTTCACCCCCCGAACTTTCACCCTGAGCCCTCACCCCCGAACCCTCACCCCCGAACCCTCACCCCGTAACCTTCACCCTCCGAACCCTCACCACCGAACCTTCACCCTCCGGATCCTTCACCCCCGAACCTTCACCGCCCGAACCTTCACCCCCCGAACCCTCACCCCCGAACCTTCACCCCCGATCCTTCACCCCCCGAACTCTCAATCCCCGAACCTTCACACCCCCGAACCTTAACACCCCAAACCTTCACCCACCGAACCTTCACCCCCGAACCTTCACCTGCCGAACCTTCACCCCCCGAACTTTCAACTCTGAACCCTCAACCCCCGCGCCCTCACCCCCCGAACCATCATCGCCGAACCTTCATTCCCGAACCTTCACCCCCCGAACCTTCACCCCCCCGAACCTTCACCCCCCGAACCTTCACCCCCTGTACTCTCACCACCGAACCCTCGCAGCCCGAACCTTCACCCCCGAACCTTCACCCCACGAACCTTCACCCCCGATCCTTCACCCCCGAACCCTCACCCCCGAACCTTCACCCCCGATCCTTCACCCCCCGAACCCTCAATCCCCGAACCTTCACACCCCCGAACCTTCACACCCCCGAACCTTCACACCTCGAACGTTCACCCCCGATCCTTCACCCCCCGAACCCTCACCACGAACCTTCACCCCCAAACCTTCACCCCCCGAACCTTCACCCCCCCGAAGCCTCACCCCCGAACCTTCATCCCCCGAACCTTCACCCCCCGAACCCTCACCCCCCCAAACTTCACCTGCCGAACCTTCGCCCTCTGAACCTTCGCCCCCGAACCTTCACCCCACGAACCTTCAGCCCCGAACTTTCACCCCGAACCATCACACCCCGAACCTTCACCCCCCTAACTTTCACGCCCCAAAGCTTCACCCCTCGATCCCTCAACCCCCGAACCTTCAACCCCGAACCCTCACCCCTCGAACCTTCACCCCCGACCCCTCACCCCCCGAACCCTCAGCCCCGCAACCTCACCCCCCGAACCCTCACCCCTGAACCTTCACCCTCGAACACTCACCACCCCGAATCCTCACCCCCGAACCTTCACCCCCCAGAACCTTCACCCCCCCGAAACCTCACCCCACGAACCTTCATCCCCCGAACCTTCACCCCCCGAACCCTCACCCCCCCAAACTTCACCCACCGAACATTCACCCCCCGAACCTTTGCCCCCGAACCCTCACCCCCCGAACCTTCACCCCCCGAACTCACCCCCCGAATCCTCACCCCGTCGAACCCTCACCCCTCGAACCCACACCCCACAAACCTTCACCCCTCGAACCTTCACCTCCGAAGCCTCAGCCCCGAACCTTCACCCCCGAACCTTCACCCACAAATCCTCGCACCCCGATCCTTCAACCCCGAACATTCACCCCCGAACCTTCACCCCCAGAACCCTCACCCCCCGAACCTTCACCCCCCGAACCTTCACCCCCCGAACTCACCCCCCGAACCCTCACCCCGTCGAACCCTCACCCCTCGAACACTCACCCCACGAACCTTCACCCCTCGAACCTTCACCTCCGAATCTTCATCCCCGAACCTTCACTCCCGAACATTCACCCCCGAACCTTCACCCCCCAAACCTTCACCCCCCGAACTCTCAGCCCCGAACCTTCACCCCCGAACCTTCACCCCCTGAATCCTCACCCCTGAACCTTCACCCCACGAACCTTCATCCCCAAACCCAAACCCCCGAAACTTCACCCCCGAACCCTCGCAGGCTGAACCTTCACCGCTGAACCTTCACCCCCGAACCTTCACCCCGAACCTTCACAACCGAACCATCGCATGCTGAACCTTCACCCCCGAAACTTCACCTCCGAACCTTCACCCCCGAACCCTCGCACCCCGAACCTTCACCACCAAAAACCTCGCACGCTGAACCATCACCCCCCCCGAACCTTCACTCCCGAACCTTCACCCCAGAATCTTCACCCCCGAACCTTCACCCCCAAACCTTCAGCCCCGAACCTTCACCCCCGAATTTGCACCCCCGAACCCTCGCAGCCCGAACCCTCACCCCCCCAAACTTCACCCGCCGAACCTTCGCCCACCGAACCTTTGCCCCCGAACCTTCACCCCACGAACCTTCACCCCCGAACCATCACACCCCGAACCTTCACCCCCCTAACCTTCACCCCCCAAAGCTTCACCCCTCGAACCCTCAACCCCCGAACCTTCAACCCCGAACCCTCACCCCTCGAACCTTCACCCCGAACCTTCACCCCCGAACCCTCACCCCCCGAACCCTCAGCCCTGCAACCTCACCCCCTGAACCCTCACCCCTGAACCTTCACCCCCGAACACTCACCCCCCCGAACATTCACCCCCCGAACCTTCATCCCCCGAACCTTCACCCCCAAACCCTCACCCCCCAACCTTCACCCCTCGAACCTTCGCCCCCCGAACCTTCGCCCCCGAACCCTCACCACCCGAACCTTCACCCCCCCGAAACTTGAGACCCGAACCTTCACCCCACGAACCTTCACCCCGAACCTTCACCCCCGAACATTCACACTCCGAACCTTCACCCCCCCGAAACTTCACACCCGAACCTTCACCCCCCGAGCTTTCACCCCGAGCACACACCCCCAAACCCTCACCCCCGAACCCTCACCACGAACCTTCACCCCCCAAACCTTCACCCCCGAACCTTCACCCCCGATCCTTCACCCCCCGAACCCTCAATCTCCGAAACTTCACACCCCCGAACCTTCACACCCCCGAACCTTCACACCTCGAACCTACACCCCCCGAACCTTCACCCCCCGAACATTCGCCTGCCGAACCTTCACCCCCCGAACCTTCAACTCTGAACCCTCACCCCCCGCACCCTCATCCCGAACCATCATCCCCGAACCTTCATCCCCGAACCTTTACCTCCCGAACCTTCACCCCCCGAACCTTCACCCCGCCGAAGCCTCACGCCCGAACCTTCATCCCCCGAACCTTCACCCCCCGAACCCTCACCCCCCAAACTTCACCCGCCGAACCTTCGCCCTCTGAACCTTCGCCCCCGAATCTTCACCCCACGAACCTTCACCCCCGAACCTTCACCCCGAACCATCACACCCCGAACCTTCACCCCCCTAACTTTCACGCCCCAAAGCTTCACCCCTCGAGCCCTCAACCCCCGAACCTTCAACCCCGAACCCTCACCCCCCAAACTTCACCCGCCGAACCTTCGCCCTCTGAACCTTCGCCCCCGAATCTTCACCCCACGAACCTTCACCCCCGAACATTCACCCCGAACCATCACACCCCGAACCTTCACCCCCCTAACTTTCACGCCCCAAAGCTTCACCCCTCGAGCCCTCAACCCCCGAACCTTCAACCCCGAACCCTCACCCCTCGAACCTTCACCCCCCCAAACTTCACCCACCGAACATTCACCCACCGAACCTTTGCCCCCGAACCCTCACCCCCCGAACCTTCACCCCCCCGAAACTTCAGACCCAAACCTTCACCCCACGAACCTTCACCCCCGAACCTTCACCCCCGAACCTTCACACTCCGAACCTTCACCCCCCCGAAACTTCACACCCGAACCTTCACCCCCCGAACTTTCACCCTGAGCCCTCACCCCCGAACCCTCACCCCCGAACCCTCACCCCGTAACCTTCACCCTCCGAACCCTCACCCCCGAACCTTCACCCTCCGGATCCTTCACCCCCGAACCTTCACCGCCCGAACCTTCACCCCCCGAACCCTCACCCCCGAACCTTCACCCCCGATCCTTCACCCCCCGAACTCTCAATCCCCGAACCTTCACACCCCCGAACCTTAACACCCCAAACCTTCACCCACCGAACCTTCACCCCCGAACCTTCACCTGCCGAACCTTCACCCCCCGAACGTTCAACTCTGAACCCTCAACCCCCGCGCCCTCACCCCCCGAACCATCATCCCCGAACCTTCATCCCCGAACCTTCACCCCCCGAACCTTCACCCCCCCCGAACCTTCACCCCCCGAACCTTCACCCCCTGTACTCTCACCACCGAACCCTCGCAGCCCGAACCTTCACCCCCGAACCTTCACCCCACGAACCTTCACCCCCAATCCTTCACCCCCGAACCCTCACCCCCGAACCTTCACCCCCGATCCTTCACCCCCCGAACCCTCAATCCCCGAACCTTCACACCCCCGAACCTTCACACCCCCGAACCTTCACACCTCGAACCTTCACCCCCGATCCTTCACCCTCCGAACCCTCACCACGAACCTTCACCCCCAAACCTTCACCCCACGAACCTTCACCCCACGAACCCTCACCCCCCGAACCCTCACCCCCGAACCCTCACCCGCCGAACCTTCACCCTCCCGAACCTTCACCCCCCGAACCTTCAACCCCCGAACCTTCACCTCCGAACCTTCCCCCTACCGAACCTTCACCCCCGAACCTTCACCCCCCGAACCTTCACCCCCGAACCCTCGCACCCCGATCCTTCCCCCCGAACCTTCAACCCCGAACCCTCAGCCCCGCAACCTCACCCCCCGAACCCTCACCCCTGAACCTTCACCCCCGAACACTCACCCCCCCGAACATTCACCCCCCGAACCTTCATCCCCCGAACGTTCACCCCCAAACACTCACCCCCCAACCTTCACCCCCTGAACCTTCGCCCCCCGAACCTTCGCCCCGGAACCCTCACCCCCCGAACCTTCACCCCCCCGAAACTTCAGACCCGAACCTTCACCCCACGAATCTTCACCCCCGAACCTTCAACCCCCGAACCTTCACACTCCGAACCTTCACCCCCCCGAAACTTCACACCCGAACCTTCACCCCCCGAACTTTCACCCCGAACCCTCACCCCCAAACCCTCACCCCGAACCCTCACCCCCAAACCCTCACCCCCGAACCCTCACCCCGAACCTTCACCCCCAAACCTTCACCCCCGATCCTTCACCCCCCGAACCCTCACCCCCGAACCTTCACCCCCGATCCTTCACCCCCCGAACCCTCAATCCCCGAACCTTCACACCCCCGAACCTTCACACCCCCGAACCTTCACACTTCGAACCTTCACCCCCCGAACCTTCACCCCCCGAACATTCACCTGCCGAACCTTCACCCCCCGAACCTTCAACTCTGAACCCTCACCCCCCGCACCCTCACCCCCCGAACCATCATCCCCAAACCTTCATCCCCGAATCTTTACCTCCCTAACCTTCACCCCCCGAACCTTCACCACCCCGAAGCCTCACCCCCGAACCTTCATCCCCCGAACCTTCACCCCCCGAAACCTCACCCCCCCAAACTTCACCCGCCGAACCTTCGCCCTCTGAACCTTCGCCCCCGAACCTTCACCCCACGAACCTTCACCCCCGAACCTTCACCTCCGAACAATCACACCCCGAGCCTTCAGCCCCCTAACTTTCACCCCCCAAAGCTTCACCCCTCGAACCCTCAACCCCCGAACCTTCAACCCCGAACCCTCACCCCTCGAACTTTCACCCCCGAACCTTCACCCCGACCCCTCACCCCCCGAACCCTCAGCCCCACAACCTCACCCCCCGAACCCTCACCCCTGAACCTTCACCCCCGAACACTCACCACCCCGAACCTTCACCCCCCCGAACCCTCACCCCCCGAACCTTCACCCCCCCGAAACTTCAGACCCAAACCTTCACCCCACGAACCTTCACCCCCGAACCTTCACCCCCGAACCTTCACCTCCGAACCTTCCCCCTACCGAACCTTCACCCCCGAACCTTCACCCCCCGAACCTTCACCCCCGAACCCTCGCACCCCGATCCTTCCCCCCGAACCTTCAACCCCGAACCCTCAGCCCCGCAACCTCACCCCCCGAACCCTCACCCCTGAACCTTCACCCCCGAACACTCACCCCCCCGAACATTCACCCCCCGAACCTTCATCCCCCGAACATTCACCCCCAAACACTCACCCCCCAACCTTCACCCCCTGAACCTTCGCCCCCCGAACCTTTGCCCCGGAACCCTCACCCCCGAACCTTCACCCCCCCGAAACTTCAGACCCGAACCTTCACCCCACGAATCTTCACCCCCGAACCTTCAACCCCCGAACCTTCACACTCCGAACCTTCACTAGACCGAAACTTCACACCCGAACCTTCACCCCCCGAACTTTCACCCCGAACCCTCACCCCCAAACCCTCACCCCGAACCCTCACCCCCAAACCCTCACCCCCGAACCCTCACCCCGAACCTTCACCCCCCAAACCTTCACCCCCGATCCTTCACCCCCCGAACCCTCACCCCCGAACCTTCACCCCCGATCCTTCACCCCCCGAACCCTCAATCCCCGAACCTTCACACCCCCGAACCTTCACACCCCCGAACCTTCACACTTCGAACCTTCACCCCCCGAACCTTCACCCCCCGAACATTCACCTGCCGAACCTTCACCCCCCGAACCTTCAACTCTGAACCCTCACCCCCCGCACCCTCACCCCCCGAACCATCATCCCCGAACCTTCATCCCCGAATCTTTACCTCCCGAACCTTCACCCCCCGAACCTTCACCCCCCCGAAGCCTCACCCCCGAACCTTCATCCCCCGAACCTTCACCCCCCGAAACCTCACCCCCCCAAACTTCACCCGCCGAACCTTCGCCCTCTGAACCTTCGCCCCCGAACCTTCACCCCACGAACCTTCACCCCCGAACCTTCACCTCCGAACAATCACACCCCGAGCCTTCAGCCCCCTAACTTTCACCCCCCAAAGCTTCACCCCTCGAACCCTCAACCCCCGAACCTTCAACCCCGAACCCTCACCCCTCGAACTTTCACCCCCGAACCTTCACCCCCGACCCCTCACCCCCCGAACCCTCAGCCCCACAACCTCACCCCCCGAACCCTCACCCCTGAACCTTCACCCCCGAACACTCACCACCCCGAACCCTCACCCCCCGAACCTTCACCCCCCCAAACTTCACCCACCGAACATTCACCCCCCGAACCTTCATCCCCCGAACCTTCACCCCCGAACCCTCACCCCCCAACCTTCACCCCCCGAACCTTCGCCCCCCGAACCTTTGCCCCCGAACCCTCACTCCCGAACCTTCACCCCACCGAAACTTCAGACCCGAACCTTCACCCCACGAACCTTCACCCCCAAACCTTCACCCCCGAACCTTCACACTCCGAATCTTCACCCCCCCGAAACTTCACACCCGAACCTTCACCCCCCGAACTTTTACCCCGAGCCCTCACCCCCGAACCCTCACCCCCGAACCCTCACCCCGAACCTTCACCCTCTGAACCCTCACCCCCGAACCTTCACCCTCCGGATCCTTCACCCCCGAACTTTCACCCCCCGAACCTTCACCCCCCAAACCTTCACCCCCTGATCCTTCACCCCCCGAACCCTCACCCCCGAACCTTCACCCCCGATCCTTCACCCCCCGAACTCTCAATCCCCGAACCTTCACACCCCCGAACCTTCACACCCCCGAACCTTCACATCCCCGAAACTTCACACCCGAACCTTCACCCCCCGAACTTTCACCCCGAGCCCTCACCCCCGAACCCTCACCCCCGAACCCTCACCCCGTAACCTTCACCCTCCGAACCCTCACCCCCGAACCTTCACCCTCCGGATCCTTCACCCTCGAACCTTCACCGCCCGAACCTTCACCCCCCGAACCCTCACCCCCGAACCTTCACCCCCGATCCTTCACCCCTCGAACTCTCAATCCCCGAACCTTCACACCCCCGAACCTTCACACCCCCGAACCTTAACACCCCAAACCTTCACCCACCGAACCTTCACCCCCGAACCTTCACCTGCCGAACCTTCACCCCCCGAACTTTCAACTCTGAACCCTCAACCCCCGCACCCTCACCCCCCGAACCATCATCCCCGAACCTTCATCCCCGAACCTTCACCCCCCGAACCTTCACCCCCCCCGAACCTTCACCCCCCGAACCTTCACCCCCCGTACTCTCACCACCGAACCCTCGCAGCCCGAACCTTCACCCCCGAACCTTCACCCCACGAACCTTCACCCCACGAACGCTCACCCCCCGAACCCTCACCCCCGAACCCTCACCCGCCGAACCTTCACCCTCCCGAACCTTCAACCCCCGAATCTTCAACCCCCGAACCTTCACCTCCGAACCTTCCCCCTACCGAACCTTCACCCCCGAACCTTCACCCCCCGAACCTTCACCCCCGAACCCTCGCACCCCGATCCTTCCCCCCGAACCTTCAACCTCGAACCCTCACCCCTTGAACCTTCACCCCCGAACCCTCACCCCTCGAACCCTCAGCCCCGCAACCTCACCCCCCGAACCCTCACCCCTGAACCTTCACCCCCGAACACTCACCCCCCCGAACATTCACCCCCTGAACCTTCATCCCCCGAACGTTCACCCCCAAACACTCACCCCCCAACCTTCACCCCCTGAACCTTCGCCCCCCGAACCTTCGCCCCGGAACCCTCACCCCCCGAACCTTCACCCCCCCGAAACTTCACACCCGAACCTTCACCCCCCGAACTTTCACTCCGAGCCCTCACCCCCGAACCCTCACTCCCGAACCCTCACCCCGAACCTTCACCCGCTGAACCCTCACCCCCGAACCTTCACCCTCCGGATCCTTCACCCCCGAAACTTCACCCCCCGAACCTTCACCCCCCAAACCTTCACCCCCCGATCCTTCACCCCCCGAACCCTCACCCCCGAACCTTCACCCCCGATCCTTCACCCCCCGAACTCTCAATCCCCGAACCTTCACACCCCCGGACCTTCACACCCCCGAACCTTCACACCCCGAACCTTCACCCCCCGAACCTTCACCCCCGAACCTTCACCTGGCGAACCTTTACCCCCCGAACTTTCAACTCTGAACCCTCACCCCCCCGCACCCTCATCCCGAACCATCATCCCCGAACCTTCATCCCCGAATCTTTACCTCCCGAACCTTCACCCCCCGAACCTTCACCCCCCCGAAGCCTCACCCCCGAACCTTCATCCCCCGAACCTTCACCCCCCGAAACCTCACCCCCCCAAACTTCACCCGCCGAACCTTCGCCCTCTGAACCTTCGCCCCCGAACCTTCACCCCACGAACCTTCACCCCCGAACCTTCACCTCCGAACAATCACACCCTGAACCTTCACCCCCCTAACTTTCACCCCCCAAAGCTTCACCCCTCGAACCCTCAACCCCCGAACCTTCAACCCCGAACCCTCACCCCTCGAACTTTCACCCCCGAACCTTCACCCCCGACCCCTCACCCCCCGAACCCTCAGCCCCGCAACCTCACCCCCCGAACCCTCACCCCTGAACCTTCACCCCCGAACACTCACCACCCCGAACCCTCACCCCCCGAACCTTCACCCCCCCAAACTTCACCCACCGAACATTCACCCGCGAACCTTCATCCCCCGAACCTTCACCCCCGAACCCTCACCCCCCAACCTTCACCCCACGAACCTTCGCCCCCCGAACCTTTGCCCCCGAACCCTCACTCCCGAACCTTCACCCCACCGAAACTTCAGACCCGAACCTTCACCCCATGAACCTTCACCCCCAAAGCTTCACCCCCGAACCTTCACACTCCGAATCTTCACCCACCCGAAACTTCACACCCGAACCTTCACCCCCCGAACTTTCACCCCGAGCCCTCACCCCCGAACCCTCACCCCCGAACCCTCACCCCGAACCTTCACCCTCTGAACCCTCACCCCCGAACCTTCACCCTCCGGATCCTTCACCCCCGAACCTTCACCCCCCGAACCTTCACCCCCCAAACCTTCACCCCCCGATCCTTCACCCCCCGAACCCTCACCCCCGAACCTTCACCCCCGATCCTTCACCCCCCGAACTCTCAATCCCCGAACCTTCACACCCCCGAACCTTCACACCCCCGAACCTTCACATCCCCGAAACTTCACACCCGAACCTTCACCCCCCGAACTTTCACCCCGAGCCCTCACCCCCGAACCCTCACCCCCGAACCCTCACCCCGTAACCTTCACCCCCAAACCCTCACCCCCCAACCTTCACCCCCCGAACCTTCGCCCCCCCGAACCCTCACCACCCGAACCTTCACCCCCCCGAAACTTGAGACCCGAACCTTCACCCCACGAACCTTCACCCCGAACCTTCACCCCCGAACCTTCACACTCCGAACCTTCACCCCCCCGAAACTTCACCCCCGAACCTTCACCCCCCGAGCTTTCACCCCGAGCACTCACCCCCAAACCCTCACCCCCGAACCCTCACCACGAACCTTCACCCCCCAAACCTTCACCCCCGATCCTTCACCCCCCGAACCCTCACCCCCGAAGCTTCACCCCAGATCCTTCACCCCCCGAACCCTCAATCCCCGAAACTTCACACCCCCGAACCTTCACACCCCCGAACCTTCACACCTCGAACCTACACCCCCCGAACCTTCACCCCCCGAACATTCACCTGCCGAACCTTCACCCCACGAACCTTCAACTCTGAACCCTCACCCCCCGCACCCTCATCCCGAACCATCATCCCCGAACCTTCATCCCCGAACCTTTACCTCCCGAACCTTCACCCCCCGAACCTTCACCCCCCCGAAGCCTCACGCCCGAACCTTCATCCCCCGAACCTTCACCCCCCGAACCCTCACCCCCCAAACTTCACCCGCCGAACCTTCGCCCTCTGAACCTTCGCCCCCGAATCTTCACCCCACGAACCTTCACCCCCGAACCTTCACCCCGAACCATCACACCCCGAACCTTCACCCCCCTAACTTTCACGCCCCAAAGCTTCACGCCTCGAGCCCTCAACCCCCGAACCTTCAACCCCGAACCCTCACCCCTCGAACCTTCACCTCTGAACCTTCACCCCCGAACACTCACCACCCCGAACCCTCACCCCCGAACCTTCACCCCCCAGAACCTTCACCCCCCCGAAACCTCACCCCACGAACCTTCATCCCCCAAACCTTCACCCCCCGAACCCTCACCCCCCCAAACTTCACCCACCGAACATTCACCCACCGAACCTTTGCCCCCGAACCCTCACCCCCCGAACCTTCACCCCCCCGAAACTTCAGACCCAAACCTTCACCCCACGAACCTTCACCCCCGAACCTTCACCCCCGAACCTTCACACTCCGAACCTTCACCCCCCCGAAACTTCACACCCGAACCTTCACCCCCCGAACTTTCACCCTGAGCCCTCACCCCCGAACCCTCACCCCCGAACCCTCACCCCGTAACCTTCACCCTCCGAACTCTCACCACCGAACCTTCACCCTCCGGATCCTTCACCCCCGAACCTTCACCGCCCGAACCTTCACCCCCCGAACCCTCACCCCCGAACCTTCACCCCCGATCCTTCACCCCCCGAACTCTCAATCCCCGAACCTTCACACCCCCGAACCTTAACACCCCAAACCTTCACCCACCGAACCTTCACCCCCGAACCTTCACCTGCCGAACTTTCACCCCCCGAACTTTCAACTCTGAACCCTCAACCCCCGCGCCCTCACCCCCCGAACCATCATCCCCGAACCTTCATCCCCGAACCTTCACCCCCCGAACCTTCACCCCCCCGAACCTTCACCCCCCGAACCTTCACCCCCCCCGAATCTTCACCCCCCGAACCTTCACCCCCTGTACTCTCACCACCGAACCCTCGCAGCCCGAACCTTCACCCCCGAACCTTCACCCCACGAACCTTCACCCCCGATCCTTCACCCCCGAACCCTCACCCCCGAACCTTCACCCCCGATCCTTCACCCCCCGAACCCTCAATCCCCGAACCTTCACACCCCCGAACCTTCACACCCCCGAACCTTCACACCTCGAACCTTCACACCCGATCCTTCACCCCCCGAACCCTCACCACGAACCTTCACCCCCAAACCTTCACCCCCCGAACCTTCACCCCCCCGAAGCCTCACCCCCGAACCTTCATCCCCCGAACCTTCACCCCCCGAACCCTCACCCCCCCAAACTTCACCCGCCGAACCTTCGCCCTCTGAACCTTCGCCCCCGAACCTTCACCCCACGAACCTTCAGCCCCGAACCTTCACCCCGAACCATCACACCCCGAACCTTCACCCCCCTAACTTTCACGCCCCAAAGCTTCACCCCTCGATCCCTCAACCCCCGAACCTTCAACCCCGAACCCTCACCCCTCGAACCTTCACCCCCGACCCCTCACCCCCCGAACCCTCAGCCCCGCAACCTCACCCCCCGAACCCTCACCCCTGAACCTTCACCCTCGAACACTCACCACCCCGAATCCTCACCCCCGAACCTTCACCCCCCAGAACCTTCACCCCCCCGAAACCTCACCCCACGAACCTTCATCCCCCAAACCTTCACCCCCCGAACCCTCACCCCCCCAAACTTCACCCACCGAACATTCACCCCCCGAACCTTTGCCCCCGAACCCTCACCCCCCGAACCTTCACACCCCCGAACTCACCCCCCGAATCCTCACCCCGTCGAACCCTCACCCCTCGAACCCACACCCCACAAACCTTCACCCCTCGAACCTTCACCTCCGAAGCCTCAGCCCCGAACCTTCACCCCCGAACCTTCACCCACAAATCCTCGCACCCCGATCCTTCAACCCCGAACATTCACCCCCGAACCTTCACCCCCAGAACCCTCACCCCCCGAACCTTCACCCCCCGAACCTTCACCCCCCGAACTCACCCCCCGAACCCTCACCCCGTCGAACCCTCACCCCTCGAACACTCACCCCACGAACCTTCACCCCTCGAACCTTCACCTCCGAATCTTCATCCCCGAACCTTCACTCCCGAACATTCACCCCCGAACCTTCACCCCCCAAACCTTCACCCCCCGAACTCTCAGCCCCGAACCTTCACCCCCGAACCTTCACCCCCTGAACCCTCACCCCTGAACCTTCACCCCACGAACCTTCACCCCCAAACCCAAACCCCCGAAACTTCACCCCCGAACCCTCGCAGGCTGAACCTTCACCGCTGAACCTTCACCCCCGAACCTTCACCCCGAACCTTCACAACCGAACCATCGCATGCTGAACCTTCACCCCCGAAACTTCACCTCCGAACCTTCACCCCCGAACCCTCGCACCCCGAACCTTCACCACCCAAAACCTCGCACGCTGAACCATCACCCCCCCCCGAACCTTCACTCCCGAACCTTCACCCCAGAATCTTCACCCCCGAACCTTCACCCCCAAACCTTCAGCCCCGAACCTTCACCCCCGAATTTGCACCCCCGAACCCTCGCAGCCCGAACCCTCACCCCCCCAAACTTCACCCGCCGAACCTTCGCCCACCGAACCTTTGCCCCCGAACCTTCACCCCACGAACATTCACCCCCGAACCATCACACCCCGAACCTTCACCCCCATAACCTTCACCCCCCAAAGCTTCACCCCTCGAACCCTCAACCCCCGAACCTTCAACCCCGAACCCTCACCCCTCGAACCTTCACCCCGAACCTTCACCCCCGAACCCTCACCCCCCGAACCCTCAGCCCTGCAACCTCACCCCCTGAACCCTCACCCCTGAACCTTCACCCCCGAACACTCACCCCCCCGAACATTCACCCCCCGAACCTTCATCCCCCGAACCTTCACCCCCAAACCCTCACCCCCCAACCTTCACCCCTCGAACCTTCGCCCCCCGAACCTTCGCACCCGAACCCTCACCACCCGAACCTTCACCCCCCCGAAACTTGAGACCCGAACCTTCACCCCACGAACCTTCACCCCGAACCTTCACCCCCGAACCTTCACACTCCGAACCTTCACCCCCCCCGAAACTTCACACCCGAACCTTCACCCCCCGAGCTTTCACCCCGAGCACTCACCCCCAAACCCTCACCCCCGAACCCTCACCACGAACCTTCACCCCCCAAACCTTCACTCCCGATCCTTCACCCCCCGAACCCTCACCCCCGAACCTTCACCCCCGATCCTTCACCCCCCGAACCCTCAATCTCCGAAACTTCACACCCCCGAACCTTCACACCCCCGAACCTTCACACCTCGAACCTACACCCCCCGAACCTTCACCCCCCGAACATTCACCTGCCGAACCTTCACCCCCCGAACCTTCAACTCTGAACCCTCACCCCCCGCACCCTCATCCCGAACCATCATCCCCGAACCTTCATCCCCGAACCTTTACCTCCCGAACCTTCACCCCCCGAACCTTCACCCCGCCGAAGCCTCACGCCCGAACCTTCATCCCCCGAACCTTCACCCCCCGAACCCTCACCCCCCAAACTTCACCCGCCGAACCTTCGCCCTCTGAACCTTCGCCCCCGAATCTTCACCCCACGAACCTTCACCCCCGAACCTTCACCCCGAACCATCACACCCCGAACCTTCACCCCCCTAACTTTCACGCCCCAAAGCTTCACGCCTCGAGCCCTCAACCCCCGAACCTTCAACCCCGAACCCTCACCCCTCGAACCTTCACCTCTGAACCTTCACCCCCGAACACTCACCACCCAGAACCCTCACCCCCGAACCTTCACCCCCCAGAACCTTCACCCCCCCGAAACCTCACCCCACGAACCTTCATCCCCCAAACCTTCACCCCCCGAACCCTCACCCCCCCAAACTTCACCCACCGAACATTCACCCACCGAACCTTTGCCCCCGAACCCTCACCCCCCGAACCTTCACCCCCCCGAAACTTCAGACCCAAACCTTCACCCCACGAACCTTCACCCCCGAACCTTCACCCCCGAACCTTCACACTCCGAACCTTCACCCCCCCGAAACTTCACACCCGAACCTTCACCCCCCGAACTTTCACCCTGAGCCCTCACCCCCGAACCCTCACCCCCGAACCCTCACCCCGTAACCTTCACCCTCCGAACTCTCACCACCGAACCTTCACCCTCCGGATCCTTCACCCCCGAACCTTCACCGCCCGAACCTTCACCCCCCGAACCCTCACCCCCGAACCTTCACCCCCGATCCTTCACCCCCCGAACTCTCAATCCCCGAACCTTCACACCCCCGAACCTTAACACCCCAAACCTTCACCCACCGAACCTTCACCCCCGAACCTTCACCTGCCGAACTTTCACCCCCCGAACTTTCAACTCTGAACCCTCAACCCCCGCGCCCTCACCCCCCGAACCATCATCCCCGAACCTTCATCCCCGAACCTTCACCCCCCGAACCTTCACCCCCCCCGAATCTTCACCCCCCGAACCTTCACCCCCTGTACTCTCACCACCGAACCCTCGCAGCCCGAACCTTCACCCCCGAACCTTCACCCCACGAACCTTCACCCCCGATCCTTCACCCCCGAACCCTCACCCCCGAACCTTCACCCCCGATCCTTCACCCCCCGAACCCTCAATCCCCGAACCTTCACACCCCCGAACCTTCACACCCCCGAACCTTCACACCTCGAACCTTCACACCCGATCCTTCACCCCCCGAACCCTCACCACGAACCTTCACCCCCAAACCTTCACCCCCCGAACCTTCACCCCCCCGAAGCCTCACCCCCGAACCTTCATCCCCCGAACCTTCACCCCCCGAACCCTCACCCCCCCAAACTTCACCCGCCGAACCTTCGCCCTCTGAACCTTCGCCCCCGAACCTTCACCCCACGAACCTTCAGCCCCGAACCTTCACCCCGAACCATCACACCCCGAACCTTCACCCCCCTAACTTTCACGCCCCAAAGCTTCACCCCTCGATCCCTCAACCCCCGAACCTTCAACCCCGAACCCTCACCCCTCGAACCTTCACCCCCGACCCCTCACCCCCCGAACCCTCAGCCCCGCAACCTCACCCCCCGAACCCTCACCCCTGAACCTTCACCCTCGAACACTCACCACCCCGAATCCTCACCCCCGAACCTTCACCCCCCAGAACCTTCACCCCCCCGAAACCTCACCCCACGAACCTTCATCCCCCAAACCTTCACCCCCCGAACCCTCACCCCCCCAAACTTCACCCACCGAACATTCACCCCCCGAACCTTTGCCCCCGAACCCTCACCCCCCGAACCTTCACACCCCCGAACTCACCCCCCGAATCCTCACCCCGTCGAACCCTCACCCCTCGAACCCACACCCCACAAACCTTCACCCCTCGAACCTTCACCTCCGAAGCCTCAGCCCCGAACCTTCACCCCCGAACCTTCACCCACAAATCCTCGCACCCCGATCCTTCAACCCCGAACATTCACCCCCGAACCTTCACCCCCAGAACCCTCACCCCCCGAACCTTCACCCCCCGAACCTTCACCCCCCGAACTCACCCCCCGAACCCTCACCCCGTCGAACCCTCACCCCTCGAACACTCACCCCACGAACCTTCACCCCTCGAACCTTCACCTCCGAATCTTCATCCCCGAACCTTCACTCCCGAACATTCACCCCCGAACCTTCACCCCCCAAACCTTCACCCCCCGAACTCTCAGCCCCGAACCTTCACCCCCGAACCTTCACCCCCTGAACCCTCACCCCTGAACCTTCACCCCACGAACCTTCACCCCCAAACCCAAACCCCCGAAACTTCACCCCCGAACCCTCGCAGGCTGAACCTTCACCGCTGAACCTTCACCCCCGAACCTTCACCCCGAACCTTCACAACCGAACCATCGCATGCTGAACCTTCACCCCCGAAACTTCACCTCCGAACCTTCACCCCCGAACCCTCGCACCCCGAACCTTCACCACCCAAAACCTCGCACGCTGAACCATCACCCCCCCCCCGAACCTTCACTCCCGAACCTTCACCCCAGAATCTTCACCCCCGAACCTTCACCCCCAAACCTTCAGCCCCGAACCTTCACCCCCGAATTTGCACCCCCGAACCCTCGCAGCCCGAACCCTCACCCCCCCAAACTTCACCCGCCGAACCTTCGCCCACCGAACCTTTGCCCCCGAACCTTCACCCCACGAACCTTCACCCCCGAACCATCACACCCCGAACCTTCACCCCCATAACCTTCACCCCCCAAAGCTTCACCCCTCGAACCCTCAACCCCCGAACCTTCAACCCCGAACCCTCACCCCTCGAACCTTCACCCCGAACCTTCACCCCCGAACCCTCACCCCCCGAACCCTCAGCCCTGCAACCTCACCCCCTGAACCCTCACCCCTGAACCTTCACCCCCGAACACTCACCCCCCCGAACATTCACCCCCCGAACCTTCATCCCCCAAACCTTCACCCCCAAACCCTCACCCCCCAACCTTCACCCCTCGAACCTTCGCCCCCCGAACCTTCGCACCCGAACCCTCACCACCCGAACCTTCACCCCCCCGAAACTTGAGACCCGAACCTTCACCCCACGAACCTTCACCCCGAACCTTCACCCCCGAACCTTCACACTCCGAACCTTCACCCCCCCCGAAACTTCACACCCGAACCTTCACCCCCCGAGCTTTCACCCCGAGCACTCACCCCCAAACCCTCACCCCCGAACCCTCACCACGAACCTTCACCCCCCAAACCTTCACTCCCGATCCTTCACCCCCCGAACCCTCACCCCCGAACCTTCACCCCCGATCCTTCACCCCCCGAACCCTCAATCTCCGAAACTTCACACCCCCGAACCTTCACACCCCCGAACCTTCACACCTCGAACCTACACCCCCCGAACCTTCACCCCCCGAACATTCGCCTGCCGAACCTTCACCCCCCGAACCTTCAACTCTGAACCCTCACCCCCCGCACCCTCATCCCGAACCATCATCCCCGAACCTTCATCCCCGAACCTTTACCTCCCGAACCTTCACCCCCCGAACCTTCACCCCGCCGAAGCCTCACGCCCGAACCTTCATCCCCCGAACCTTCACCCCCCGAACCCTCACCCCCCAAACTTCACCCGCCGAACCTTCGCCCTCTGAACCTTCGCCCCCGAATCTTCACCCCACGAACCTTCACCCCCGAACCTTCACCCCGAACCATCACACCCCGAACCTTCACCCCCCTAACTTTCACGCCCCAAAGCTTCACCCCTCGAGCCCTCAACCCCCGAACCTTCAACCCCGAACCCACACCCCTCGAACCTTCCCTTCTGAACCTTCACCCCGAACACTCACCACCCCGAACCCTCACCCCCGAACCTTCACCCCCCAGAACCTTCACCCCCCCGAAACCTCACCCCACGAACCTTCATCCCCCAAACCTTCACCCCCCGAACCCTCACCCCCCCAAACTTCACCCACCGAACATTCACCCACCGAACCTTTGCCCCCGAACCCTCACCCCCCGAACCTTCACCCCCCCGAAACTTCAGACCCAAACCTTCACCCCACGAACCTTCACCCCCGAACCTTCACCCCCGAACCTTCACACTCCGAACCTTCACCCCCCCGAAACTTCACACCCGAACCTTCACCCCCCGAACTTTCACCCTGAGCCCTCACCCCCGAACCCTCACCCCCGAACCCTCACCCCGTAACCTTCACCC
Organism: Pristiophorus japonicus; assembly: GCF_044704955.1. Classification (NCBI taxonomy): domain Eukaryota; kingdom Metazoa; phylum Chordata; class Chondrichthyes; family Pristiophoridae; genus Pristiophorus; species Pristiophorus japonicus. The sequence continues at coordinate 171,845,616 of NC_091985.1, forward strand.
TCCGAACCCTCACCCCCGAACCTTCACCCTCCGGATCCTTCACCCCCGAACCTTCACCGCCCGAACCTTCACCCCCCGAACCCTCACCCCCGAACCTTCACCCCCGATCCTTCACCCCCCGAACTCTCAATCCCCGAACCTTCACACCCCCGAACCTTAACACCCCAAACCTTCACCCACCGAACCTTCACCCCCGAACCTTCACCTGCCGAACCTTCACCCCCCGAACGTTCAACTCTGAACCCTCAACCCCCGCGCCCTCACCCCCCGAACCATCATCCCCGAACCTTCATCCCCGAACCTTCACCCCCCGAACCTTCACCCCCCCCGAACCTTCACCCCCCGAACCTTCACCCCCTGTACTCTCACCACCGAACCCTCGCAGCCCGAACCTTCACCCCCGAACCTTCACCCCACGAACCTTCACCCCCAATCCTTCACCCCCGAACCCTCACCCCCGAACCTTCACCCCCGATCCTTCACCCCCCGAACCCTCAATCCCCGAACCTTCACACCCCCGAACCTTCACACCCCCGAACCTTCACACCTCGAACCTTCACCCCCGATCCTTCACCCTCCGAACCCTCACCACGAACCTTCACCCCCAAACCTTCACCCCACGAACCTTCACCCCACGAACCCTCACCCCCCGAACCCTCACCCCCGAACCCTCACCCGCCGAACCTTCACCCTCCCGAACCTTCACCCCCCGAACCTTCAACCCCCGAACCTTCACCTCCGAACCTTCCCCCTACCGAACCTTCACCCCCGAACCTTCCCCCCCCGAACCTTCACCCCCGAACCCTCGCACCCCGATCCTTCCCCCCGAACCTTCAACCCCGAACCCTCAGCCCCGCAACCTCACCCCCCGAACCCTCACCCCTGAACCTTCACCCCCGAACACTCACCCCCCCGAACATTCACCCCCCGAACCTTCATCCCCCGAACATTCACCCCCAAACACTCACCCCCCAACCTTCACCCCCCGAACCTTCGCCCCCCGAACCTTCGCCCCGGAACCCTCACCCCCCGAACCTTCACCCCCCCGAAACTTCAGACCCGAACCTTCACCCCACGAATCTTCACCCCCGAACCTTCAACCCCCGAACCTTCACACTCCGAACCTTCACCCCCCCCGAAACTTCACACCCGAACCTTCACCCCCCGAACTTTCACCCCGAACCCTCACCCCCAAACCCTCACCCCGAACCCTCACCCCCAAACCCTCACCCCCGAACCCTCACCCCGAACCTTCACCCCCCAAACCTTCACCCCCGATCCTTCACCCCCCGAACCCTCACCCCCGAACCTTCACCCCCGATCCTTCACCCCCCGAACCCTCAATCCCCGAACCTTCACACCCCCGAACCTTCACACCCCCGAACCTTCACACTTCGAACCTTCACCCCCCGAACCTTCACCCCCCGAACATTCACCTGCCGAACCTTCACCCCCCGAACCTTCAACTCTGAACCCTCACCCCCCGCACCCTCACCCCCCGAACCATCATCCCCGAACCTTCATCCCCGAATCTTTACCTCCCGAACCTTCACCCCCCGAACCTTCACCCCCCCGAAGCCTCACCCCCGAACCTTCATCCCCCGAACCTTCACCCCCCGAAACCTCACCCCCCCAAACTTCACCCGCCGAACCTTCGCCCTCTGAACCTTCGCCCCCGAACCTTCACCCCACGAACCTTCACCCCCGAACCTTCACCTCCGAACAATCACACCCCGAGCCTTCAGCCCCCTAACTTTCACCCCCCAAAGCTTCACCCCTCGAACCCTCAACCCCCGAACCTTCAACCCCGAACCCTCACCCCTCGAACTTTCACCCCCGAACCTTCACCCCCGACCCCTCACCACCCGAACCCTCAGCCCCACAACCTCACCCCCCGAACCCTCACCCCTGAACCTTCACCCCCGAACACTCACCACCCCGAACCCTCACCCCCCGAACCTTCACCCCCCCAAACTTCACCCACCGAACATTCACCCCCCGAACCTTGATCCCCCGAACCTTCACCCCCGAACCCTCACCCCCCAACCTTCACCCCCCGAACCTTCGCCCCCCGAACCTTTGCCCCCGAACCCTCACTCCCGAACCTTCACCCCACCGAAACTTCAGACCCGAACCTTCACCCCACGAACCTTCACCCCCAAACCTTCACCCCCGAACCTTCACACTCCGAATCTTCACCCCCCCGAAACTTCACACCCGAACCTTCACCCCCCGAACTTTTACCCCGAGCCCTCACCCCCGAACCCTCACCCCCGAACCCTCACCCCGAACCTTCACCCTCTGAACCCTCACCCCCGAACCTTCACCCTCCGGATCCTTCACCCCCGAACCTTCACCCCCCGAACCTTCACCCCCCAAACCTTCACCCCCCGATCCTTCACCCCCCGAACCCTCACCCCCGAACCTTCACCCCCGATCCTTCACCCCCCGAACTCTCAATCCCCGAACCTTCACACCCCCGAACCTTCACACCCCCGAACCTTCACATCCCCGAAACTTCACACCCGAACCTTCACCCCCCGAACTTTCACCCCGAGCCCTCACCCCCGAACCCTCACCCCCGAACCCTCACCCCGTAACCTTCACCCTCCGAACCCTCACCCCCGAACCTTCACCCTCCGGATCCTTCACCCTCGAACCTTCACCGCCCGAACCTTCACCCCCCGAACCCTCACCCCCGAACCTTCACCCCCGATCCTTCACCCCTCGAACTCTCAATCCCCGAACCTTCACACCCCCGAACCTTCACACCCCCGAACCTTAACACCCCAAACCTTCACCCACCGAACCTTCACCCCCGAACCTTCACCTGCCGAACCTTCACCCCCCGAACTTTCAACTCTGAACCCTCAACCCCCGCACCCTCACCCCCCGAACCATCATCCCCGAACCTTCATCCCCGAACCTTCACCCCCCCGAACCTTCACCCCCCCCGAACCTTCACCCCCCGAACCTTCACCCCCCGTACTCTCACCACCGAACCCTCGCAGCCCGAACCTTCACCCCCGAACCTTCACCCCACGAACCTTCACCCCACGAACGCTCACCCCCCGAACCCTCACCCCCGAACCCTCACCCGCCGAACCTTCACCCTCCCGAACCTTCAACCCCCGAATCTTCAACCCCCGAACCTTCACCTCCGAACCTTCCCCCTACCGAACCTTCACCCCCGAACCTTCACCCCCCGAACCTTCACCCCCGAACCCTCGCACCCCGATCCTTCCCCCCGAACCTTCAACCTCGAACCCTCACCCCTCGAACCTTCACCCCCGAACCCTCACCCCTCGAACCCTCAGCCCCGCAACCTCACCCCCCGAACCCTCACCCCTGAACCTTCACCCCCGAACACTCACCACCCCGAACATTCACCCCCTGAACCTTCATCCCCCGAACGTTCACCCCCAAACACTCACCCCCCAACATTCACCCCCTGAACCTTCGCCCCCACTGAACCTTCGCCCCGGAACCCTCACCCCCCGAACCTTCACCCCCCCGAAACTTCACACCCGAACCTTCACCCCCCGAACTTTCACTCCGAGCCCTCACCCCCGAACCCTCACTCCCGAACCCTCACCCCGAACCTTCACCCTCTGAACCCTCACCCCCGAACCTTCACCCTCCGGATCCTTCACCCCCGAACCTTCACCCCCCGAACCTTCACCCCCCAAACCTTCACCCCCCGATCCTTCACCCCCCGAACCCTCACCCCCGAACCTTCACCCCCGATCCTTCACCCCCCGAACTCTCAATCCCCGAACCTTCACACCCCCGGACCTTCACACCCCCGAACCTTCACACCCCGAACCTTCACCCCCCGAACCTTCACCCCCGAACCTTCACCTGGCGAACCTTCACCCCCCGAACTTTCAACTCTGAACCCTCAACCCCCGCACCCTCATTCCCCGAACCATCATCCCCGAACTTTCATCCCTGAACCTTCACCCCGCGAACCTTCACCCCCCCCGAACCTTCACCCCCCGAACCTTCACCCCCTGTACTCTCACCCCCGAACCCTCACAGCCCGAACCCTCACCCCTGAACCTTCACCCCACGAACCTTCACCCCCCGAACCCTCACCCCCCGAACCCTCACCCCCGAACCCTCACCCGCCGAACCTTCACCCTCCCGAACCTTCACCCCCCGAACCTTCACCCCCCGAACCTTCACCTCCAAACCTTCCCCCTACCGAACCATCACCCCCGAACCTTCACCCCCCGAACCTTCACCCCTGAACCTTCACCCCCCAAACCCTCACCCCCCAACCTTCACCCCCCGAACCTTCGCCCCCCGAACCTTTGCCCCCGAACCCTCACCCCCCGAATCTTCACCCCCCAAAACTTCAGACCCGAACCTTCACCCCACGAACCTTCACCCCCAAACCTTCACCCCCGAACCTTCACACTCCGAACCTTCACCCCCCGAAACTTCACACCCGAACCTTCACCCCCCGAACTTTCACCCCGAGCCCTCACCCCCGAACCCTCACCCCCGAACCCTCACCCCGAACCTTCACCCTCTGAACCCTCACCCCCGAACCTTCACCCTCCGGATCCTTCACCCCCCGAACCTTCACCCCCCGAACCTTCACCCCCCAAACCTTCACCCCCCGATCCTTCACCCCCCGAACCCTCACCCCCGAACCTTCACCCCCGATCCTTCACACCCCGAACCTTCACCCCCCGAACCTTCACCCCCCGAACCTTCACCCCTGAACCTTCACCTGCCGAACCTTCAGCCCCCAAACTTTCAACTCTGAACCCTCAACCCCCGCACCCTCATCCCCCGAACCATTATCCCCGAACCTTCATCCCCGAACCTTCACCCCCCGAACCTTCACCCCCCCCGAACCTTCACCCCCCGAACCTTCACCCCCTGTACTCTCACCCCCGAACCCTCGCAGCCCGAACCCTCACCCCTGAACTTTCACCCCACGAACCTTCACCCCCGAACCCTCACCCCCCGAACCCTCACCCCCGAACCCTCACCCGCCGAACCTTCACCCTCCCGAACCTTCACCCCCCGAACCTTCACCCCCCGAACCTTCACCTCCGAACCTTCCCCCTACCGAACCTTCACCCCCGAACCTTCACCCCCCGAACCTTCACTCCCGAACCCTCGCACCCCGATCCTTCCCCCCGAACCTTCACCCCCGAACCTTCACCCCCGAACCTTCACCCCCAGAACCCTCACCCCCCGAACCTTCACCCCCAGAACTTTCACCCCCCGAACTCACCCCCCTCACCCTCACCCCGTCGAATCCTCACCCCCCGAACCCTCACCCCTCGAACCTTCACCTCCGAATCTTCACCCCCCGAACCTTCACCCCCCGAACCTTCCTCCCCCGAACTTTCACACGGAAAAAACTGCGCGCCTATCTGCAGGTGCTGCGCCCGCTTGAACTTCCGATCCTGAGGCCTTCACTCCCTGCACGTCGCAGTGCGTGCACGTTGGTATGTCCGTAAGCTGGAGCTGGAATCACATGGCTCTGTGTAGCCAATCAAGGTACAGTATTTTCTCATTCATAATAATGGGAACTCCGTTAGTTGGAGTTCTCATTACTATGAATGAGAACCCCCCCAAACACCCAATACACTAATAAAAAAATAAAAAATATACGCTACATATTTAAGATTCATTTAAATTAAAGTTCTAATAAAAAAATATATTTTCATGACTTTTGAGAAAGTTTTTTTAGTTATCACTTGAAATAAACTTACCGTAGTGGGGACAGGTTTTTAACAATAAAATGTGTTTTTATAACTTTATTTTAAAATGTTTCTGTATATTTTTAAACACTTGTGCCTGTAGCAGTAGGTTATACACCTGCTTTTCCAGGCACAGGATTTTAAAGGACTGTTGCAGGGCAAGATATGTGTAAGTATTGGAAATCTTGCCTTGCAAGTGTCCTCACTCCCAAAATGCACGAGATCGGTCAAGCCAAAAACTTGACCGATCGGAACAGCCAGTTTTCAGCGCATGCGCATTGGTGTCTACTGTACATGGTCCATGTCTCTGAGCCATACAGGAGGGCAGGTATTACTACAGCCCTGTAGACCATGAGCTTGGTGGCAGTTTTGAGGGCCTGGTCTTCAAACACTCTTTTACTCAGGCGACCGAAGGCTGCACTGGTGCACTGGAGGCGGTGTTGAAACTTATTGTCAATGTCTGCTCTTTTGATAGGAGGCTCCCGAGTTATGGGAAATGGTCCAAGGTGTCCAGGGCCGCACCGTGGATCTTGATGGCTGGGGGGCAGTGCTGTGCGGTGAGGACAGGCTGGTGGAGGACCTTTGTCTTGCAGATGTTTAGCGTAAGGCCCATGCTTTCGTACGCCTCAGTAAATACGTCGACTATGTCCTGGAGTTCAGACTCTGGGAGGACAGACACACCAACGTTAGCGTCCTCGACCAGGCCAACATCCCCAGCATCGAAGCACTGACCACACTCGACCAGCTCCACTGGGCAGGCCACATTGTTCGCATGCTAGACACGAGGCTCCCAAAGCAAGTGCTCTACTCGGAACTCCTTCACGGCAAGCGAGCCAAAGGTGGGCAGAGGAAACGTTACAAGGACACCCTTAAAGCCTCCTTGATAAAGTGCAACATCCCCACTGACACCTGGGAGTCCCTGGCCAAAGACCGCCCTAAGTGGAGGAAGTGCATCCGGGAGGGCGCTGAGCACCTCGAGTCTCATCGCCGAGAGCATGCAGAAACCAAGCGCAGGCAGCGGAAGGAGCGTGCGGCAAACCGTCCCACCCTCCCCTTCCCTCAACGACTGTCTGTCCCACCTGTGACAGTGACTGTGGTTCTTGTATTGGAATGTTCAGCCACCTAAGGACTCATTTTAAGAGAGGAAGCAAGTCACCCTCGATTCCGAGGGACTGCCGATGATGATGATGACTTTGGTTTGGACCTTCTCCTGTGCCTCTATGTCCTTTTAGTAATATGGAGACCGGAGGGTGTCACAGTTCTCTAATACTCACAGGTCCGCCAACGCAACCTTAAATATTGGAGTTCTGGATCCAAAAGCTTCAAGCGGCCAGAATTTTGTTTCGGAACAACACGGGGAAATTGCCGTGGGATTAATTACCAGGCCAGAAACGTGGGTGCCGCAGGTTTGAAGAACTAACCGCCGAGCCTTTCCTCCCGGAGAGTTGGGATTTCGGCATTGGGCGCGCTGAGACCCACGATCCTGACTCCAAAGGGGGCGTGCCCTGAGCACCACACGAGGAATCGGCGCCATGATCATCCCCTCGATGAGATGCTTGCCTGGTGGAGCCTGTTCCCACGTTTCATAGAATAACAGTAAGTGAGCAATCTGAGACATTGGGTGAGTGCAGCGTGCTCGGGGGGGAACAGGGGACTTTGGATCTGTGGTTCCCAAAGTTCTCCACCACTGGGGATTTCCTCACCTCATGTCTGGCTCTGTTGTAGACTCACTGAGTGAGATTGACAGCCATGATTAGTCAACAACACTGTTAGCAATGTATCACGTGACTACCAGGATGGTAGATGGTGAACCTGTATTTATTTGTGTTATTGGCATCGTATTCCATATTTTACACAATTGAACATGTTTTTTTGTGGCAGATGTAAGCAGTATCATTGAGTGCTTTTGTTTTGATGACTAAGCCTGGTAAATGATCTTGTCGGCCAGCTAACCGAAGACATTGCCCCTCTAAGGTTGCCAACTCTGGTTTGACGTGTTTCTGAAGGTTACATCACATGACCTCATGCCCCCAATATTTTTATAACTAGTAAACAGAGTGTTGAAAGAAAATGGGAAGAATGCAAAATGTTCTCAATGCCTGTGTGATTTTCTCCCCCATGCCTTGCAGCAGTTTCCAGAACGTTAACCTTCGATCTCTGGAGATTCCTGGATAATCCTTGGGAGGGTTGGAAACCCGAGTCCCGTGAAGTACCACTATAATGGCGAAGTGTCACTCATCACCTTCGTGAGCTTTTGTCATGGAATCGTACAGCACGGCAAGAGGCCATCGTGTTCTGTGAAAGAGCTATCCAATTAATCCCACACACCCTGCTCTTTCCCCATAGCCCTGCATATTTTTCCCTTCAAGTATTTATCCAATTCACTTTTGAAAGTTACTATTCAATCTGCTACCACTGCCCTTTCAGGCTGTGTGTGCCAGATCTCCTTCCACTATGCTATCGTTCCCGAAAACTGGCGAAAGAACCAGCATTGTCGTAAGAACCCATCTGGTTCACTAATGTCCTTCAGGGAAGGAAATCTACCGTCCTTACCCGGTCTGGCCTGTATGTGACTCCAGGCCCACGGCAATGTGGCCCACTCTTAACTGCCCCCTGAAATGGCCAAGCGAGACACTCAGTTGTCACGAAGGCGGCCCACTACCACCTTCACGAGGGGCAATGAGGGATGGGCAATAAACGCCAGCCATGACAGCGACGCAAAAGAAGAAGGTTACCTTAAATCGGAGTCTTCTGGTTACTGACACCTCTGCCAGTGGAAACAGTTGCTCCTTATTTACTCTATCAAAAACCCCTCATGGTTTTGAACACCTTTGCATCATGAATACAAAGTGTTCAGAAAGGACAGGGAAGGATAAAAGGGAGGTGGGGTGACAGTACTGGTTAGGGAAGACATTGTGGTGTTGGAAAGAGAGGATATCCTGGAGGGAGCAAGGACAGAATCCATTTCGTTCGAGTTGAGAAGCAAAAAGGGCATAACATAAGAACATAAGAACATAAGAATTAGGAACAGGAGTGGGCCATCTAGCCCCTCGAGCCTGCTCCGCCATTCAACAAGATCATGGCTGATCTGGCCGTGGACTCAGCTCCACTTACCCGCCCGCTCCCCATAACCCTTAATTCCCTTATTGGTTAAAAATCTATCTATCTGTGATTTGAATACATTCAATGAGCTAGCCTCAACTACTTCCCTGGGCAGAGAATTCCACAGATTCACAACCCTCTGGGAGAAGAAATTCCTTCTCAACTCAGTTTTAAATTGGCTCCCCCGTATTTTGAGGCTGTGCCCCCTAGTTCTAGTCTCCCCAACCAGTGGAAACAACTTCTCTGCCTCTATCTTGTCTATCCCTTTCATAATCACGCAATTGGGGGTATTCTATAGGCCTCCAAATAGTGAGCGAGAGATAGAGGAACAATTCTACAGGGAAATCACACAGATGTGCAAGGACTATAGAACAGTGATATAAAGCCAAATACTGCGGCTGCTGGATTCTGAAATAAAAGCAGAAAATGCTGGAAATCTCAGCGGGTCAGGCAGCATCTGTGGAGAGGAAGCAGAGTTAACGTTTCGGGTCGATGACCCTTCGTCAGAACTGGAGAGTGTTGGGAAAGAACAGATTCTTAACCTGCACTGAAAGGGAGAGAAGTAAGAACAAAAGGGAAGGTCTGTGATAGGGGGGAAGGCAGGAGAGATTAGAGAGACAAGGGGGAGGTGCCAGAGAATTGGAAAGTGGCAAATGTGACACCCTTGTTCAAGAAAGAGTATGACGACAGGCCTAGTATCAGTGGATGGTAAGGTTTTAGAAACAATAATCAGGGGACAAATTAACAGGCACTTGGAAAGGTTTAAGTTAATTAAGGAGAGCCAGCACGGATTTGTAAAAGGCAGATCGTGTTTGATTAATCTAATTGATTTTTTTGATGAAGTAACAGAGCAGGTTGGTGAAGGGAATGCAGTGGATGTTGGCTGTATGGATTTTGGGAAGGCGTTTGACAAAGTATCACATAAAAGTCTGGTTAACAAAATTGAGGCTCACGGAATAGGAGGGTCAGTGTCAGCTTGGGTAAGAAATCGGCTTAAGGACAGGAAACAGCGAGTCGTGGTGAACGGTTGTGTTTCAGACTGGAGGATGGTGGACAATGATGTTCCCCAGGGGTCAGTGCTGGGACCACGGCTTTTGTGACATATATATATATAAATGACTTGGATATTGGAATACAGAGTAAAATGTCAAAATTTGCTGATAATACCGTCATGTATTCAACTATCATTGTAAGCCATGTATAAACTGACCTAAGTTGTACACCTTGAGAACATTGACCACAAGGGGGTGAACTTGTGGGAGACACTCCTAACCTGGACTTTCAGGTATAAAAGGGGAAGCTCCACCCATCTTCATCACTTCAGTGCTGGCTAATAAAGGTAACTGGTCACAGAGTGACCTTCTCTCAAGTATGGGTCTCGTGTGCATTTATACTGTATAGTAAGGACATATTATTGGCGACAAGAAACAGATTTAAACCACGCGAGCATGGCCACTAGCAGCACAGAAGAGAGGTACTGTGTTGGTGATGATTGGGACGACTTTATTGAGAAACTACAGCAAAGTTTTGTCACTAAGGAATGGTTGGGACAGGATTCGGCCGACAAACGCAGGGCTCATCTCCTGACAGTTTGTGGATCCAGGACGTACTCCCTGATAAAGGACTTTTGCGCCAGAGAAGCCGGCAGACAAGACGTTTGAAGAGCTCAGTAAGTTGATCGGGGAACACCTCAAACCGGCGAACAGCATGCACATGGCGAGACACCGGTTTTACACGCACCAGCAGCAAGAAGGGCAAAGCGTTCCAGACTTCGTGGCAGACCTCCAGCGACTGGCGAGCCTATGTAAGTTCCCAGATGCATGCAGAGCGGAGATGCTGTGAGACTTTTTTATTGAGAGCATCGGGCACGCTGGGATTTTCAGGAAACTGATTGAGACCAAAGACTTGACCTTGGAAGCGGCGGCTCTGATAACCCAGACATTTATCTCAGGGGAGAAAGAGACCAGAACGATGTATGACAAAAATCTTGGCTCAAATGCGGCAAATGACCAGGGAGTCAACATTGTTAACGCGGCACACAGTTCTCTAGGCAGACAAGGGCAATCGGACATGCCCCAGCATGTAGTCGAACCCAAAGGGGGAATTCAACAGAGACAATGGCTAGCTGAGTGGCGATTTATGCCATCGCAAGGGACAATGTGGCCAGTCATGAGGCCATCAACACCCATTAATGGTGCGCTTAAGGACAGTTACAGAGACAGTCAGAGACGATCGACTGATAATGGACCTTCTGTTTCCAACAACAGGGCCTCCAGCTCATGCTGGAGGTGTGGAGGCAAACACCCAGCCAGAGCTTGCAGGTATCAGCAATATACCTGCAGAAACTGCAATGTCAGCGGTCACTTGCCACATATGTGCAGGAAGCCTGCAGCCAGGTTGATGTACGAGGAGGACAGGCCCGATGTAAGCCCTACGAGACCAAATTAAGTTCAGCGAGTTCATGTGGAGCACATATACAGTTCATATACCAGGACGCCACTGATAATGATGAAAGTGCTCCTCAATGGCATCCCAGTATTAATGGAGCTAGACACTGGGGCCAGCCAGTCCCTGATGAGTATCAAACAGTTAGAAAGATTGTGGGTGTCCAAGGCCAGGAGGCCAAAATTATTGCCGATTGACGCACAGCTACGGACATATACAAAGGAGATCATTCCGGTGCTAGGCAGCGCCACGGTAGTCGTGACCCACAAAGATTCGGAGAACAGGTTTCCACTCTGGATTGTCCCGGGGGACGGTCCCACACTACTGGGGAGGAGTTGGCTTGCTGTCATGAACTGGAAATGGGGCGATGTCAATGCAATTTCTTCTGTGGAGCGAGTATCATGCTCACAGGTCCTGGACAAATTTGACTCATTATTTCAACCCGGCATCGGCACTTTCATGGGGGCCAAGGTAGTGATTCACATAAACCCGGATGCCAGGCCTGTACACCGCAAGGCCAGAGAGGTGCCGTACGTGATGCGGGAAAAGATAGCAGGCGAATTGGACCGCCTGCTGAGGGAATTCAGTGACTGGACGAGCCCAATTGTGCCGGTGCTTAAGGTGGATGGGTCGGTCAGGATATGTGGTGATTACAAGGTCACCATCAATCGGGTGTCACTCCAAGACCAGTACCCGCTACCGAGTGCGGAGGACCTCTTTGCGACGCTATCCGGTGGCAAACTTTTTTCAAAATTGGACCTGACCTCAGCTTACATGACCCAGGAGCTGGCGAGTGAGTCAAAGAAGCTGACCACCATCACGACACACAAGGGGTGTTTGAGTACAACAGATGTCCGTTCGGGATTCGCTTGGCCGCTGCGATCTTCCAGACTTATGGAAAGTCTCCTCAAGTTGATTCCAGGGACGGTGGTTTTTCAAGACGATATCCTCATCACGGGTTACGATACTGAAGAACACCTCCACAACCTGGAGGAGGTGCTACGCAGACTGGACCGGGTAGGGCTGCGACTGAAAAAGGCGAAGTGCGTCTTCTTAGCTCCAGAGGTAGAATTCCTGGGGATGAGGGTAGCAGCAGACGGGATCAGACCTACTGCGTCCAAAACGGAAGCGATCCAGAGAGCACCCAGACCTGTAACATGACGGAGCTGCGTTCGTTCCTGGGACTCCTGAATTTTTTTGGTAACTTTCTTCCCAAATTGAGCATGCTGTTAGAGCCGCTACATGTGCTCCTACGCAAAGGTCGCGATTGGGTCTGGGGGGACAGCCAGGAAAGGGCTTTTGATAGAGCACACAATTTGTTATGTTGCAACAAACTGTTAACGCTATATGACCCATGTAAGAAACTTTTTTTAACGTGCGATGCGTTCTCTTATGGTGTCGGGTGTGTGTCGCAGCATGTGAATGCCAATGGTCAGTTAAATCCGGTAGCTTATGCCTCCAGAAGTCTGTCCCAGGCAGAAAGGAGCTACGGGATGGTAGAAAAGGAGGCGCTCGCATGTGTATGTGCAGTAAAAAAAATGCACCAGTACCTGTTTGGCAGGAAATTTGAGCTGGAGACAGATCACAAACCCCTAGCGTCCCTTTTGGCCGACAACAAGGCCATAAATGCGAATGCATCGACCCGCATACAGAGGTGGGCACTCACGTTAGCCGCCTATGACTATACAATTCGGCACAGACCGGGCACTGAAAAATACACTCAGCAGGCTCCCACTAGCCACCACTGAGGGGGCTACCGAGCATGGTGCTGAGATGGTCATGGCTGTTGAAACTTTCAAAAGCGAAGGCTCACCTGTGACAGCTCGTCAGATTAAAGTCTGGACAAATAAAGACCTGTTACTGTCTTTAGTTAAGAAATGTGTCCTGAATGGGGACTGGGCAGCCACGTACGGGACATGCCCTGAGGAATTTAAACCGTTTCATAGGCGCAAGGATGAACTCTCAATTCAGGCTGATTACCGTGGCAGAGGATGTGCTTGAATTTAAAATGTCACACTCGATCCATTTGGAGTAGACGTCTACTGCAACCAAAAGCATTTTTCCCATGAAAGGACCTGCGTAGTCCACATGGATGCGTGACCATGGCTTGGCAGGCCAGGACCAGTGGCTAAGGGGGGCTTCCCTGGGCGCATTGCCCAGCTGGGCACATATGTTGCACCTGCGAACACAAAGTTCCAGGTCTGCATCTATCGCTGGCCACCAAACATGTGACCTGGCAATTGCCTTCATCATGACAATGCCCGGGTGCTCATTGTGAAGTTCTCTGATAAACACCTCTCTGCCCATCTGGGGCATGACTACTCGCGACTTCTTGGTCAGCGACAATGGCCCGTGCTTCACAAGCACTGAATTCCAGGACTTCATGGCAGGAAATGGTATCAACCATGTCAGAACGGCACCGTTCAAACCGGCCTCAAACGGCCAGGCAGAACAAGCAGTGCAGATAATCAAACAGGGGATGCTCAGAATCCAAGGGGGTTCCCTACAAATCCGCTTATCACGCCTCCTGTTGGCCAATAGATCCCGACCACACTCGCTCACAGGGGTTCCACCCGCAGAGCTACTAATGAAAAGGACACTCAAAACCAGGTTATCCCTTATACACCCTGCTATGAAAGAAATTGTTGAGGACAGGCATCAGTCACAATGTGACTACTATGACAGGAATGCGAGGGCGCAATGTATTGATGTCAATGACCCTGTTTTTGTCCTTAATTACACTGCAGGGCCCAAATGGCTTGCAGACACGGTGATTGCCAAAGAGGGGAATAGGGTTTTGGTAGTTAAACTTACCAATGGACAAATCTGCCGCAAACACGTGGATCAAAATAAAAGGAGGTTCAGCAACCCCTTAGAAGAAGCAGAGGAAGAACACGATGTAGAGTTCACTCCTTCACAGGTGACCGAACACCGGAACCAAGTGGAGGAGAGCCCAGTCACTGTGGGCAGTCCGGACAGGCCTGAGGCACCGCAAACAGCAGCCACTCAGGCCAGCGCCCAACAACCGGAGCCCCAACTCAGGCGCTCTACAAGGGAGCGTAAACCACCAGAGAGACTCAACCTGTGATCCCAATAAGACTTTGGGAGGGAGGTGATGTCATGTATTCAACTATCATTGTAACCCATGTATAAGCTGACCTAAGTTGTACACCTTGAGAGCATTGACCACATGGGGGTGAACTTGTGGGAGACACTCCTAACCTGGACTTTCAGGTATAAAAGGTCCACCTACCTTCATCACTTGAGGTCTTGGTAATAAAGGTAACTGGTCATAGACTGACCTTCTCTCAAGTATGGGCCTCGTGTGCATTTATACTGTATAGTAAGGACATATTAAATACAGTACCAAACTTGGAGGTGTGGCATACAGCGAGGATGACACCAATCGACTGCAACAGGACATAGAAAGGCTGGCAGAATGGGCAGACAAGTAGCAGATGGAAGTTAATACATGAAGTGTGAGGTGATGCATTTTGGCAGAGGGGATAGGGAGAGGCAATATAGACTTAATGGCACAGTTCTAAAGAGTGCGCAGGGACGGAGGGACCTGGGGGGTTCATGTGCATAGATCTTTGAAGGTGGCAGGACATATTGAGAGAGTAGTTAGCAAAGCATATGGGATCCTGGCCTTCATAAATAGAGGTACTGAGTACAAAAGCAGGGAAGTTATGCTGAACCTTTATAAAGCTCTGGTTAGGCCACAACTGGAGTATTGTGTCCAGTTCTGGTCACCACACTGTAGGAAGGATGTGAAGGTCCTTGTGAGGATGCAGTGGAGATTTACCAGAATGCTTCCAGGGATGAGGGATTTTAGCTACAAGGTTAGGTTGGAGAAGCTGGGGTTGTTCTCCTTGGAGCAAAGGAGGTTGGGGGGTGATTTGATAGAGGTGTACAAGATTATGACAGTTTTAGATAAGGTAGACAAAGAAAAGCTGTTCCCATTAGCAAGGACTAGGGGACACGGAGTCAAGGTTTTGGGCAAGAGATACGGGGAGGGGGGGATGTGAGGAATGATCTGGAACTCGCTGCCTACGAGGCTGGTGGAAACAAAGACGATCGATTATTTTAGAAGGAAATTGGATAGGCACTTGGGGGAAATAAACTTGCCGGGCTCCAGGAATAAGACTGAGTGGATTATTCTACAGAGAGCTGGCATAGACTCGATGGGCCGAATGGCCTCCTTCTGTGCCGTAATGACGCTATGACCTCCATCAAATCTCCCCTTAGCCGTCTCTGCTCTAAGGAGAACAACCCCGGATTCCCTAGTCGAAGTTCAAGCCGTTATCTGAGTTTGTGGTTTTGTTTTGGAGACAGGCGCCAAGATTTGGGGCGTGCGCGGGGAGTGGCTGGAGGGGAAGCTTCTTCGCATCACTTCCTCTTTGGAAGGTGGACAAGTGTAGTCAAAAGTGTGGATGTTGCTTTTAAACTTAGTATTTTAATATTCTGATCGGGCTGCATAAGTATATTGTCGAAAGGAAAAATGTTTCAAGAGCAAGTGGGAGTGTATTCTGGGAATTACTGGGGTGAAAACAGTCGATTTGAGTCCCTGTCATCTGCTGAAATCCTAGTGTGCTAAGTGCAATGCTCTTAATGATTGAGTTTCTCCATTAGGTTCCCTCCACTGCCACCTTACGCCACACTCCCCTGCTTCTGCCAGCAGGTTGGCACAGTTGCCTTGTATATCAAAAGTCCAAAATACGACAAATTGAAAGTTAATGGTTTCAGCATCACTGGAGAACTGCGTGTGATCAAACAACATGATGCTTGTTAACCAAAACACTCTCTGATCAGTGTCAACCGTGGCTCCGTTTGTTGCTCTCTTACCTACTCCAGAGACTTGAGCACAAACTCTAGGCTGACACTCCCAGTGAATGATAAGGGAGTCAAGGGTTATGGGGAAAGGGCAGAGAAGTGGGGTTGAGGCCAGGATCAGATCTAGATGGAAGTCGAGCTCCTCTGGGCCCCACAAAAATAATCTGGGCAGCTGCCCCCACCCCACCCCGCCCCCGTCTCCCCAGCAGCATCGGGATACCTGTCTAAACCACCCCCACCTTAGAAACATAGACATTTACAGCGCAGAAGGAGGCCATTTCGGCCCATCGTGTCCACGCCGGCCGACACAGAGCCACACACCCCTTGGTCTATTTAAAAATGGCCTACTCCTGCTCCTATTTCTTGTGTTCTTGTGATATCCATGCTAAAGGCACTATATAAATGCAAGTTGTTGTGGTAAAATCGCCTTTTACTCGTTTGAGATTGTGCCCCTTTGTTCTACTGGTGCAGTTTAGTGCATTGAGTGAACTCCCCTTAACAACCTTATGTACCTCTGTAAGATCATCTCTCAGACGCCTCCTATCCAGACTGAAAGGCCCCCCCCAGTCTCTCCAATCTTCTCTCATAACTCAGACCTCCTGGCTCTTCTCTGCTCTGCCTCCAGTGCATGAATGTTCTCGTTGTTAGTTGGGAATCAGCACTGGACACATGGCACAGGGACTCAGCATCATCATCATCATCATCATCATCATAGGCAGTCCCTCGTGTCGAGGATGACTTGCTTCCACGCCGAAAAGGGATGAGTTCACAGGTGTTTCAATGAAGGACCTAATATTCCAGATCCCGAACTACATCCTGAAGGGTGGAAGATGCCTGTGCGGGGATTTTTTTAACGTGGGGTGACCGTTGCACACCAGGCACCACACGGGCTTGACAGAGCTAGGTCTTGGTCCAGTGGCAAGGATTAACCAAGACGACTGGAGACCAGCTCTGCTGCACAGACCTAGTGCGCACACATATCGCAGTGTGGGCTGGCCCGTGCTGCCCCTGGGCCCTCGCCTCTCCTGGGCCCCGGTCACTTCCCTCTATGGACTCTTGCCGCTCCTTCACCCCTCCTGCTGTGCCTGCCCACACTGCAATCAGTGACCTGGCTTTGCAGCTGTCGCCCTCCTGCAGCAGCACGCGCTGCTCCCTGCAGTGGTATGCCACCGCACGCTGCTCCCTCTAATGGCCCCAACGCTTCCTGTAACTCACATTCAGCTGTTTACATGTAGCTTAACATTATACTGATTTTGTTCTTGCTGCTCTACTTAAAGAAGAAAAGACTTGCATTTATATAGCGCCTTTCACAACCATCGACACCTCAAAGCACTTTACAGCCAATGAAATACTCTTGGAGTGTAGTCACTGTTGTAATGTGAGAAACGCAGCAGCCAACTTGTGCACAGCAAGCTCCCACAAACAGCAATGTGATAATGACCAGATAATCTGTTTTTGTTATGTTGATTGAGGGATAACTCCCCTGCTCTTCTTCGAAAAAGTGCCATGAGATCTTTTATGTCCACCTGAGAGAGCAGACTGGACCTCAGTTTAATGTCTCATTTGAAGGACAGACCTCCCGACAGTGCGGCACTCCCTCAGCACTGCACTGGCGTGTCAGCCTGGATTTATGTGCTCAAGCTCCTGGAGTGGGACTTGAACCCACAACCTTCTGACTCAGAGGCGAGAGCGCTACCCACTGAGCCACGGCTGACAATTGGTTGGACATGTTTATTGTTACCGTTCTGATCTCCTCAAGGAGCAAACTGCCCTCCTTCTTAGTGTTGCCCAGGTGGTCTATAAATATACCCCTTTGTGTTAGCTTGGATATACTGGCTTTAGAGATTTCCAAACAGAATAGTTAATTTTGAAGCTTTCTACTTCCCACAGAATCAACTTATACCTCCCATGTGTCCTTGACACACAAGGCTACACTATCTGTCGTTTCTAAAGACTCTAAACCCCCGAAGGTTACATTCATTTCCATTAGTGCTTCATTGGAGAGAGATGAGTGATGCATCATCCATGTCCCAGTGCCTATGGTTGGGATTTATTGATATTAATGAACCTGTTAGACAGATCTATAAGCATCTTTAACAAGGACAGAAGGAGTTAACGTGAAGGAGCGACATGGATTCGCTGGGAATGGTTTACAGCAATGTCCTATTTTCTTCTGCTGTGCCTCATTTGGTTGTGAAGGTTGCAGACACTGACTCTGTCCCAGTTGTTCTGTCAGAATCCTGTTCACAAGTGTTTGTTCTCTCGGCTGATTACGTGAAGGCCATGTTTTTTTTATCTTTTGAATTTGCTTTATCTATCAAATCAGATAATTCGACACACCAGGACAAGTTCTGATGGAAATTCCTGATGAGACATTGTAGTGTGCATAAAAAGAGCAGCGTTTCATTGCCGTGCTCATTTATCTCCCCTTACTTTGGCACGACTTTCTCAATCGTGGTTCTGTAATGTATTTGCTTCATGGGTTCTTTGCTTAAGAATTCATAGCAACTCATTACTATTAATAACTAGTTGGTTTATTCACAAAGGTTTAACAATCACACTACACATTACAGTTCATCCACCAGGCTCACAACCACCTGCCCCATCGTGGATCCCCCGAACCCAACTGGCCTGGATTTTATTCAGTCTTGGGAACATCACATGACTGGCTAAGCCACTCCCAACTCAACAGCTCTACCAACCTGTGAGCATACGCATAGAACATAAGAACATAAGAAATAGGAACAGGAGTAGGCCATACGGCCCCTCGAGCCTGTTCCACCATTCAATACAATCATGGCTGATCCAATCATGGACTCAGCTCCACTTCCCCGCCCGCTCCCCATAACCCCTTATCCCCTTATCATTTAAGAAACTGTCTACTTCTGTGTTAAATTTATTTAATGTCCCAGCTTCCACAGCTCTCTGAGGCAGCGAATTCCACAGATTTATAACCCTCTGAGAGAAGAAATTCCTTGTCATCTCAGTTTTAAATGAGCGGCCCCTTATTCTAAGATCATGCCCTCTAGTTCTAGTCTCCCCCATCAGTGGAAACATCCTCTCTGCATCCACCTTGTCAAGCCCCCTCATAATCTTATACGTTTCGATAAGATCACCGCTCATTCTTCTGAATTCCAATGAGTAGAGGCCCAACCTACTCAACCTTTCCTCATAAGTCAACCCCCTCATCCCTGGAATCAACCGAGTGAACCTTCTCTGAGATGCCTCCAAAGCAAATATATCCTTTTGTAAATATGGAAACCAAAACTACACGCAGTTGTGTACATTACATAGGTGTGTACATTACAGTGGTCAGGAGTAGAGAGACTGGCTGATCTCCCACTCCTTGACCCAGGAGCCCCACGGCCAATTGTAGTACCCCTACCATCGCCCCAGCGGAGATCGACTAATTCGGCACAGGTTGCGGATCAAACCTGAGACTCTCTGGCACCGCATGACCGAGCTACTTATCGGGATAGACACACTGACTCTTTGATGTAGAAACCATATTACACTGGCGCTTGGAGCAATTGAGCTAACAACGGCCACTGTAAGTACGTCAAGCTCTTAAACATCACGGGGCCGAAATTCAGTAGTGCTGTGTTTGGGGTGCAAAGTTTGTAAAGATTGAGCATTTAGCGCCCGGCGAGATGGCCTGCAAAATTTTTTAGGAAATTGTGGACTCAGGACAGATCCAGACCTCATGACGCGTGTCATGGGCGATGTGGCAGCTTCCATTGCGGCACAGGCGGAAGCAAAGCAATGTCTTGGTGCTGCAATAGTCCATGGTTGCTCGCACGGATGCTCAGACTGCTCTCATGTAGTCTCAGCTGGATGCCACACAAGCTCTGCCATTGCCTCTGGGTCCACCACAGTCCGCCGGGGATTACACGGTGTTGCAGCAGCCCAGCAATCTGTGCTGCAGCAGGTCGGTGGGGATGCTGAGGTGCTGCCCCGGGAGAGTGGCTGTGGGTCAGTGGAGCAGGAACCTGCTGTCCTCTCTCAGGACAACAGCATTCCCGATCCCACCACTGCCACTCCGCCATTGCACTTGTCACTGACGGTCACCCAGACTGCTACCGCCCAGCCTGAGGTGGTGCAGTCTACAGCCGGGCCTTCCAGGCCCAGAGCTGGTCGAGGGCCTCCTGCAAGGCCAGCTGTAGTCTCTGGCCCTGACACACAGCAGCCTACCCCCCGCCCCCCGCCCCATGTTACAGCCACAGGGGATATGCTGCGGAGGAGTTGTCGAATAGGTAAACGAGAAAGGGGCGATAAGGAGATGTGTAAGGGTGATAATTAAATACACAGCTATAGATATTATTGTTGTTTCATGAATGGTGATTGGAATGTTTAATGTTTGCTGTTGCCTCACATTTCAGGGTTGGGGCTTTGGTATGGAAGAGCAAACTGATGTGGTGATGGGGATGTCCACAGGAACTGGGGAGTGGGATGGAAGTCAGTGGGAAACGAGCTCCGATGAGTCGGTCGCGGACCTCCCTTGCAGGATCGGGATGGACTCGCAGCCTCCTCCGTCGCGGCTGTTGCTGTTCCTGGTCCTCCTGCTATTGCTCCTCCTCCTGGTCCTCCTCCTGAGGTGGTGCGGCTATGCCTGGTGACAATGGCTGTGCCTCATGATGGCCAGGTTGTGCAGCATGCAGCAGACGACAACAACTAGGGACACCCGTTCCGGCGAGTACTGCAGGACTCCTGCCCAGCGGACAAGGCAGCGGAACTGTTGCTTGAGCACCCCGATGGTCTGCTCGATGATGTTCCTGGTGGCAGCATGGCTCTCATTGTACGAGCGCTGGGCAGGAGTGTTGGGGTTGTGGAGGGGAGTCATGAGCCAGGTGGAGAGCGGAGAGCCCCTGTCTCTGAGCAGCCAGCCGCGAGCTCGATGTGGGGGCTGGAAGAGAGCTGGCACTGGACTGGCACAGGATGAAGGCATCGTGGTTGCTGCCAGGATAGCGGGCATTCACGGTCTGTATTCTGCGTGTGGTCACACACTAACTGCACATTCACTGAGTCGTAGCCTTTGCGGTTACGGAAGATCTCCGGAACCCTAACCCTAACCCCCAAAGCGACGTGTGTGCAGTCAATGGCGCCCTGCACCACGGGGAACCCGCTAGCCTGGCAAGGCCACATGCTGCTTGTCCTGCTTCTCTTTGGTGATGGGGAAGGAGATGTGACCCCTCCTCCCTCTGTCATCATCATCATCATCATAGGCAGTCCCTCGGAATCGAGGGAAACTTGCTTCCACTCTTAAAATGAATTCTTTGGTGGCTGAACAGTCCAATACGAGAACCACAGACCCTGTCACAGGTGGGACAGACAGTGGTTGAGGGAAAGGGTGGGGGGGACTGGTTTGCCGCACGCTCCTTCCGCTGCCTGCGCTTGGTTTCTGCATGCTCTCGGCGACGAGACTCGAGGTGCTCAGCGCCCTCCCGGATGCACTTTCTCCACTTTGGGCGGTCTTTGGCCAGGGACTCCCAGGTGTCAGTGGGGATGTTGCACTTTATCAGGGAGGGTTTGAGGGTGTCCTTGTAACGTTTCCTCTGCCCACCTTTGGCTCGTTTGCCATGAAGGAGCTCCGCATAGAGCACTTGTTTTGGGAGTCTCGTGTCAGGCATGCAAACTGTTGGGTATGTAATAACTCGATAGACTGAATACTATAAATTAACCCAGGTACAAACCTGGCTCTGCTTTATTCGGGCCCAAAGCGATTACATTACATGCTGGCTTGCCTTTTATACCTGGGCCGCACACACATGCGCAGAGCCCAATGACCTCCGACAGTGGCGCCACCTGGTGGCTAGTAACACCAGCATACATACATGACAATATCCCCCTTTAAGATATTAGAAACAGTCTTTTTACAAATTGAAATGGTCCGGGGCTTTCCGCTCCAGAGTTGATCGTCTCAGTTCAACTCCAGCCTTGGGCGAACATTCTGAGTCTGTTATGACTGGGGGCTGGGTAGCCGATCTGATGGGAGTGGCAATGACCATGTCAGGGATTGAAAGTCCAGATTCATTGATGACAGCGGAGTCCTCTGATGACTGAGGGTAGGTTGGTTGGTCACTGATTGTGTCTTCCTCAGACTGTTCCAGTTCATCCGTGTGCCGCAGCTTTATCTTATCAACATGTTTCCTGCATGTCTGCCCATTCTTGAGCTTGACGATAAACACTCTGTTACCCTCCTTGGCCGTAACAGCACCGGCAATCCACTTGGGACCTTGACCATAATTTAGTACATACACAGGATTGTTAACAGAAATGTCGCATGACACAACAGCGCAATCATGATACCACTACTGACCTTGACATCTGTATTCAACATTATCGTTCAAGATGGATAAGAGAGAGCTTGGTCTCAAGACCTCTCCATCAATAGTTCAGCAGGGGGGATAGCGGGGATCCCAGTGAGCGTGTGGGGTCCTGTCCTGTAACTAAGCAATATGCGTGACAAGCGAGTCTGCAGTGAAACTTGAGTTACACGTTTCATACTGTGCTTGATGGTTTGGACAGCACGCTCTGCTTGACCATTAGATGCGGGTTTGAATGGTGCTGACCTCACATGTTTGATACCATTGAGTTTCATGAACTCTTGAAACTCCAGACTAGTGAAGCAAGGTCCGTTGTCGCTTACAATGATGTCGGGCAGATCATGAGAGGCAAACATGACACGAAGGCTCTCAATGGTAGCTGTGGATATACTGAATGACATGATTGTACACTCTATCCACTTGGAATATGCATCCACAACAACTAAAAACATCTTTCCCAGGAAGGGACCTGCAAAGTCGATGTGGATCCTGGACCATGGTTTAGATGGCCACGACCACAGACTCAACGACGATTCCGCTGTTGCTTTACTTAGCTGCATGCAAGTGTTGCACTGATGAACACATGATTCCAGCTCAGAGTCAATTCCAGGCCACCATACATGAGACCTGGCAATGGCTTTCATCATGACAATATCGGGATGAGTGCTATGTAGATCATGTACAAATTTCTCTCCCCCTTTCTTTGGCCTAACAACACGATTACCCCACAGTAAACAATCTGACTGACTGGATAGTTCGTCTTTGCGACGGTTGTAAGGTTTGGTCTCATCACCCATTTGCTTGGGTATGGTAGACCAATCACCACTAAGGACACAACGTTTCACAACCGATAATATCGGGTCCTGGTTGATCCAGGTCTTAACTTGTTGAGCCGTGACAGGGGTTCCTTCACTTTCAAAACCATCCATAACTAACAGTAGGTCTGCAGGTTGTGGTGTCTCCACCTCCGGTGTGGGCAACGGCAGACAGCTCAGTGCATCAGTACAATTCTCGGTGCCAGGTCTATGGCGAATGACATAATCATAGGCAGATAATGTCAGCGCCCATCTCTGGATGTGGGATGATGCATTGGTATTTATACCTTTGTTTTCCGAAAACAATGAAATGAGTGACTTGTGATCTGTTTCCAGTTCAAACCGAAGACCAAACAAGTACTGATGCATCATTTTAACCCCATACACACAGGCCAATGCTTCTTTTTCTACCATGCTGTAGGCTCTTTCTGCCTTTGACAAACTTTTAGAAGCATACGCAACAGGTTGCAGTTTACCCGAATCATTAGCTTGTTGGAGTGCGCAACTCCATATGTTGAAGCATCACAGGCCAATACTAAACGCTTACACAGATCATAATGTACCAGCAGCTTGTTAGAGCAAAACAGATTAGTAGCTTTCTCAAAAGCTCTATCTTGAGACGCACCCCAAACCCAGTTGTCGCCTTTTCTTAGCAGCATGTGCAGTGGCTCTAATGAAGTGCTCAATCTAGGTAGGAAATTCCCGAAGCAGTTGAGTAGACCAAGGAACGAACACACCTCCGTCATATTCTGAGGCTTGGGTGCATTTTTGATGGCCTTGGTTTTCGAGTCCGTCGGCCTGATACCGTCAGCAGCAATTTTCCTCCCCAGGAATTCGACTTCTGGTGCCATGAAGACGCACTTTGAACGTTTCAGTCTGAGTCCCACTTTGTCCAGACGATGTAGAACTTCTTCCAGGTTGTTCAGATGTTCGGCGGTGTCACGACCTGTGACCAGAATGTCATCTTGGAACACGACGGTTCTAGGAACGGACTTCAGTAGACTCTCCATGTTCCTCTGAAATATGGCTGCAGTCGAGTGAATTCTGAAAGGATACCTGTTGTAGATAAACAATCCTTTATGAGTGTTGATGCACATAAGTTTCTTCGACGTCTCGACCAGCTCTGTGTCACGTAGGCCGATGTCAGATCCAGTATAGTGAACGACTTCCCCCCGGCTAGCGTTGCAAACAGGTCATCAGCCTTCAGTAACAGGTATTGATCCTGTTTCGAAACTCGGTTGATCATAACCTTGTAGTCTCCACAAATCCTGACAGTGCCATCACTCTTCAACACAGGAACAATGGGGCTGGCCCATTCTTTAAATACGACCAGTGATATGACCCCTTCACGCTGGAGTCTGTCCAGTTCGATTTCGACCTTCTCCCTCATCATGTACGGAACCCCCCGAGCTTTATGATGGACGGGTCTTGCATCTGAGTCCATGTGGATCTCTACCTTGGCTCCCGTGAAATTGCCGTGCCTGGTTCAAACAGTGAGGGGTATTTGCTCAGCACTTGAGCACATGGAGTATCATTCTCCGACGACAACACTTTGATATCATTTCAATTCCATTTGATTTTTTCTAGCCAATTCCTGCTGAACAACATTGGACCATTGCCTGAAACAATCCATAACGGTAAATCATGAACCGCACTATCATGCGACAACTTGACTACTGAACTGCCAATCACCGTTATGAGTTCTTTAGTGTAGATACACGACTTGGCATTGACTGGACTTAGCTTAGGCCTCACAGTCTTAGTCGAATGTCCTCTGGCTCATTATTGATTGACTCGCACCCGTGTCCAATTCCATTGGTACCGGCACACCGTTAAGTTTCACATTAATCATTATTGGTTGGCTCTTTGTTAGGAACAAATACAGTCCATACACTTCCTCCTCTGGTATCTCGGATTGCACATCTGGATCTGCGCTATACTTGTCATCATCCTCTACATGGTGTGTTGCAGCACGCTTGCTCAGTTGCAGACACATGCGCTAGAGATACCCCATTCTCGAACAGTCTTTACAAATGTACTGTTTAAACCGACACTGATGAGGCCGATGATTGCCTCCACAACACCAACACGGTGAAATCGGATTCATTCCCGTTGGCGGACTTTGGGCAGCAACAGGCTTCGCATACGCAGTCGGGTAGGCCCTGTCATATGCAGCTCTGCCAAACGACGATACAATCTTGTTTACAGTATTTGCCGAGTTCCGATTTTTCGATGATATCTGCTTTAAGTTTTTGTCCGTCGTCATGCATGCCTGTGCAATCATGATGGCCTTGCTCAAATCCAGCGTCTCCACCGCCAGTATCTTGTGCAGGATCACCTCGTGGTTGATGCTGATTACAAAGAAGTCCCGCAGCATGTCTTCCAACGTGTTTTTGAACTTACGCGGTCCAGCTAGACGTCTTAGGTCGGCAACGAATTCCGACACATCCTGGCCCTCAGAACGAACGTGCGTGTAGAATCGATATCGTGAGATGATGATGCCTTCTTCTGGTTTGAGATGGTCACATACCAGAGCACACAATTCCTCATAGTCCTTGTCTGTTGGACTTTCAGGCGAGAGAAAATTCTTTATGAGTCCATAGATTGTCAGACCGCAAACCATGAGGAAGACCGCCCTGTGCCTAACTGCGGCAGTGGGTTCCTCCATTTTGTTGGTCATGAAGTACTGGTCCAGGCGAGTTACAAAATCTGCCCAGTCCTTTCCCTCCACGAATCTCTCCAGAATTCCAATTGTGCTCATTTTTGCATGCGAAGGTTCTTAAGTTATCTCGTCGCCAAATGTTATGTATGTAATAACTCAATAGACTGAATACTGGAAACTAACACAGGTACAAACCTGGCTCTGTTTTATTGGGCCCAAAGTAATTACATTACATGATGGCTTGCCTTTTATACCTGGGCCGCACAAACGTGCGCAGAGCCCAATGACCTCCGACAGTGGCGCCACCTGGTGGCTAGTAACACCAAGCATACATACATGACACGAACTATGTGGCATGCCCAGTGGAGCTGATCGAGTGTGGTCAGTGCTTCAATGCTGGGGATGTTAGCCTGGACGAGGACACTGATGTTGGTGCGCCTGTCCTCCCAGGGGATTTGCAGGACCTTGCGGAGAGATCGTTGGTGTAAAGTCCTTACTCTACAGTATGAAACCACACGAGGCACATTCTGGGGACAAGGTCACTCTGTGACCTTAACTCTTTATTCACAGGACTCCAAAGACGGTGACCCTGCGTGGGACCTCCCCTTTTATACCCATATAATCAGGCAAGGAGTGTCTCCCACAAGTTCACCCCTTGTGGTCAAGGTGTGCATCTAGGTTGAGTGTATACAGTAATACAGTGGTGCTACATTGTAGTTACATCACCTCTCCGCCCCCCCCCTCCCCCCAAAGTCTTATTGGGATCATAGGTTTAGTCTTTCAGGTGGTCTACGCTCCCTCGTGGAGCGCCGCAGTTGGGGCTCTGGTTGTTGGACATTGTCTGTCATCTGTGGTGATTCCGGCCTGTCCGGGCTGACCGCAGGGACTGTGCATTCTTCTGATTGCTCTTGTTGCTCGTTCACTGGCGGTGTTGTGAGCTCCATCTCATGGTCTTCTTCAGGTTCCTCCGTGTCGATGCTGAACCTTTTTTTTACTTGGTCCAGATGCTTACGCCATATCTGACCATTGTTGAGTTTTACCACGATGACCCTATTCCCCTCTTTGTCAATTACAGTGCCCTCATGCCATTTGGGCCCCATGGCGTGATTGAGGATGAATACAGGATCATTTATTTCTATACATCTCCCCCTCGAATTACGGTCGTGGTACTCGTTTTGTGACTTGCGCTTGCCCTCAACTATGTCGGTCAGGACTGGGTGAATGAGGGACAACCGAGTTTTCAGTGTCCGTTTCATTAGTAGCTCAGCGGGCGGGACCCCCGTGAGCGAGTGCGGTCGGGATCTATAGGCCAGCAGGAGACGCGATAGGCGACATTGTAGGGAGGGTCCTTGAATCCTGAGCATACCTTGCTTAATGATTTGGACCGCACGTTCCACCTGGCCATTGGAGGCCGGCTTGAACGGCGCAATCCTGACGTGGATGATGCCATTGCCCAACATAAACTCTCGGAATTCATAGCTAGTGAAACACGGGCCGTTATCTCGAACCAGGAAGTCCGGCAAGCCATGGGTTGCAAAAATCGCACGTAGGCTTTCCACGGTGGTGGATGACGTGCATGAGTTCAGAATGATGCACTCAATCCATTTCGAGTACGCATCTACCACAATAAGGAACATCTTACCCATGAACAGACCCGCGTAGTCAACATGAATACGTGACAATGGCCTGGTGGACCAGGGCCACGGGATGAGCGGGGCCTCCCTGGGGGCATTGCCCAGCTGGGCACACGTTGTGCACCTGCGAACAGTGTTCCAGGTCTGAATCAATTCCAGGCCACCAAACGTGTGACCGGGCAATGGCCTTCATCAGCACTATGCCTGGGTGCTCGCTGTGGAGTGCCCTTCTGGGGCATGACTACCCGGCTGCCCCATAGTAGGCAGTCGGCTTGGATGGAGAGCTCATCCATCCGTCTGTGGAACGGTCTGACCTCCTCAGGGCATGCTCCGTGTGCGGGCGCCCAATCCCCAGTCAGGACACATTTCTTAATCAGGAATAGGAGGGGATCTCTGTTTGTCCAGATTTTGATCTGGTGGGCTGTGATGGGGGAGCCTGTGCTGTCAAAGGCATTGACAGCCATGACCATCTCAGCACTTTGCTCCGCTGTCCTCTCTGTGGTGGCAAGTGGAAGCCTGCTGAGCGCGTCAGCGCAATTTTCAGTGCCGGGCCGGTGCCGGATGGAGTAGTCATAAGCAGCTAGCGTGAGAGCCCATCACTGTATGCTGTCTGACAACAGGGATGTTCATGGCTTGCAGTCCGTCTCTTATTCAAACTTCCTACCAAAGAGGGACTGATGCATTTTTTTTTACACCATAGACACATGCAAGCGCTTTCTTCTTGACCATCCCATATCCCCGTTTGGTTTGAGAGAGCGACCTGGAGGCATAAGCCACAGGTTGTAATTGACCCTCAGCATTGCCCTGCTGCAATACGCACCCAACCCCATAGGACGATGCATCACATGTCAGAACCAATTTTTTACAGGGGTCGTACAGGGTCAACAACTTGTTCGAACAGAGTAGGGTTCGCGCCCGATCAAAAGCCCATTCCTGACAGTCCCCCCAAAACCAATCGCAAGAGCACATGTAGCAGCTCCAACAATGTGCTCAAGTTCGGCAGAAAGTTCCCGAAATAGTTCAACAGTCCCAGGAATGAACGCAACTCCGATGTGTTGCAGGGTCTGGGTGCTCGTTGAATCGCCTCTGTTTTGGATTCAGTGGGCCAAATCCCATCTGCAGCAACCCTCCTGCCCAGAAACTCAACCTCGGGAGCTAAAAACCCACATTTAGACTTCTTGAGTCGCAGGCCTACCCAGTTCAGTCGGCGTAGCACCTCCTGCAGGTTGTGGAGATGTTCCTCGGTGTCTCGACCCGTGATAAGGATGTCGTCCTGCAATACGATCATTCCAGGAATGGATTTAAACAGGCTTTCCATCTTTCGTTGAAAAATCGTAGCCACTGATCGAATGCCAAACGGACACCTGTTATAAACGAACAGTCCCTTGTGCGTGGTGATGGTGGTCAGTAGTTTAGATTCGCCGGCCAGTTCCTGGGTCATATAGGCTGAAGTGAGGTCCAACTTGGTGAACAGCTTGCTGCCTGCCAGCGTGGCGAAGAGGTCCTCCACTCTCGGGAGTGGGTATTGGTCTTGTAGGGACACCCGATTGATGGTGGCCTTGTAGTCGCCACAGATCCTGACAGAGCCATCCGCTTTAGGACGGGAACGATGGGGCTCGCCCAGTAGCTGAATTCAATAGGCGAGATGATGCCCTCTCTCAACAGCCGGTCCAATTCGCTCTCAATCTTTTCCCGCATCACATACAGCACCGCTCTGGCTTTGTGGTGCACTGGCCTGGCGTCCGGGATGATGTGTATTACTACTTTAGTGCCTCGACGCCAAGTGACCTGGAAGCATAAGCAACGGGCTGCAATTTACCCACATCATTGACGTGCTGTAAAATGCACCCGACCCCGTACGCTGACGCATCACACGTAAGTATTAACTTTTTACCTGGGTCAAAAAAGGCTAAAACACTGTTGGAACACAGAAGGTTGCGTGCCTTATTGAAGGCGTGTTCTTAGGCGTCCCCCCATAACCAATCGCACCCCTTTCTGAGTAGCACGTGGAGAGGCTCCAGCAGCGTGCTCAAGCTCTGCATAAAGTTCCCAAAGTAATTGAGTAGCCCGAGAAAGGCGCGCAGTTCCGAGACATTCCGGGGTCTGGGTGCCAGGCGAATCGCTTCGGTTTTGGATTCGGTTGGGCGGATTCCATCAGCGGCAATCCTTCTGCCCAAAAATTTAACCTCAGGCGCGAGAAACAGACACTTGGATTTCTTAACTCTTAGGCCTACCCGATCCAATCGACTTAGTACTTCCTCAAGATTGCGGAGATGAGAGTCGGTGTCCCTGCCCGTGATGAGTATGTCATCTTGAATCACAACTGTCCCCGGGATGGTCTTGAGCAGACTCTCCATGTTGCGCTGGAATATGGGCATCGATTGTACACAAAAAGGCCTCGATGTGTGTTGATGGTGGTGAGTAGCTTAGACTCTTCGGTCAGTTCTTGCGTCATATACGCAGATGTGAGGTCAAGTTTCGAGAAAAGTTTTCCTCCAACCAACGTGGCAAATAGGTCCTCCGCTCTGGGCAGCGGGTATTGGTCCTGTAGGGAGACTCTGTTTATGGTAGACTTGTAATCCCCACAGATTCGTACGGATCTATCAGGCTTCATGACGGGGGCGATGGGGCTTGCTCAGTCACTGAATTCCACGGGAGAAATTATGCCTTCCCGCAGAAGCCGGTCCAGTTGGTTTTCAATCTTTTCCCTCATCACATAAGGCACAGCTCTAGCCTTGTGATGGACTGGTCTGGCATTCTGTGTGATGTAGATTCTAACTTTAGACCCTTTGAAGGTGCCCACGCCTGGCTGAAAGAGATGTTCAAAACGACTTAGAACTGTTGAGCAGGAGGTCCGTTCCTCTGACGACATGTGCTTTCATTTTGCACAACAATCTCTTGTGTGGGACCTTGTCAAAACCTTTTGAAAGTCCAAATACACCACATCCACTGGTTCTCCCTTGTCCACTCTGCTAGTTACATCCTCAACAAATTCTAGAAGATTTGTCAAGCATGATTTCCCTTTCATAAATCCATGCTGACTTGGACCGATCTGGTCACTGCTTTCCTAATGCACCGCTATTTCATCTTTAATAATTGATTCCAACATTTTCCCCACCACTGATGTCAGGCTAACTGGTGTATAATTATCCATTTTCTCTCTCCCTCCTTTTTTAAAAAGTGATGTTACATTAGCTACCCTCCAGTCCATAGGAACTGATCCAGAGTCGATAGACTGTTGGAAAATGATCACCAATGCATCCACTATTTCTAGGGCTATTTCGTTAAGTACTCTGGGATGCAGACGATCAGCTCCGGGGATTTATCGGCCTTCAATCCCATCATATTCCCTAACACAATTTCCTGACTAATAAGGATATCCTTCAGTTCCTTCTTCTCACTAGACCCTCAGTCGCCTAGTTTTTCCGGAAGGTTATTTGTGTCTTCCTTCGTGAAGACAGAACCAAAGTATTTGTTCAATTGGTCTGCCATTTCTTTGTTCCCCATTATAAATTCACCTGAATCCGACTGCAAGGGACCTATGTTTGTCTTCACTAATCCTTTTCTCTTCACATATTTATAGAAGCTTTTGCAGTCAGTTAGGTTTTGCAGTCAGGGACGAAATCTGCACTGTGACTCCGAGAGGAGCTCCTCGGCCACAGGGAGAAGACGATTGAGGAGGACTCTAGCGACAACTTTCCCAGTGGCTGATAATAGGGAGATCCCTCTGTAGCTGCCGCATTCGGACTTGTCTCCTTTTTTAAAGATGGTCACGATCACTGCATCTCTGAGATCTCCCGGCATGTTCTTCTCCCTCCAGATGAGAGAGATGAGGTCATGTATCCGCGCCAACAGCACCTCTCCACCATACTTTAGCGCCTCAGCAGGAATTTCATCCACACCCATAGCCTTGTTATTCTTGAGCTGTGTTATGGTTTTTCCTACCTCATGCAATGTTGGGGTTTCACTGAGGTAGTGGCGGGTCGCATGCTGTGGGATGAAGTCGAGGACACTCGAGTCAAAGGCTGAACAGTGCAATACGAGAACCACAGTCTCTGTCACAGGTGGGACAGATAGTCATTGAGGGAAGTCCCTGCTCCTTCCGTATAGAGCACCTGTGACCTCACAGATGGAGCAATGAATGGCACACTGGGAGACGTTGGAGACTGTTGCTCCCTGGAAAGATCCATTGGCGTAGAAATTGAGAACAATTGTGACCTTGCACACAAACAAGGCAAAGGTGGGCAGAGGAAACGTTACAGGGACACCCTCAAAGCCTCCCTGATAAAGTGTGACATCCCCACTGACACCTGGGAGTCCCTGGCCAAAGACCGCCCTAAGTGGAGGAAGTGCATCCGGGAGGGCGCTGAGTACCTCGAGTCTCGTCGCCGAGAGCATGCAGAAA